>NW_009648369.1:6533599-6621035 GCF_000708025.1 Charadrius vociferus
ATATATTGAACAAAATTGGACTGAGTATTGACCCCTGGGGGACCCCACTGGTTACAGTTCTCCAACTACACTTTGTGCCGCTGATCACAACCCCCTGAGTCCTGTCACACAGCCAGCCAGGTGACAGCGATGAAAGCCCTGTCTATGAGGAGCAAACCCCAAGCTAGAACTTCAGAAATACATTTAAAGTGCCTAAAATGGAATTAAACAACCAGAATTTTCCTTTGTGATCAGAAAGTATTGTATCATTTAAGGAACTAAACAAATATGAACAGCCTTGAAATTTTGGAGGCCAGAAAGGCAGCACCATTTGAACCCTTCAGCAATAACATTGTGGCTTACTAATAGAAAAACGATTTCTTACTAGAACTTCAGAAATACATTTAAAGTGCCTAAAATGGAATTAAACAACCAGAATTTTCCTTTGTGATCAGAAAGTATTGTATCATTTAAGGAACTAAACAAATATGAACAGCCTTGAAATTTTGGAGGCCAGAAAGGCAGCACCATTTGAACCCTTCAGCAATAACATTGTGGCTTACTAATAGAAAAACGATTTCTTACTTTTATTCTGTGTACGATGCTTATCATGTAAACAAGAACATAGGGATGAATAACTAACTTGTCTCAAGTTTCTAAGAACATAGGGATGAATAAATAACTTGTCTCAAGTTTCTGTCATAAACTTTAAGTTATTGAGTTAGAGTATTCTTAACTCCTTCCTAAATAGTACAGTCTCCTAGGCAGGTATGATACATACATCAACACTTGTTTCTTGATAACTTTTTTCAACATTATAGTAAATAGGTTAATGTGCAAATGGTATCTGTGTAATGTGTAGTCTCAGTAATACCTGACACGAAACAGCCCCAGTTTCAAGACAAAGCATGTATTTTCTACTTTGCCTTTATATTTTTGCTGTAGCAGTCATACAGCACAGACATAAAACAACATGAAGTATTTACTGGCACTATTATTTTTGAATATTTTGTGTAAATCCCAGTTCTGCATGAAAGAGCTTCATCAGGAGTCAAAAAGCAAACCCACAGCAGGCACTATTAAGTGCCCTATTTATCTACATATCTATCTGTCTGTCTCCTAAAATAAAAAATATTTTCCTTCTCGTTGTAGCACTTCCTGAAAGAATTGTCATTTGGCAATGCTTCATTATAGGTTTGGTCCTCTGACTTCTGTTTCTTCAGTAATTAGCAACTGCATACAGAACAGCTTGTGGAAAAGTCCCTCCAAAGTCAGACACTGAAGAAATTTCATTATTCCTACACACATAATTCTACTTTCAAGATAATTTTCCAACTAGAAAATTGCCTCATTTCCAATGACAGAAAAAAAATAGTTTTTTTAGAAGAAAGTACATGAAATCTTCATGAACTAACCTGTTCAGAAATAAAATGCCAAACCCAGTTATGAACAATCATTTGGTGAGACCATTGGCAGCACAAGTAAATAAAAATGAAGACCTTTTTAATTAGCTAACAAATTATCCCGTGGCAAAGCCCATTATATCCCAGAAGAAAAAAAAAAAAAAAAAAGCATAATTTGTCAAGCTTTCTGGCTTCTTATCTGTGGTGTTTAAAGCACAAAATCACACCCACCCTTGGAGTGGCAAACCAGTAAGAATGGCCTCCACATAAATGTAATTGTTATTTTAATTCTGCATTTACAAGACAATAAAATGCCAAGTCAGCAGTGGCCATTTCCTTTTTTGATCATTACCTGTCAGCTCTCTGTTGCTTTATCACATGGCCTCCAGTTTCATTAAAAACAAAACAAAACAAAACAAAGAAAACCAACAACAAAAAGCCCAAAACAATACACACACAACAACAAGCCTACACATCAACAGCTAAAGGGAAGTCATTCATCCCATAATTGCCCTGGCCTCAAACAAGCCATGAAGTAGTGCACACAATAAAGGCAATCTGTCCTCTTTTAAAGGGAAGTTCAAACAGCTGCCTTGAGTTTTCTATTGCATATTCAAAGTGATAATGTATGAAATTATTAACTTCTACACTGGGTTTATGGCATTAAGAACCCCCCATCAAGCAAACAAACTTACGATGTGGCTGGTTTTAAGGATTGCTTTGTTAGAGACTTCTGGGTCAATTGGGCTTTCAAAAAGAGCCTGGATACTTGAAACTTTTCGGAAGCTAACTTAATTGAAGACGGATGGTGTCTGACATCAGAAATGCCCATTTTCCTTTCTTTGCATGTCATTCCCCATGTTGATTTGTAAGGATACCTAAGGGTTATATGCCAAGCTACCCAGGGGAGAGACTTTTTGGTTGTTTGACAGCTAGCGTAGCTCAGCTATAAGCCAGTGAGCAGCACAATTCACCAGGGGTTTGATCCAAAGCTTGTTAGAATTAGTGGGGGCATTTCCTTTGATTTTATTAATTTGGATCAGAACCACTGTAAGTATCACTACAACCATATCGTGAACCTGCTGAAAGTAGCACAACTTAGGCTTTCTAAGACTGCTCAGCTTCTGTTTTATTTAATAAACCAGTTTACGTAATTTTTCTTTCCTTTTTAAAATATATATCACTGTTTACTGTCCTTTTTCTGGTCCTTTTGCCCTCTGCCAGCCCCCAAACAAATGTTATCTTATCGCTTAAAGGTGTTGACCCCTTTTTTGCTCCTCCTCCACCCTCACAGTTGTTGCCCCAAAGGACTTGCAATCATTAAAGGAAAAATGAAAGGTTTTCCTCTCCCAAATCAAGGTTCACTGGATTTTGCTGTCACCCTTTTCTCCGTGTGTGACACAGAACAGAGCTTTCTACTGAGGTTTCTGACTTCCCAGCATCTGTGCAAAGCTTCATGTGGAAAATGTGGTTTACGCCATTTTTAGTAAACAGAAAGAATTTCCTTTATCATTGTCATTTTACATCTTTGGAAAAACTTTATTTATGCAAATGCACCAAGCTCATAAAATATCAGAAAGTTTATCAGCTGAGTTGCCTCAGTAAGGGTGATGTCATCCCAGGGACAAAAATCTGAGTGAACAGCCCAACTCCAGTCCCACAAAGGGCCATGAATGCCCAGCACAACTTATGAAATCCACAGTCCAGAATTAAGTGTGATTGTAGAGGACCTTTAAATAACTTACAGGTAGACTCCAGCACCTCAGTCTAGGGTTCACCAAGAACCAAGCAGGGAGCTGCTAACCAGTATGAAATCCTGGGGATGAAGATGTGTGTCTTAAACCCCACTGCTTTGGGGGCACTCACGTGTCCCCAGTTTCTGCTTCTATTGTGCTTCACCTCTTTCTGAAAGTCTAACATGCTCTATTTTCCAGCTCGGAGGCATCCTGTCTCCCAACTTTGAAATGGAATAATTTGAGACTTTCAATTCCATATAATGACTGAAGCCCTACACTTTGCTGACCCATGAATGACATCCAATGGATATTAAATTATTTTTGCCTATAGTTCTCTGAATACTTCATAGAATCATAGAATCATAGACTACCAGGTTGGAAGGGACCTTGAGGATCCTCTGGTCCAATCTTCCTTGGTAAAACCATGGTCTCGACAAGACGGCCCAGCACCCTGTCCAGCTGAATCTTAAAAGTTTCCAATGAAAAAGATTCCAAAGAATCCACCACTTCCCTGGGGAGGTTATTCCAATGGCTGATTGTTCTTATTGTGGAAAACTTTCCTTTTGTGTCCAATCGGAATCTCCCCAGGAGTAATTTGTACCCATTACCCCTTACCTTTTCCATGTGACTCCTTGTAAAAAGAGAGTCTTCATCCTCTTTGTACCTGCCCTTTAAATAATAGAAAATGGTGATAAGGTCTCCCCGAAGCCTTCTTTTCTCAAGGCTGAACAAACCCAGTTCTCTCAGCCTTTCCTCATACAGCAGGCTTCTCAGTCCTTTGATCACCTTTGTGGCCCTTCTCTGGATGCTCTCCAGCCTGTCCACATAATTTTTGTATAGTGGGGGCCAAAACTGAACACGATATTCCAGGTGTGGCCTGACAAGTGCTGAGTAGAGTGGGATGATGACTTCTTTGTCTCTGCTGGTGATGCCCTTGTTGATATAGCCCAGCATCCTGTTGGCTTTCTTTGCCGCAGCAGCACACTGTTCACTCATATTGAGCTTGTTGTCCACCAGGACCGCCAGGACCTTTCCCATGGAGCTGCTCCTCAGCCAGGTCTATCCCAGCCTGTGCTGCACTCTTGGATTATGTTTTCTGAGGTGCAAGACCTTACACTTGTCCTTGTTGAACTTCATAAGGTTCTTGTTAGACCATTCTTCCAGCCCATGCATGTCTTCCTGCAGGGTCGCTCTCCCTTCCAAAGTGTCCACTTCCCCCCTCAGTTTGGTATCATCAGCAAACTTTGTCAGGGTACACTTGATCCCATCATCCAGATCACTTATGAAAATATTAAGCTGTGTTGGGACTGGTATTGATCTCTGGGGGACTGCGCTTGTGACAGGCTGCCAGTTTGAAAAGGAGCTATTGACCTCCATCCCCTGCGTGCGGCCTGTCAGCCAGGTCCCACCTCACAGACCACTTGTCTAGATCCTAACACATCAGTTTCTCTAGGAGAAGGATGTGGGAAACCATGTCAAAAGCCTTGGATGAATCCAGGTAGACAAAGTCCAGTGCTTGCCCCTCATCAACCAAGCAGGTTACTTTGTCATAGAAAGGGATCCAGTTTGTCAAACATGATTTGCCTTTGGTGAATTTGTGCTGGCTTTTCCCAATCACGTGCTCCACTTGGCTCGTGATAGCCCCCAGGAGGATTTGTTCCATAACTTTTTCAGGGACTGAAGTAAGACTGATGGGCCTATAATTTCCTGGATTCTCCTTTAAGCTCTTCTTGTAGATGGGGGTGATGTTAGTCTTCTTCCAGTCTTCTAGAACATCCTCTGATCTCCACGACTTCCCAAAGATTATGGAGAGCTGCCTCGCAACATCAGCCAGCTCTTTTAACACCCTTGGGTGGATATTGTCAGGGCCCATCAATTTGTAGAGGTCGAGCTCCCGTATTAGTTGGCATACCAACTCTTCCTTCACTGATGGTGGTTCTGTGTTTGCATCAACCTGGATTGTTGGTTCCAAGGTCTGGAGCCCAACAGTGCTGGTAGAGACAGAGGTGATGAAAGACCCTCTGCCTTTTCAGCATTGTTGGTGACTAATTCACCTCTCCTGTTTAACAGCAGGCCAATATTTTCCTTCTGTTTCTGCTTGTTGTTCACATCTCTGGAGAGCCCATTCTTGTAGTTTTTGACATCTCTGGCCAATTTCAATTTGAACTGAGCTTTAGCTTTTCTAACTGCATCTCTGCAAGCCCTGGCAATGCCCTGGTAGTTCTCAACAGATATTCATCCACTTTTCCATCTCTGGTGCGCTTCTCTTCTGGTTTTGAGCAGACCCAGAAGCTCGCAGTTAAGCCAAAGAGTTCTCTTGCTTGGCCTACTTCCCTTACCTTTAAAGGGAATTAACTTTTTTTGTGCATCCAGGAGACTATTCTTGGAAAACTCCCAGCACTCACTAGCTTCTTTATCCTCCAAGAAAGCTTCCCACGGAATTCCTGTCAACTGAGCTCTAAGTAAGCTGAAGTTTGCTCTTCTAAAATATAAAAGCTTTGTCTTTTTACTAACCTTCACAGTGCTCCGCAGGATCCCAGCTCCACAATATTGTGATCAACGCAGCGCAGGCCATCACTAACCAAGATATGACAAATCAGATTTTCTTTGTTTGTGAGTAGCAATTCCAGCAGTGCCTCATTCCTCGTTGGCACATCTAACATTTGTATGAGGAAGCAATCCTCTACACATTACAGGGACTTGATGGATGACATGTGAGCTGCTGTATTGTTCTTCTAACAAATGTGTTGGTAGTTGAAGTCACCCATAAGAACCAGGTCTACTGACATGAAGCTTGCTTAAGTGACCCAAATATTGCTTGGTTGGCCTTTTTGTCTTGATTTGGAGGTTGGTAGCAGATGCCTACTGTAAGATTCCCCTTGGAGACAAACCCTCTGATCTTGACCCAGAGGCATTCAATAGGGCTTCCACAATTGCAGTAGCTGACTTCTATACATTCAAGGTTCTACTTAACATAGAGCATGACGACTCCTCCTCTTCTTCTCTACCTGTCTTTAGAAAACAGCCTATAGCCATCTATTGTGATCTTCCAGTTGTGTGAGTTGTGCCACCACGTTTCAGTTATTCCTCTGATATCATAACTTTCTGACTGGACATAGAACTCCAGTTCCTCCTGTTTGTACCCCAGGCTCCATGCATTGATATACATACACTTAAGGTGGTTGGTCTTCTGGTTCACACCTTGGGAGGCAGCTAGGGAACGTTTGTTGCTGCTTTGGTTGATCTGGCTTATTCCCCAGCTGGTTGCAATGGTGTCAGCATTGCCACGTTGGACCCCGCCCCCCCAAGTCCTTCAGTGTACTTCAGAGCGCATCACTTTCCATTAGGTTAGGTTTCACTCACATATCTGGAAAAAAAAAAATCGTAAAGTATTGCTTGAAGGAAAATGATTGAAACATTTACTTTATTCAAGTATTATTATTGATGATGTTCTGAAAGAATACACAAATTATTTGCCACATTCAGGTAGCCTGTACATTTAAACAAACATATGCTAAGACTGTAACCTCTGGGGCAGAATGTCTCCTTGATACTAATGCTCATTCATTCTAGCACAAACTGGACGAGTCTCTAGGCACTAGCCTAACATAAGCATTATTTAAAGTATATTTGATAGAGAAATGACCCACTTAAATTGGTTAATAAAGAATGTATTGATGAATAAACTTTTACATTCTCCTTTGCTGGTCTTCTTTTCAGTGAACAGCTGAAAACAATGTTTTATTCTCGCTGAAATAATATACAGTGTGAAATCTATTCCTGGGAGATTTAAATGACAGGAATTTAAGGGGAAGTCAATAATTTTAAGGCATATTGCTTCAAACAGTCACTTACACCTACAGCGATATAATGCCCAATGTATGGAAGAAGCTACAGAAGCAGCAACATCTATACTATTGCATCCTTGCTCCAGGGGTCATACCACTTTAGCCTGACGAGCGAAAACTCACACAGCTCCCTACGGTAAAGCCATCTGAGTGAGCACTACACATAGAATGAGCCTAATTGTCTGTGTGAAACAGGCAGGGACATTTGCAGATGTAAATTGAACTGCGCTGAAGGTAGTAGTAGAGTTGTAACGTTCTATAAATTACTTTCGCTGGCCTGGCTCACCACCCCTCACAGAGCTTTCAGCTTCATTCAACAGGGCTCTAAGCAACCAGGGAAGAAAATTTCTTTTAAAGAAATTTAATGCAGCAGAACTGATTAACTGGGGAACAGCCTACAAACAGGCAGCTGAGAGAATGTTCTCGGCAAGCCAAACAGCCCTGTTATGTTGGTTTTATTAATTAACATCTGGCTTCCTGCCTCTAAATTGGGTCCCCTTCTTTACTGCTTTAATGCCGTGTTTTCACCACTTTTACTCTGAAATGTACCCCAAGAATGTGAGATCAAATCCTTTGGCAGTTCAGCTTCTGAAACACAAGTCAATCCACTCTAAATAGCGTACAGTAACACAGCTTTAGTGGTCTCAGCAAACCTCATTTTCTTGCAGGGACTTGATGAAGAATGGCAAAAGGGAAGAGACGAAGTCTAAAGAGAGAAAAATAATTAGTGGAGTATGCAGGGTTTATAGGAGACAGCTTTTAACTGAGGAAACATTCTCCATCATTAGGAGAGCTCGGGTAGGCATAGCAGGGCAGCATTATCTCTGTGGGTTGGACTGGTCCTAAGCTGGAAAAACAGCATACTTTTTGTGGCTGTCGTTTTGGGGAAAAAAAGCAAAACAAACCTTTACAAATGTTACAAAGCAATGCTAGCCACGGCAAGCTGCTCCTTCAGCTTCTTAATTTTATAGTCCAGCCTGCAAAGGTACTGCTTTGGTCTACTCAAAACAAAGTATACATCTCAAAAGCAAGAGACTACGTAATATAGACCCTTTTTAGCTGATGGTTTTCAGAACACATACCAGGAACCATACATGTAATTGAAAGCAAACCTTAATCTGAACAGGTTAGAAAGTTCTATATTTTACCACCTTTGTGGTTGCTAGTCTCTTTTATGCTGTGTCCCGTACTCACTGATATTTTATAGTGCTCACCTTGGCTAATGGCCATGGTTTTTTTTATTTGCTAATTGCAGTAAAAGTCTTACAAGACAGGGCTTATTTTTAAATTGCAATTGATCACCTTGTATTTCCTTATCTGCTTTTCTGTAATTTATGTTGCAAGGGAGGTGTGTGTCTGTTGGGTACTGGAGAAGAATTTCTTTGGAAGAGACTTTATTATATTGTTTTTATTGTTCCTCCTGATATGCTGCTGCTTTGGGAATTTCTGATAACTCTTAGGCTGTCTTTAATTTCACAAAATGCTTTGGTGTTTTGCTCTTCTCATCGTTTCTGGTCTTACCACATACAGCCCATCTTCTGTCACCCAACAAACTGCAAAATTAGTGACCAGCTTGATGATAAATGACATCCTTATTTTAAAATAGCTTTCCTTAACATGCAGTTGCATCAAGTGATAGAACGTGATTGCCAATAGGTTCGCATAGCTTGCCCCCAGGTGACATGTTTGTTTGCTTACTGCTGAGCCACCAGTTCATCTGGTGTAAGATTAGTGGAGATTTACAGAAAGAAAAAAAAATCCTGTTAATGCTTCATAGTTAAGTCTTGTAGTCCAATGTTACTAAATCAACTGTTTTTACAGTGTTAATGCATAAGTTGAAATGGGTTATTAAGTGTTGGGGGGCTGTTTTTATTCAGCGTGTAACACTATACTGTGCTGAATTCTCCACGTATGGGGGTTTAAAACCATGCATTGGTAAGACCTGAGCTGATGCCGCTTTTTAAAGAAGTGTATGTACACGTCATGGTTTCAGCCTGCTAACTGCATTGCCTAAAGAAGCAACTAATGCCATCTTATTACGAAAAGAAGAGCATTCCTGGGTCGTGCATTCAAGGCTGCACTTCACCATGAACAGAGCTGCAACAGTGATCATCTCCTGCTATAACAGATATCTACTACTGGCAACTGTAGATGCATGCAGAAATCAAGGGCCAGCATAGTCTCTCACTGCAACTGATAGAAACTTTTTGAGTGATTTCAGTGAGCATTAGATCTAATTAGAAGGCAAATAGTTAAATATTCTCACGAATGCAGCTCCAGCATTTTCAATTTGAAGATTCCAAAGGGGAAGGATTCATCTCATTTATCTTTGGCCATCTCAGCATTATGTTTGTAGCCCAAGCTAGTTTTCTTCATTCCCCCTATGGTCAGTGGGAATAGGTGGGTAATGCAGAGGAAGTCCATCTCCTGCACGGTTTGACAAGAGGAGGAACCTGGAGCTTATACTGGCTGCTGAAGTTGAGATTGATTTCATCTAGTATTATTGATTTCCAGAACAATGAATGAGAGGATGAAGTCCAGGTGTGAGAGATGTCCTGCTGCTCTGCTTTTTTCTTTCCTGCTACACAGCATTAAACTCTATATATTTTTATATGGCCCTGCCTTTTTTGTAACTGACCTCTGTGTGGAAGGTCTACGCCAGACGGTACCCCATGTAGCCTCTTACTATTCTTCAAATTGATATATGCTGAAAGAAGGCCTATACTTCCAGAAGGCTTCCATGTGTGACTATTAATAACATTTGGTAGCTCTACAGAGGTTTAATTTGCATGATAAGCATGTTGGGGGAGCAATATACATTGGTATATAAAGACGATGAATCTTACTCATCTAAAAACTGTTTCTGATTTGTCAAAATGAAAGGCAGGTATTCGGTGGTTTTGGTCAATACTCTCTTTCAAAAGCTTTTCATGGAAGTTATCGTTGCTGAATTGGGTTGAGCATTCAGAGTTCTCAGAGTTTCTAAGAGGTTCTGAGATATTTCATCCTTTAGGGCATATCTATCACCAAAGAGAAACTATTACAAATTACTATTCTTAAAAAATGTGCTCTTGATTAGTAGTTGACGAACACAATTTTATTTGATTCTCCAAAAGATATTACAGTGGGATTCAATATTTTGCAGGAAGTTAAAAATAATTCTCCACTTCTTTAAAGAGGGAGGTTTAAAGCACTCCATATTACTGCCTGCAGCAAGATCTTCATATAGCACAGGTCTCTTGAAGGGCTAGTTCTCCTTACATAAATAGGGTTAATAATGTTATTATTCCATTTGTTCATGTCAGCTAACTAAGCTAGCATGATTTGAAATATTATTTAGTACTTTGTGTATACAGAACCTCCTCAGGGTAGTGTTGGCTGCAGGTTTTGTAACTAAGGTGATGTTCATGTTACACATAAAATGGTATTATAAATGAGACTACTGAATTTAGTTCGTTGCATGTGCTTAGACACAATGTTCAGGGACTCAGCACTTTGTAGAATTAGACCCAGAACTGGGAAAATAAATGTTCTTGCAGATTTAATTACCTGCTGGCCAAATCTATGTCCAATTTTTCCACAGCTGTGGATGGGATGCCAGCTTTGGGGCACTTCCAAAGACTTCCATACCCTCTGAAGTCACACGATAGCAAGCCCTTAAATACCCAGATATGAGCAGCTGCACAAGGAGGAATCCAACAGCTGTTCAGCTTCTCTGTCCTGCCAACTGCAAGCCAACACCACCAAGAAAAGGTGCTGGACTGGAGGGACTCATCCCAGGGAGCGCAGTTGCTCCATGGTTATCAGCCAATGTATGGATAATGTGGCTAAAGTCATTCAGGGACCAGGCACCGGATGCGACCAGGAGGGCATCCATACTTGTTGGGTACCAGCCACTTTTATTTTTTTCTCTCACTCTTTGTTGGTCACGCAACCTACATCACAATCTTTTCAGGGTAAAGTTTTCCTTTTATTATGTGCCCAGTGCAGTGGAATATCCTCATCTTTGCAGCACACCAAACACAAAATTTGTACATGTTGTTGGGAAGGTGAAAGGTCTAACTTCTTCCACTTATAAAAATCCTTCCTGGGGTCATTCAGCACAGAGACTGCTCCATTTTAATTCATGGAGTTTTGATGTCTCATTCAGCTTCTTTCCTTTCCCTGATGGAAAATGCTCCATGTTCATCAAAACAGTGCTATATATTTTTAGAATATAAGAATAATGTTATCTGGGGCTTGGGGTTTGGGTTTTTGTTGTGGGCTTTTTTGGTTGGTTGGTTGTTTTTTTCTTTTTTTTTTTTTTTAACTAACAGCCATGTTGGGAGGGGGGGGGCAACAAAAGATTTGCTTCTTTTTCACCATTTCTATTTCCGTGTTTTGAGACTATAAAAATATTACCTAGTTTCATCATTTAAAGTTTCTTCCTTTGTTACTACATACAGAAAATATACAAAGGCTGTTGTTTTCCTCAGTGACAGTTTCAGGCTTTCAACAGACACCATCAGACACTGTTGAGTGTAGGTCCCCTTCTGAAAAGAATTACCAACAGTAAGCATCAAGTGACTAAATATATTAACAGAAACAGGAGTTCTGGAGAATAACTAAGGTGTCCTTCACTATCCCTGTGATAGGACCTGTGTCCCACAGTTGAAAAATATTAGCCCCATACAATAAATAAATATCCTGGCATTCCTTCTCACTCTCCACTTTTTTAAATCAGTTTATCATTTCTTAACATATTAGCATTTTCCTTTCATTTAAAGGAAGAAAATGGAGCCATAGATTTTTTAATATGATAAAATGGAATATTCACCAAAAAAAGTGAAAACAAATGGTCAAGGAAAAAACCAATCTTTTCTTCCTAGGGAAAGGGCAAAATTGTTTATGCAGAGGGGGATTTCTTTTGAGGCAGGGAAATGAGAAGAGTGTTGTGGGGTTTTGACCCAGCTTGACCTGATCCTCAAGAAAATAAACAAAAACCGTAGAAATATTCCCTTTCCCACTACTCTTTGATAACTCTTATCTAAGGGACCGAGTGAATGGCAACAAAGTTGTTGTTCAAAGTCGCGTTGTTACCCATTGTCTTCAAATCTGCAAGTGGAAACTGCAGAAAGCAGAAAGTGTACAGTTAAGCAATGCATCTTTTATCTCAGAATGAAAAAAAAGGAAATCTTCGGAACTGGAGATCATCTACAACAGTCAGGTGATCCACAGCATATTTAAATATGGAAACACGACGAGTCTTTGGTGTAACTGGTTACAGCATGTCAGCACAGCCCAGGCCACCTACCACACACCCCCTGAGAGCCCACTTCAGTTCTGGCCCAAAACACAGGAAATCAAAACCCTGTCCTTAAAAAAGATACAGAACGTGAGTAGCTATCAATGAATCTGTAGACTTTCTGGTAGTTCATTAAATCATAATAACTCCCTTTTACCATCAACCAATTCACAACTTTGATCCTGTAGATCACTGCCAGCAATGAGCTAAAGTCTTGCATCTCTTCTACAAGACTGCTGTTGAATCAGGACTGAAAAGCGCAACCTAGATTTAACAACCTGAGATCTCTTTCAAAATATAGTTGTTCGGGACTCATAAGCAGTATTATAAATCACATATCAAACCAGTTAATGAGATGAGTACCCTTTTAACAGCCAGATAAGACAAATATTTCTTTCCAGCACCCCCACTGTTGGCACTAACTTAGATCGCTGACACCACAAAGAGCTCATCACTGCTTCAAAGGGTAGAGAATCTGTCCCTGAATTATTAAAATATTTCCTCTCTCACCTTGTTAATTTGATAAATATGGTTCAAAGAAAGTTATTATTTCCATAGTGTGCTTATGTGCTTATCTTTTAAAGCGGTATATTCCAGCAAAAATGCAAAGATCAAAATGTAGCTGTAAGTTAGAGGAAGAACGAAAAGGGCACTCATCGCTGTGCCCTGCAGAAAAACAGGAGGCTTTTGTGCTTAGAAAGAGGAATTTAAAAATTCATTACACTGGAAGTGATACAGTGGCTTAATTCACTGCCCTTTGGAGACCTGAAATGTATTTGTGCAGAGAATGTGTTTTTCCAAATCCCCAAACCACCACCACACAACTTGGCACGGAGAGGAACAGCTGCAGTGCTGCAGGTCGGGGGGACGTGCGTTGGCAGAGGCTGAGCTGGGGAAGCTTGTTCAGCACCTGCCTGCGTCGTGCCTGGCTCTAGCCGGTGCTATCAGTTTCTGACTCTGTTAAAATCTTTCGAAACCAGCACATTCACAAATCTTTCTGCAAGATAACTATTGCCAATAGGAGACCGCATTTGCCTTCATGCCTGCAATTTCTTCCCTCTGCATGTATTTTCAGTTTTATAAGAGCAAAGGAGGGAATAGAAACATGTATGTTGTTTTGCAATTTAAGCAGTGGAAAACATTTTAAAACATTAAATAGTTGCAAGTATGTAAGAACTGAATTAACATGAGCTATGTTAATAAACTAGATCATGCAAATAGCCTTATTAAAGACAAAATCCATTAAATTCTGCTTGGATTGTTACAGAATTTGTCTTCTAAAGGATTACTTACATGGGATCTGAATGATCAGCCAACCTTAGATAGCCCCTGGAGCTTGTGTGGTTAAAACACATGAGACTCCAAGACTACGCTTCAGAAGAGGTGAAGTGATTGCCTTTGACGGTCCAAAACTGTTTGACCTGCACGACATATGTGTCTTTACCAGGCAACTGGGCTGCTCACCTTCACTTCTGTACGACAAAGAGATAAGGCATGTGATCAACTTTAAAGATTCCAGTGGATTTGCTTCTAAATTGTGTATAAAAGCATCTAATCGCATGTTTTGCTAAACAGGAGCAAAAGCCAGGCAAAATTTCTTCCACAGACATTATGAGGTGATCCATGCCCGCCACTAAACTCACTGGTGTGTTTTCTGTAACTATTCCAGCTGTACTAGTCCACAAGTTACCAGGGAGATGTATGAACTTCATGGTATAAGAAGTGCAAAATTAACAGAAAAACGCCAGTTAGTACCATTATGCTATTGACAAAAGATATGAGACTCATTAGCCACCAAAAGGAAATATTATCAACCATTCAACACATTATTATTATTCATGAGTTGTTTTTTCATACAAGACTTTATTTGTATATGAAGCATTTGTTTAGCAAATGAGACATAGGTTTGGCAACAAGATGAAATATTTGAGTGCTAATAGTTGTGTGTACAATTTCAAAATCATAATCCTTAGCCATGCTTGTAAGGGCAGTGTTCAGGGAGTAGTTGATTTAAATCTTCTCAGGTCAACATGATGCTGAATGCAGGGTTTTTACTTTCTAGGTAAGTATCTTAGAATTTCAGCTATTGCACAGAAGAAAGTAAGGAAACTATTAACCCTGTGTTCTCCAGCAAAAGTTCTTCCACAATGGCAATGGCCACTTAGCTACACTTATGTTTTGTGTGTTCTGAGCAGACTTGGGAGACTGCACCTCTCTGGAAATTTGCACAAAGCCTAGGTTGACTCTTAATCACTAAAACACTAATGTGGTTAGCTAATGGGACAAAAAGGGTAATGTGGGGTCCAAAAATACCAAGGCTGAGTAAATTTAGGCAATGAGAAGTACAGGTGATGCTCCATCTTACATTTAGAAACCTATGTTCTGCATTCATCTTGTCTTGGGCAGGAAGCAATGTAGCAGAAAGTCTGACTCTTCTCCTGGGCAATTCAGCTGACCGAAAAACTCAGTTAACTTAATTTATCTGTGGCTCAAATCCCTTTTTACAATGTAAGCATAATCCCTCTCCATTTCACCAGAATCTTTTGGATGACTGTCTACAGAAGCTGGTAAGTATAAAATACGTAAATTTTTGCTTTTCAAGGCATCTGTTGGCTAATCTTCAACTCAGCTCAGAGCAGGTATTGGTTTACATATCATAGAAGGTAAGAAAATTGCTGGAAAGGATGGAAAGTTATCTAAGGGCTAACTGGAAGTCATTTAAGCCAGTAGTTGTTCCCACACAAAGCATCATTAGTTGAGCGTTAGAACCAGTGTTACATTTCATGCACTGGTACGAGAAATAGGGTATAACTACTAAATTAATTAATTCCAAAGCAGCTAAAATAGAATTCATATGTAAAGAAAAAAAATAATAATTATCTTGAACAGGACAATGTTTTCCTAAGTTTAACATGTGTAATGGAAATTTTATATGAATTTTACATACATGAAACTTACCTCTATGAAACTTACATAATGCAACAAGCAGTGAAAGTGGTCAAATGACTGTGTTCATTCCATAATATTTTTACAAGGCATAACCCACAACTGCTATAGTTGTACATGCCACTTTTCTCAGCTGCACTAAAAAGAGTAAAGTAATCATTATGTATTTTAAATGTTTATTTGGCCCACTGTTTCTGGGGAAAAGCAGAACTTTGCAAATGTTAATTTCATACTTGTGCCATTTATTTCTCTGCGTAATAGTACATATATTTAGTGGGGAGAAAGTTATTGTTATTTGGCTGGTGTAGTCAGTACTTCTGTACACTTTACAAGATAAAAATTATTTTCTTTTCCCTCTTTGAAGGAGATTCTAATAACCTTACTCATATCCATCAGTATATTACCATATAACTAATTCCAATAAAATCTACATAATTGCTTTTAAAGTATTATACACTGAAAACGGATCAACATTTTATCCTTTGTTTAGATCTTACAAATCACTAAGACTTCAGCCTGTGTTCCTTATATAATTTAGCACCACTATAAATTTTGTGACCTAACCACCAACTTTCACTGAAGTAAATGAAGGAGGTTTTTATCAGCATCAAAGGGAATGGGGCTGTATCCTATGCCAACTTAGTCATAGTCTGGAATCTTCAAAAGCACTCAGCCTTCTTCCTAACCCTGCTCCAGATTATGTCAAAGTAAAAATCACAGTAATTTCAAAAGAAACACATATAACTAATATGAAGTGCTTTTGAAAATCCTACATACAGTTAATATTTCAAATTTAGCACCTGAACTACATCTCACTACATATACTCACAGGAAATATATATTGAGATCAGAGCTGATTCTCTTAATGATCTTTCAGAGGCTCTTTGATATAAATGCTAATACAAAAGTAGGAAGAAGAGTAGAATAGCCTTGTTACATTTGTTTGAAAGAAGGCATAAAACAAGAAAAGTGATGTTCTGCTCCTACTTAAATCCATAGTACAATATCTACTGACTTCAGTAACTCCAGGATTTTCTCCTAAATATATTTCAAGTTACTTAAAAGCTTCAGAATATTTCTTCAATGAAGTAGCTTAAAAAAGAATAAAACCCCATTTAGATATTGATAGATCAAGCACTGTTGCACAAATATCATATGCAACAAAAATGTAGCAAAAATGCACACTTGCTTGAAAGCACATTTTCCTGAAAACATGTTGGAAATGTATTTCTGACAGCTAATTAAAGCTATTCCATTCCATCAGTCATGTTAGTGTGAGGTCCAATGAAATCTGAAATGAAACGTGTTATGAAGGCTATGCTTTAACAGTCAAATTCATTTTTCCTGTTATATTCAGAAGTTAAAATTGTGGGTATCATTTACCCCAATGGAAATTTTGCACTTGATTTTAAAGAGATGGGGTTTTACCAGGCACTGGTGTGGTAAAATGCAGACATTATTGATGTTTTCTTATTTCTAAAGCCATAGACTTATAAACAGGATATTCTGGGAAAGTTCTAGATGTTCTTAGGCAAACAGATTTTGACCATATAACCCTTTAGTCTGAGTTGAATCTCTTATACAGATCAAAATATTATCCCAGTTCCCAACCACAGCAATATCTTCCTTTCACAAAGCAGATTATTTCTGAGAAGACTGTTGTTGCACAAATGCCCCAATGTTCTTACTTTCAAGTTTTATGCTCGAGTTTTCTGTCTGAGGGCAGTTGCATTCATGCAGCCATATCCCAAACCCATATCCTATCCAGAATAAACGGGACAAACCATTCTCTTGTGAAGCTGTAGGAACAATCTGTCTGCAGGTATGTGGAATTACGCTTATAAATATCCAAGTGTGTCTCGGATATTTATGTGAAAAATTATTTCACATGAGCAGCACAGTCTACAACCATAATCAGCTCTCTGCAGTCCACTTATATTTTTTCATAAAATCTCCACTTTCCAAGACTCGCCATGTTTCATTCTCTTTTGGTGGAGCTGCACGATGTGGAAAACTTTCAAGCCTTGGCATTTGTTTCTCTTCACAAATAGTTATAAAAAAAGGTCTGTGTAAACACCTGGGGAATGAGACTGTCTCCTGCAAATGGGGTGGCATGAGCAAGAAGTAGAAAGGCAAGGAAAAAGTTAATAGAATTCATCAGCAGGTATATCTACATGTATACCTGTAGAACCAACACAGAAATGTAAAGATTGTTTTAAAATGCGGTAAACCAGCTATGTTCTTTAACTTCAGTTTTAAAACCCTGAAATTAAATGGACGTAGCAAAATGGACAACTAGAAAACAATTACTATATAACCAAGCCATAAACTTCCAAAATACTTAGGTATATGTATGAAGCATAAGAAGTGAAAGAAGTAATAAATAATTCAAACATTGCATTAAATTATTTTTTAATGTGAAATAGTGTTAATACAGGTATCAAAAGACCTGCTTCGTCAACACAATGGGATTACACTGCCATTCAGGTTTTGCAAAGAGATTATATAAAAAAACCACAGACATTTACTTTACCCTGCCAATGTCGCGCCTGCAGTGCTATAAGAAATCATCCTAACTTCTGCCTCACGCACTGGATTTGATCCTGATGGGTGCAGAGTATCACTGACTCAGTGAAACAGCGTATGAACTGTTCTCCTGAGTGTTCATAAGTGGGGCATAATTATTTGAGAATACATAGAAGAACTCATAAAGGTATAAAAACTGGAAGCAAAGAATACCTTTAGCAATTGCGTTAGGAGGAGGCTTGAAATTTAATACAATTAACCTATTTTGTGGTTCAGCTAGAATATGGGAGTTTTGATCAGACAAGTTAAAGAATGAGCCCAAGAAGCCAATTTTTCCTTTGGAAAAAAAATTGTTGAAGTCAACAGTTGTATTTGTATAGCAGAAATCAGCTATGTTAAGATTTTACTTTAAGCACTAAATTTAATTTCTCTATATTTATCACTACATTCCTCAGTTTCAAGTATCAAATACCACGTATCCAATGAGATATCTTACGATGCATTTTAACAACAGTAAAGACTTGGATCAATTAAATGTTTATTAAAACTGACCGTAAGCCAGTGACACCAGAGATGGCTTCCCTTTTTATGAATTGACACACAGACCCCGTCTGAGAACAGAGGCTCTCTGTGGCTGGAAGGAAAAAAAGGAAAACAGTACTGGTACAGAGTCTTCTCTTGATCACTGTCTAAATCAATGAAAACTATTGCATGACTGCTAATTCTTCTCACATCAACTGACAGCGCATGTTTGCTAAATCCATACATGTGATAAGATTCTTTCAGAGCATACAAAAGGATATTCCTATTAGCCTTTTCTTTTTGACAGTTCCCTGACAAATGTACCATTTGGATTAAAATATTTCTTGTAATTGCAGGAAAGAAGAAGTAGCATCGCTAGAGCTAGTTGTGCTGTAGGACCACCATAAAATAACTGCTATTTGTTAATGTCATTTACAAACTGCTAAGGTAACATTAGTAAGTGGAAGCACTTGATGCTAAGGGATTTGACCATACAGTAAAGAAACTTTATGGACAGATCATTAATCTCTGACTGCAAAGAGTTAGACTTGATTTTCTGCCAAATGTTTGACTCTAAAGAGTTTGCCAAATGGCAAAAGCTAAATTATAGAAGAAATACATATTAAAATAAGACCATTTAAATTTTACATCTACTGTGAGAATAGGCAAACATCATCACATTTTTAACATAATCTCAAAATGCAATTCCTAATCCAATAAAAACATCTAATAAAAATTGGCATAAAGTTGTAATAAAATTAATTAATGAGTTGTGTACCACATTATGTTTTCGTTTCCAGCTTGTTAAAACAGCAAGTTTCACCACTCATTCTCATGTGTTACATTTCTCTCACTTTTCTCAGTATTTGTGTGTGGGCACATAAACATGTTTCCACCAAGAAAGTACCAACCTGTAGTTGAAAAATATACATGTTCTGCTAATAACAACAGCTGACAATCAGAAAATATTTCATCAGAGTGCTTCAGAGAGGAGGATGAGTACCATTGCACTCTGTATATGGAGTGAGAGGGGCAGAGGGCTGTTCTCAGACCATCTCCTGTAGCTGTCTAAAACGCTGTCAATATTCCTATGACATTAAAAGTTTGACAGAAGACCAAACAATTCCCGTTGCCTAGTCTCTGCCTGGCCCTAGTTCCCCGCACTGTTGAAATGGGGAGAAATGGTTGTGTTTCACAAGAGAAGCTGTCTGGAGCGGCTGACCCATGGACTTTGGCATCCCTTGGAACTGAGGTGTGATGCGTTGTATCTCTGATCTTCTGGATCCATGAGCAGCCCAGGCTCCTGCTGGCTCAGAACCAGGGCACGGGCGAGTGCGCTGAAGGGCCAGGGCAGAAACCTGCCTCATGGGGCAACCTGGCTAAATTGTCTAAACTCATGAGTTAAAGAAGCTGGGAGTCATCTCACATCCTGGAACAGATGTACAGTGACCTGCATCCATACAACTAAACTGTTTCATCACCTGCAGCTGTGGCTGAACCCAAGACATTTTTGAAGCCAGTCCCTGGGTTTTTCTGTGCCCCAAGCCATGCCTGTCAGTTATTTGAGAGAGTACTATTGGGCATGGGCCAACATCATGAGAAAAGCCATGCCACGAACCAGCAGTGCATGGCCCCGTGCTTTCACACTGGTTAGCGAGGTGTTGCAGGTATAACCTGTAAGTTACTCAGCTTGCCAAGAGGATGAGAAGGGACTGCACTCAGGGATCCAGCAAGAATTATCCCTCATTCGCCTGCCTAAGGGTGCCAAACAACTGATGGTCTTTGCACATTGAACATTGTGCAAGGCTATACACATACAACAGTGTTTCAAAAACTAGAGAATGGTAAAGCAAGTTAATCAGTTAGCATGAAGAGCACGGTGCTTTTAAAGCAGATGTAAAGATGACAACAGAAAGTGGAAATCTCCAGTTTCTGGTTCTGCTTCTTGGAAATTACTTTGACCAATATTAAAACAGTTACAGAGAACAATTCTTTAACATCAGTAAATTGAGATTACTAGGTGGCTGGTATGCAAATCAGAATGACAGCATTTACAACTCAAAGTGAATAAAAAAAAAAAAAACCTCATCTCAATGTAATTAGATTATTTACAGGTGGTTGCATTCATCTCATTACAAATACCTTGCATGTGTATTGTCTACTTACAGGAACTGTTATGCTAAAACAATGACATATTTCTAATGAGGAACACGGAAAAAAAAGGTCCATTTCTGCAAAATGTGCATGATAAATAGTCTTATAAGGATTGTATTTTACCTCAGAAATTTAATAGGAACCTGCATTAAAAATTATTTTATATAATTTTAATCTCTTTCTCAAAGCACTTTATAAAACCGTTGCAGGAAGCATATTTACTGGGCTTTTTCTGATAAGAAAAACACACTTCAGATGTGTTCTTAGACTTGTGATACCTGTCATAAAGTCCGTATAATTTTTTGTCCTTTCTTTTTTTCCACTTACAGCATGAACTCCACTGTTCTCTAGTTGTGCAAACACAGTAAAGGAAACAGCAGCCTCCCTGGCAAGCTTCTTTAAGAGAGAGGTTTAGTCCTGGGACACGGAAAGGATCTGACAAAGTTGTAACTGGAATTCATTGGATCCATTCTTGCTTCAAGAAAAATTCCTGATAGACTCGGATGACTTAGTTATGCTTAGTATTGTAATCACTTGGATTAGGCTGGCTAGGGGCTCATCCTGGATTTTGACTGAGTTAATCAAGGTATTACACTTCAGGAAATTTCTTTGTGTTAAATCTAATCTGTTCAGGTACCTGGGGATATACTCAGCTGGCAGCGCACAGCCATGCAGTGCCATTGAAACAAGGGAAGAGCAACTGATGTCATCTACCTGGACGTGTGCAAAGCGTTTGACACCGTCCCGCACAATATCCTGGTCTCTAAATTGAAGAGACATGGATTCAACAAATGGACCATTCAGTGGATAAAGAACTGGCTGGACAATTACACTCAAAGAGTTGCGGTCAATGGCTCAATGTCCAAGTGGAGAGAAGTGACGAGTGGTGTTCCTCAGGGGTCGGTACTGGGACCTGTACTATTCAACATCTATGTCACAGACAGGGACAGTGGGGTCAAGTGCACCCTCAGCAAGTTTGCTGATGATACCAAGTTGTTTGGTGAGGTAGACACGCTGGAGGGGAGGGATGCCATCCAGAGGGACCTGGACAGGCTGGAGAGGTGGACCCAAGCCAACCTCATGCAGTTCAACAAGGCCAAGTGCAAGGTCCTACATCTGGGTCAGAGCAACCCCAAGCACAAATACAGGCACAGTGGAGTATGGCTGGAAAGCAGCCCCGAGGAGAAGGACCTGGGTGTGCTGATTGACCACAAGCTCAGCATGAGTCAGCAATGTGCAATCGCAGCCCAGAAGGCCAACTGGATCCTGGGCTACATCAAAAGAACTGTGGCCAGCAGGTCAAGGGAGGTGATTCTGCCCCTCTACTCCACTCTGGTGTCCTATAAGGAGAGGCTGAGAGAGTTGGAGTTGTTCAGCCTGGAGAAGAGAAGGCTCCGGGGAGATCTTATTGCCACCTTCCAGTACCTAAAGGGGGCCTACAGGAGAGCTGGGGAAGGACTTTTTACTAGGGCATGTAGTGACAGGATGAGGGGGAATGGCTATAAACTGGAAGAGGGCAGGTTTAGATTAAACATTAGGAAGAAGGTTTTCACTTTGAGGGTGGTAAGGCACTGGAACAGGTTGCCCCAAGAGGCTGTTGAGGCCCCATCCCTGGAGGTGTTCAAGGCCAGGCTGGACGTGACCTTGGGCAACCTGGTCTAGTGGGAGGTGTCCCTGCCCATAGCAGGGGGGGTGGATCTTAATGATTTTCCAGGTCTTTTCCAACCTAAACCATTCTATGATTCTATGAAACACCTGGGGCATTTGAGAGATAACAAAGGGACCATTGCCACATTCACCTGGAAAGGCAGGTGACATACCATAGGTTGTACCGATGGGTCCTCATCAGCTGTGTGGGAGCCCCTGGGTGACAGGTCTCAGTCTCAAACTGAGTTCCAGCCTGACTGCTTTGCTGTTTTAAATAAAAATCAGTCCACTGCTGTGCTGGGATGACACCCTGTACCAAAAGTCAAGATGGGGTATGCAACTTGGTTCCAGGCTGCACACAGGGTGTACAGGAGACTTGTGAGGGCACCAACATGGAATTTCCTCGTTTCTTTCATGCCATTTCCCTTTAAAGATCCCAAAGGTTTTAGAAAGGATTAGCAGGATCTTTAATGTGCAGACTCTACACAAGTGCACAGAAGTTTTGGGTTGAATGCGTCCTCCAGAAGCCATAAAGATGTGCGGTGCCTCTGAGGAGAAGGTCTGCTGGTAGGGGAGCCCTTTATCAGCAGGACGTTGTCTACAGTATGGCTGTGTGAGTGTAAAAAAAAGGTCTGGCATCTCTTCACAAACAGTTGGGTGATAAACTGTAATTTTCTATAATGCTTTCTATGAGGAAGCAAGGGACAGTGGAAGAAGGTGTGCTCATGCCCCAGAGGGACTTAGTAAGCAATGTCAGAATAAAATGAATCTCTAGTTCAAAAATAGCAAGTGGCACCTGCGAAAGTCACAACCTGAGGTTAGAAATTAGGATTTTTAAACTCCTGGGATCTGAGCTTGCAGTGAGGATTCACTGGGATCACATTATCAAGTTTTTCCTGAAACCATGAAAGTGAAAACATACAGAGAGAAAGACAGCAGAGAGACCACACTGATTCTTCTCTGGAAATGATTTGTCTCGGGGGGTCAAAGCCCTAAGCACTGAATGCAGTAAGATGCAGCACTGGAAAGTGGAAATGAGGGAGGGAATGAAGGCAAGATCGAGTGTAAAACTGATAAAAACAGCTGAAAGCTTTAGAGAGAGGGATAAGAAGGAGAAATAAAACCATGAAGGATCAGGTATATAAAATAGAACGGAAAGCCCTCAGGGTTAATCCAGAATCACAAAGTACCCTTGCTATGCTATTAAATACTGCGTTTTGTATAAGCATCACTTAAACCGTCTATTTAACTGGATACGGCAGCTGCACGCCAGGGCACAGTGACACTTAACAAACAGCTGAGGAGAGGAAGGATATAATACTTTCTACAGGATGAACTTTATGAGTTTATGATGTAATGAGCTGAATCAGAATCTGGCTAGGATGCTGCAGTTAAGCCTTTTAATCTTGCAAAAAAAAAAAAAAATACTATTAGTTATCTAACAACCCCAGTATTAATTTTACACCTCACCTGGGAAAAATCCTGTGTCTTCTGCCACTTAACAGCTCTAGCACCAGCTTGGACATAGGTTCAGTAACATCACCAAGAAAAAAAGAGCCACCAGTATGATTTACTCCTGTTGTTTTTTTTCCTTGGTATTCTTCCAAGTAGAACTGATCTCAGGGAATGTTACCAACTTTTCAAGGTATGACAGGGTTACATGCAAGGTGGTGCATCTCCCAGAACAATCTACCTCAGAGTAAATATAACAAAGCCTTCTGCCCTCAGATCTTTAAACTCGTACAAGCCAAAACAGTCCTGGAATGGGTTTCCATGCTTTTGACCTTGTGCTTAAACTGTTGGCTTCAATCTGATATGGGACGAAAGTTCAAATAATTTCCCTTGGGAATAGGCAGCAGTATTTTCCCTCAGTTATATTTCTCACAATTTACTCAGTTTGTCCTAATTGCATTTATGAGGAAACTGAGAGGAGATATTACAAAAAATAGATATGTTTATTTAAATAAATACTGGTGACTACTGTGACTAAATATTTATTTAAATAAGTACTGTGGCTACTGTGATGACTACTGACATTTGGTCAAGAGGCATCTTAAGTTCAACTTTTAAGCTCAGTTAAAAATCGCTCTTTCAGGATTTATCTACATTAAAATGTTACCATAATTCAACTCCCTTTGTTCAATTAAATGATGCAGACTTCATGCTTAAACTTATGTCAGTTTAAACACATAAAGCAGCACTGGCTTGCATCCATTCTAATATGTCATTCCTTTCATCCCAGAGATGAAATTTTGGTAGCACTCAGTGATGGTCTTGTACCAGCATTGCTAAATATTTTCTCAAGGGTTCCATTTGGCGCAAACACATGATGTTACACCCCACAGAGCTATTCCACTGCATTCCTGACATATTTTTGGTCAAAGGCTTTTGGTTTTTAGCTATCTTTGCCCTAAATAATTTAGTTTCTTTTTAGGGGTCAGAAGTGAAGTCAGGGTTCAATTTTGAACAACTTGCAATTTCCAATAGGAAAAATCTCCGTTTCCTGGCCAAACCTTGCTGGACCACTTACACGAATAATAAATCCTGTACAATATTGCCCCACTGCAACCACTACAGATAAAATAATTCTATGTACTGACATAAACTGCAAATAATAAATCTGAAAGCTTTTTCTTTTCAAAGGATTGTAAAATCAGGTTTGGACTGCTGCTATGCCTGGCAGATGACCTAAGCTCACATCCTGTACACCTCAGGTACCTAAACTCAACTCTAGGTACCTGAATTAAATCACTTTCATACCAGTCCCAGGTACGGTGTTCTTGACTAAAACATAAAGGCCATTAAGTCCCCCAGTTTTGATCTGAGAACACCTTCAAGTAGATTTTTTCTGACGTTTACTGCTGAAATATTCAAATTTAGTTATCACATGTTCAACTCCCAACCATAATTTCTTTAGTACCGCTGTTCTCTCTGAAGAAAGAATTTATGCGGTGCCCTCTCATTGGTATACAAAAAAGGCTGAGATCCACAAGATTCGTTAATGGTAGTACTCAAAGCTTTAAAGTGGGGAGGGACAGCTGTTCACGTATCTGGCAGCAGCACAGAGCTCACTGTGGCTCAAGCGCTCATCCAAAGACCTGCATGGGTGTTAAGGATCCCAATGGTGTTGTGGCTTCATGGGGTATTTCTAATGATGTTATGACTACACTATTACCAATGGCAAATGCTAGCCAAAAGCCAGGCTATCTATGCAGTCTGAAATCCTGTTTAGATTACCAGGTAAGCATATGTTAATTTTGTCTGTCTGACAATTATTTTTCTGTTTGACAAAATATTTTGGTGATTTTCCTTCTTCTTTTTTTTTAATTTTCAAAACTTTTTTTTTTAGACGGACACCAAAATTAGATTTGATTCATTTGTAAAACATTAATTTGCACGTCCCTGAACTACAGCTGACGTTGGAGCCACCTTCAGTTCAAAATTTGTGCTGGTTTAAAAAGTTACATTAAGCTGAATAGGATACAATCCAGATATACTGTTTTACTTATCTCTCAAATCATACAGAAGAAACTTATTTTTATTTGTCACATCGGTAGACAATGTATTTCCTAGCCTTGTAAAAAAACAGAAGTAAGTCAGTAAGAAGTATCCAGTGAGATTGTACATGTAACACAAGCATCATCAAGCTCAAGGGACTTTTTCCAAACAAATGTTAATAATTTTACTTATGTACATAACAAATGGAGATGCTACTACCCACAGTTCCATGACAATTATGGTGGGCCTCATTCTCCACCATCTTTTTGACCTTTATTCACAAATAAACACACACAAATTAGGGTTTCATGTCTAGAAATACGTTATAAGCAACCATACCTTTCTGAGAATTATCTGTATGGAAAAGATACAGACATACATTTAAAATTTACATTAGTCCTCCATGTTTAATGAATAATTATATCCAAACACAGAATAGTATACACAGAATAATATGTTTTAGCTGTCTTTGGGAACTGAAGGAAAAGGATGAACAGAGGTGCCTTTTAAAAAAGTTTACTATCTAGAATCATAGAGTAGTTTGGGTTGGAAGAGACCTTTAAAGGTCACCTAGTCCATCTCCCCTGCAATGAGCAGGGACATCTTCAACTAGATCAGGTTGCTCAGAGCCCTGTCCAAGTTTACCTGGAATGTTTCCAGGGATGGGGCATCTACCACCTCTCTGGACAATCTGTACCAGTGTTTCACCACCCTCATGGTAAAAAATTTCTTATATCTAGTCTAAATCTTCTCTCTTTTAGTTTAAGCCATTACCCCTTGTCCTATCACAACAGGCCTTGCTAAAAAGTTTGTCCCTATCTTTCCTGTACCCCCCTTAAAGTACTGAAAGGCCACAATAAGGTCTCCCCAGAGCCTTCTCTTCTCCAGGCTGAACAACCCCAACTGTCTCAGCCTGTCTTCACAGGGGAGGTGCTCCAGCCCTCTGATCATCCTCGTGGCTCTCCTCTGGACCCACTCCAACAGGTCTGTGATCTAGTTCTGTGAAACTTACTTCTGGTTCAATGATGTCCAGTGTTCTGACAAATTGGGTCAATTAACATTTTCTTCAGACAGCAGTGTGACAAATGTGCCTTTTTATAACTCATGAAATTTTTATTCTGCTGTAACTTCACATATTACAAAGAGTCATCTCTGAGACAGACAAGCATCAAAAATAAAGGAAACAGACCAATTTTCTGGAAACTAGAAGACTGCAGTTCCTCTTTAATATGCAACTGTTTGCACCCTTGCTTCTTATGAGAAATTCTGAGAATTCAAACAAATATTTTAAAGTTTTAGAGCTATTTTCTTTACTCACAGAAACAAAGAAACTATCAGAAGCTATCAGAACCCACCAGAAGCCTTTAGGTTCAGTGTGTATTCTGTCTATTATTGTATTTTTAGACTTACTAATACTTGAATTAAATATTGTAGTCAAATGCTGAGATGGTTCTCAATTACCATTGAAATCTTTTTTTCCTTATTACCATTTGGCATCCAGGAAAGGAGAAGATGTGGACAGACAAGGAAGGGTCAACATGGACAAACCCTGAATCCATCTTTAGGTTTTATAGCCTGCCTGGATGTACGATAACATTCTGGACATTGTGAGAATTTAGATGTGCCTCAAAGATGAAAATTTTAAGGCATGAGATCACTCATGGATAAAAGTACTTTTTAAAACAAACATGTTTTTCCTGACAAATATTTCTATGAGACAATTAGCAGCCCTTCCCTTTACAGTTCCCTTAGAAAATAAGCAGACACTGATTCACTTCCAAGCTCCTGATGAAAAAATAAGGGCTCAGAGGAAAACAAAGCAGACAGGGACAATGCTGTTGATATAAATGAATGAATACATTCCATTGACAATTCAGTTTGTCAGTGAGACTCTAAATAGCCAAAAAAACAGACTTGTAGGAAAAGTAGGTTTCGTGCTGAACTCTGGCATGTGGTAGGGAATCAAGATTAACATCCCAAAATATTTTTCAGAAGACAAAATTACTAAAATTTTTTGGTTTATAAATGGCAAAGGAACTTTATTAAACATTTCTTTTTTGATAATTTTGAAATAAACCATTTTGAAAATACTAAAGTTTGAAGTGTAATATTACATTTTAGAAGTGCAAACCAAAATGTAATAAAATATAAAATATTACGTATGATTTCAAGTGATTAAAGGGCCTTCTTTAAATCAAACCCAAAATGTAACATAATATGAGATTTGACTAAAAAGAAAATGCCTATAAAATCCTATATGCTAGACTATAAGTTAATATGACAGCAGTTTGAAGTGATTCCATTAGAAGTAGATACTGACACATTCACTGGAAACATTCTAATTTTGACAGAATAGCATGTCACCTCAAAGAGTGTTGATTAACTCTCTAAAATACTTTTGGTCTCATGCTAAGAAAACAGCCTAATGCTGGGTTATGCATCATGATAACTCACAAATTCATGGGAAATATCATTTTATACACACTGCAGACAGCTTAGGACTGTGTTCTGCCTTTGAAAGTGACTCACTGTGACACACAGAGAGACACATCTGGTATTTATAGTTTCTTTTGTCCCAGCTTTGGATGCCTTTGCTCTCATGTCAAGTCATAAAGATCCTAGGGCAATATAGAATTTCCTGAAAATAGTTTAATTGCTCACTGACATTATCTTGAGTGAAATCTAATTTAAAATGAAGACTTTGCAGGTCTTGCCAAGTTGTGAAACATGCAACACCACATTTATTACTGAGTAAGAGAACATCTGCCATGGCATTTAATCCACTCAACATGAAACAAAAGGGTGGTATTCTTCATTTCCAGCTTTGACCATATAAAAGTTAGATGTCTCAGCCTAAGCTATTGACCTTAAACTGGCTCTGTGGTCAGTAGAGAGAAATAGCCATTTCACATGACAATTCATCTGACCTTTCTTAGGTACATATTTTAAGATGAGATGAACACTCCTCTAGGGATTTAAAATGAGATAAACTGCCATCTAGAAATTTGATATCTATATCTAACCTAATCACCTGAGGCTTCCTCTGCAGTCAATGGAGAGAAATAGGCTTCCTCGTATGACCTTCATCGTCCCCAAGGAATGTAACCTCCTACAACGTGCTTCAGCCAGGCTGCAGCACGGGGCAGGCTGGTAGCAGGCTTAAACCACTGAATCCCTGCATGCAGCAGAACCTTGTAACCCATCTGTCAAAGACTGGCACCCCACATCAGTCATTTCAAATGCTCTCGCTCTTCAGGCTTCACTCCTTACTCTCTAATTTTGGCAGGGCACCACAGTATCTGCCCATGCTGTTCCAAATGCTCACACACATATTGTAGTAATGATACAAGAAAGGGTCATTAAAAAAAATTAGTAAATAAGGAGCTAGGAAACCTCCCATCTGTATCTTGTACTGGATTAAAATTTAACGTTACAGCAGTGTAGTTCTGAATTAATCACATCAACTTCAGTGTAGTTATTGTGGCCTGGAGCCAGTAGGAGAGCACAAAAGCAGTGTTTGTGAGTCTTTCTTCAGCTTATGGCAGCTGTTTAGCTCATCTTTGATCATATTTTTTTGCAGTTAAGCTTTTTGGTCACACTATCTTTGTAGAGATAGCTGTTCCAAACAATACCCGTGTTCATTTGCCAGCAAAGGTATTTGTGCATGTGGATTAGCTGGTTTTTGCTTGTCAAGCACTTATTAGCTTTTGTGTTGTTTTTGTTTTGTTTACAAAAAGATATTCAGCTACTCAAGGAACATAAGCAACAGCATATGACACAGCTAAGCAGCTGTACACGAGAGTTGACATTAGTGCGAAGTGCTCATTTGTAGCGGATAGGAAGAGCTATGCCATCTTAGGTCAAGACGAGAGGCTGGTAGCTAATTTAATAAAACAATGAACAGCAGATGCTCTCAGCAAAGAGTATCAGGACAGGGCATGCCTGCAGCAATGCATCCCTAGAATACACTTCCAGTTTTCAGTACTTTGTGGCTCAAAGACTTCCTGAGCTGGTGTGAGTGTCTTTGCATTTAACAGCCCTGAAAGGATTTTCTTACACGGGAATTTATCACTTTTTTAATCCATATAAACTTTCAGCATTGCAAGCATCCAACAGCACAAAATTTTCCAGCTTAATTATACACTGCATGAAGAATCCCCTCCCTGTTTTCAGTCGCCAGTTGTTAGGTTTTTTTGATACTGCTTGGTTTTTATGGTCAAAGGGATACAGAATGATTGTTCCTTATTAACCTCCTCCAGCTTCTACATGATTTTGTAGACCTGCACCATATGCCCTCTCACTCATCTGGTCACAGGGCTGAGTCAACTGAGTCATTCCTCATTTCAAAAGATTGCATATCATTCATCATTTTTATTCTTTTTGCACCTTTTCCTGTTCTACTATAATGTTTGTAAGCAAAAAGGAACCAAGAGAAATGAAGGTTTATCAAGGTGAAGGATGAATAGAAAGGCATATATTTTTAAGAAAAAGTGCATATTTTAGGGACATACATTGAGGGTAAATAGAAGCCTAACTGATTTCTTTTTCTTCCAAGGTGAAGGTGGTGGCAGCAATTAAAACAGCTCCAAAAACTCCAACATTTTCCTCAAATATCTCCATCTTTTTTGGATAAGATCTAGACTAGTAGATTTCTCAGAAGTGATAATAAAACACTTCCATAGAAATTGAAGAAATTGTTACTAAGCAAGTATGAGTTTGAAGTGATAATAAAACACTTCCATAGAAATTTAAGAAATTATTACTAAGCAAGTATGAGTTTTAATCCTCTCCAAATCACATTTCAATAAGATGCAAAAGAGTTGCAAATGTACTACTTAAGGCTACCTTGGGTCTTTTTTGATCCTTTTCCATAGAAGCTCCAGAAGGTGAGAAAGATAAAATGCTATGCAAATATTTGGAATGGATAACAAGACAACTGCTGTAATGATAAGATGTCAGGTTGACATTGAACTTGGGCAAAACAAGCATTGAGTCCCAGCTGCAAAGGATGCTGCAAAGAGCTAAAGAAAGGAAATGTAATTGATACCAATCTAGCAAACTATACAGAAAATAAATTCTGTTGAACTAGTAATATATTTTTATGGGATTATGGGTCGATCAATGAAGAATATTGTATTAACCCTGTCTTCCCCCTTCAACTTTCAACTTTAAATTACCTTACATTTAATTAGATGACGCTAAATTAATGTGGCACATTAAAATTTAACAAGGCATACATACACCTACAGATTAAAAATGGTTAACAGATATCCCTCAAAATATTGTTATAAAATGAGACCATGTCTATGGAATTACTCTTGACTGTATTTTACTTAATGTCTTATTAAAAATCTGGGACAAACCATAAAATGATCCCAGTAAAAGTTTGTAAGTGATCATTGAAATAGTAATAAATCAGGAGTTCAATTCAATGGTACACTGCTTGGAAGACTGCATGCAAATCCTATTTTAATGTGGTCAAGTGTGAATAGTCACGTTGACCAAAGTTCCCTTGTGTCAGTGTTTCCCGGAGGCCTAACACAATCCTTCCATGTATAAAGCATCTTGAATAGGTGCTCAAAGTTCATGTTATCTCAGCATTTGACCTTCATGTAACTGCTTCTGTAATATTTTGTTTAGTTCTTGTGTCACTGTTTAAAAGATTTTCGAAGGACTGAAGAGATTCAGAGACGAACCACTAAAAAAAGCTTTCCTTGTACCTAAAGATTCCAGAAATTCAGTCTGCTAGAGAGAAGGCTAAGAGCCAGAAAAGTTTATAAACACACAAAATAAAACTTTGATCATGATATCTTTGGTCTGAAACATAACAAAATACAGTGGCTGAAAGCTGAAGCTAAAAAAATCTAAGGTTAGAAATGAAGAACAAATTTTTAACAGTGAGGGTAATTAGCCAATGGAACAGCTAACAAATGCTTTCAATCAAGACCAAATGTTTTTCAAAACATTTCATACTCAAGTTCAAACAGAAAATATATAGGTCAGGCTAGATGATTACAATGATCCCTTGTGACTCCATAATCTATGGCCCTAAGGATCTAAGCACACCCTAAAGACTAAATCTGAAAACAAACAAACAAGAAATAAACAATTTATGAATACTTTTAAATAGTATGCTGTTTTCACCAAAACTAGAATCACTTCAGAAATAACTCAGAAACAGAAAAAGGAATAACCATTCTTTAGTAATTCATTTCAGGGTAATAAATAATTTCGCTCTACTCTGAATTTACCTTTTAGTCACTGGAGCTGAATAATGCCCACTGAATATAGATAAGGGTTGAGCAAAAAACGAAAAACAGAAAGTGCTCTCGTGACTTCTTGAAGTTATTTTTACGTGATTTCTGGCATTTTCATTTTGAGTGCCATGTGATTTTTCCTAATCATTGTCAAAGCAAAACTGCTTAGGTATAGATAACATGTATAAACACAAAGATGTTTTCTGTTTTTTTCGAAGTTGCCTCTCTGTACCCTCTTGAAAAGTTTTGTCTTTGAAACTGTCTGCTGATCACTTACTAGAAAGACAGTGTAGATGAGTTAGGGTTTTTCTGAAGCAGAAATATTTTTTTTCTCTTTTTCTACTCAGACAATTTTTCATTAACATTATGTCTTGGTTTAAATGAGACCCATCTCCTTTATGGACACAAAGGAACAAATGATGTTTTTTCAAACTTTAGATAAACGGCAATCCTTACATAATGGTGGGCATTTCCTCTTTGGAGATCACCACTGAATCAGGACATTCAAACAAACTCAGGGCTAAGCTGTTCCCTGGGGCTAGGCTCAGTTTGTCCAAAGCTATGCTTATTACATGTGCTTTGGTCAGCAGATATGCAATCTTAGACAATGGCTTCTTTCTGCAAACAATAGCCAGTATTAAGAATGTCATCAGATATAATGGCTGTGAGTGGGACAATTCTGCTTTCTTATGAAAGCTTTCATAATGGAGCGGTCAAAGTGTGTGCGTGTGTGTGTGTGTGTGTGCGCGCGTCTGTGTGTCTCTGTGTCTGTGTGTGTTTTAAGAAAGATCCACCAGCACGCTGCAGAAGCAGCCTGCGGGTCTCAGAAGAGCTGGTTCATGAAAGGTGCCATTTATAGTGCTTTCACAGGACCATAGAATGGAAACATTAGGTAATAGTAAAATCCCAGAGCTAGACTTACTAAATTCTGAAAACGTACTCACATTACCATGCTTTATAGGGCTTTGGGGACTTCATAACAACAATCTGTGCAACTGCAGACTTTGTTTAATGAAAAAATAAATAGAAATAGTTACCCCAAAATTAGCCTAAAGACTGGTATTCCCTTGTTAGTGCCCTTTAATAATTTTCACTATGCCTCCATTTGCACTCTGCCTAGAAAATAAAAGGCTTATTCATGCACAAAAACACAGATCTGCCTTCTCAGTGAGAAATTTTGTAACATTTCTGTAGTAGAATCAACTGTAGCAGCTCAGGGTCTTTTTCTGAAAGAGGAAAAACGGTTAGCTGGATATTGCATTACTTTCAGGAGATTTCTTCACTGTTGTGTAATTTATCTGACAGTTGCCACAGGGCTTACATGCCACTTTAGTTACCCTACTGATTTTTAAAGGACGGATATGCATGTGGAAATTAGGGGAGCATTCATTTTTCCCCCTAATTTCATCAAATTACATGCACTGTGATTTTAGATAAGTCACACTATTACACTGTTTCCCTTTCCACATTTCTTGTGGGTTCACTTGGGTTTGCCTTTAAGCAGTCACTATTTGCATCAACATCCCAACGGACTGGGTTAGTCTGATGTGTCCTCTAAATGGTGTCCTCTCAACAGGTCTCCTCAATGCTCTGTCATGAATTTGTTTGGATTTTTCATATCGCGAGGTATCAGAGCCAAAGCTCCAGAATGTCTCACTTTCTGCACAAGGCTTCCTGTGTATTTTAAATGAAACAGATATAACAAAGCAAGCAATGTGAATTTAGGCAGCACTCATGTGGGAGAAACAAAGAAGTGGGTTGAAAAGAGAGACAGAAATATATCAGCCTTGCAATCTCAAGCGACCCTCAGGCAGGTACAGCACATATGCCTTCTGGCTTTAGTGCAGACAAAATTCAAAAGATCAGCCTTTTTCTGACCCCAGATATGAGCATCTGGCGAAGACCAGCATCCTTCACAATTTTGGCAGTTTGCAAAGATACAGACTGGCCTGGATTACAAATTGGAAACACTCATCACAGCTGAAAGTGTATTTTTTGCCATTGGGATAGTAGAAAGCTGAGAGAGACAGTCACGGAGGAGGAGGGGAGGAGGAGGCACAGTAAGGCTGCTTTTTCTCTGCTCTTGAAACCTATGATGCAAATATTTATGCATGAGGCTGAAAGGAATTCTTGGGTCATCCTTCTACCTTGTCTAAAAACACACCCACATCTAAAAGGAGAGCTCACAACAGTGCCTAAGTTTGAAAACGTGCTGATGTCAGAATTTTGCTCTATTTACGTGCCTTCGGTGAAGAGCAGCCTACTACCTGCTTATCATAAATCTCTTCTCTCCCTCCCTTCATCCTCTCCACTGAAACCCTTACAATTTTCAGTACAGAACACCAATGCACAAGTAGGTTATTCTGTGTATGAAAGCAGCGCTTGTGAAAGACGTTGAATGCACAGTCCCGGAGACCCACATCCTCTGCAGCACAGCAAAGGAAAAAAAGATACATCATGGATAGCAGCACTGTCAGCTTCCTCGCTCGGACTTACCAGCCTCACTGAGATTGAAGAAACACTCACTGAGGTGAAAGGATCATTCATCCTTTATAGCCGAGTTGTTGTCCTAACTACTAAAATTGCCATATAGGCTGCTAATTAGAGCCAGTTATGGTTATGGATTTTTCAATGCTGACAGATGTGAACTGTTCACCCAAAGCCTACCCTGAAGGTTGTGCCACTTATAAAAGCTATCAGATGTAACAATCTGCTAAACTATGGTAGATTTATACCTGCCTAAAGATGAAATCAGAAAGAACAAAGCTGGAAAAAAACCCTCTAGAGATTGCTTGACCCATCTCCCTACACCAGAAGAACATGTCTACTTCATTTTTGAGAGCTGTTTGTCTATCCTACTTTTATAGGCCTCCTCTAACATGGCCTTCAGAGCCCTTACATGTAACTCATTCCACTGCTTCATAAGAACTTCCAAGAGAAGGGCTTTTTTAACGGTTAATCTGAACTATCTCCGTACTTCCTATTTGCCGTATTCCTCTCCTCTTTGCAGGGTCCTCCCATGCACCAGGTAAATATGTCTCTCCAGTCTTTTCTCAGTTTATAATTCTTTCTATCTTTCTCCAAGGGTGAAATTTTCTGAATCATTCTCTGATTATTTTACTATTATCTTTGGACTCTGTCCAGCTGGGTTATGTCTTCCCTATAACACATGGCCCGAGCCAGATTTGACACTGTTGCAGTTGAGATTTTGCAAACCTGAAGAACACGGGAGGGTAATTGCAGTGTCTTACAGGTGATGTTCTTGCCTATACATCCCAGACTATGTTTATGGGAATGCAGAAGCAAGATGCAGCTCACCCATGTGTACCATGTGAGTCAAACAACTCATTGCTGTCACCTCAGTTCTTCTTCTCCTTTGTCTGACTCCTCCTCCACCACAAAAAGAGGATACTCTGGCCACAGTGCAAAATCTCCGCAGAAGCACCGAGGAGCTTGAGATGTCATTTAATGGTGATATCAAGGTGAGAAATTAGCAAAAGACAAGAAGAAACCTTCATAAGACTGCTACTTCTCACCAGTACCACTGGGTGGGAGGTGGGTAAGTCTCCCTTTAGCAATATATTTACCAGCATAGGAATAATCCTGGGTGCTTTCTTTTCACCATCTAATTCTCGCCTTGGTCCTATGATAGAAAAACTACATGTCATCCAGAAAATGATCGCGTTATTTAAAGCACTATGTAACAGTAGAAATACCCATAGGTTTGGGGCCTGATTGTTTTCATAAAACTCATCTCTGAATACAGACAACGCTTAAACTGCATTAAAACTGTTATTTTCATGACAGCAAATATCTCTGAGCTCGTGTATTAATCTTGAACTTTCATGTATCACAATGCCCCAAACGCACAGCTGTCAAACAGATTATTTCTGTGATTGGTATAAGATGTATGGGTATGACGTCGAGAAAAAGCTGCACTGTGGGACAAATGTCCCTGAGATTTTGGTACTGTAATTCCCAGAGAACTGGTATATGTTTGAATTGCTTTATATTGGCATAACACTGAATTTCAGTAGAGGCCATATCAGCTCCCTTACTAGAAAACCACAAAAATCCCTCAATATGGCATTTGCAAATCACCTAATTTAGATTTTTTTAAACTACCTGTGTAAATAAATATACACACAAACATAAATACATATGGAGAGAGGCACAAAATTATGTCTGAGCCATAGTATAGCCATTAATCATATCCTATGCATTCTACTAAGAGCAAAGGGTTTCTATAAAAGTTAAAATGCATGGATATGTATGTCCTTTGGGAATTTCCCTGTTTAAATATTTGTGCTTAGTGAGAAAATGTTGAAGAAATCTAAAAATGGGCATTACATTTGATGAGCTTCCTGCATAAAAAAAAAAAAAAAACAACCCACACAACAAAACCTATTGCACATATCAAAAAAACTTTCCATGTAAAAACTAGGCAATAATAGCCTAGATTCTCCTTTAGAATGAGAAGAACACTTGTAACACTGTCAAATGATATTAGCTTTATATCATATTCACATCAGTTTCCTGATGAAATAAAGGCCCATATTTTGCCATCAGTGCTGAGCAGCATCCTTCCTCTCAATTTGTTCCACTGAAATAAAGAGTTATTTTGCTAGAAAGTGGTTTAGATTAACATATTCTGGATCTATAAGATGGGTGGAAAGAAACAGCTTACCTTTCTATTACTTCCTTCACAGTGTTATCATTAAACTTAGATGACATTAAGTATATATAATTAGGTGTATACAATTTTAGTTTATGAAGATACTCGCTACTTTTCACAACATTTGTCCATAATTTCACATTTTCTATGGCATTCTAGCTTAAAAATAGTACAAAGATGCATGGTATTTACAGCTTAGAAAGACCTTTGGCCTTTGACCTTAAAAGGTCTTTATGTGGAGGCCCATGGTGGATTGATTTTTGACAGTACAGTGACAGAACGGCACAAAAAAGGTATTCATATTGACCAAGGCAGTGGATACTTTCGGTCAAAATGTCAGCAGTTGTCTTTTTCAGCTGACATCCTGGTCTGAGAAAGTTGGATTTAAGGTTTTCTTGACTCTCATATTTTGATTTCTTGCCATATAAGGCTATGTCATTAGCTCCCTGGAATGCCTTTCAGTTTCTTCCTTGAAAAATGCTAAATAAGTTCTCACTTTACCTACTGACTGAATAAGAATACAAAAACAACGGACAGCTGTGAGGCATCTGCGTGTCACACAAACACTGTTGGCACAGTTCCTGCATTCAAGAGATCAGCAAGAGCCTAGTAAATAAGCTTTCTTCACTAAAGACCACTTTTGTCCATGATCATTGGAGCTGTGCTTTACTCATACACCCTCTGAATTCCTCTTTTCTTCAGTAATCACACATGCCTAGCATGATGGCTGATTCTATTCTACAGTCCTGGGCCATGTAATTATGTGAGTAATTGGCAGACAAGATGTTGTGAATACCTGAATCCCAGGTTAATTGAAACTAACACCTGCCTGAACTGTGCTGTTGTAATGGATGCAATAATACAACAAGATCAGGTCCTATTGAGTTGCATAGTCTTTTCAAGACAGGGTTTTTGATCTCCCTCCTTTGATTTGAGGGCGGCGGTAAACTGAAGTATTATGCCTTTGTTGAGGCTTATAAAAGATGAATCTGAGGCTGAAAATGAAGATCTTTCCAGTTAATCTGTATTGAGAAAAATCAGTGAGCACACATCTTTTGCATCTTTCAGTTCGAAAAGAAACAACAGATACAGCTGTCAACACAACTGTAGTCAGTAACAACATTACGGTTCACCCTAGAGTAACCCCAGTCGTTACCCAGGTAGTGCAAACTGCAAACTTTGGATTCCTGAGGCTCAGCGTGGCCAAGATTCCCACTAGCATCATCAAACAGCCCAAGCTGGGCAAGCGTTACGGCATTATGCAGGAGATGTTATTCTAGTATTCTTGGGCTGAGGTTGATTTTCAGCCGCCTTGTCCTTCGTACTGACACAGCTTGCAGGCAATTTGTTTCGGTGTTTCCTGTGATGCTTTCTCATTGACAAAATGGTGATAATGGTACGTCCCTACAGCACAGACAGACAGGCAGACAAGCAGACCTTCCATCAGGAGAGCAGAGGAGGTATTCACACAAAGACTACCAAGTCACAGAAAGGTCTTGAGAACAAGTATGCTTTATTTGATAAAATCTCTCAAGCACACATAGCTTTTCTTGTTCTTTTGCTGCAGCTATGGCAAGCTTACTCTCTTAAATCAAGGCATATAGACTATTTTAAACATAGCCTTTATCTGACATAACTAAACTCTTGGAAATATTTCAGTTCAAACAGACCTCCATTGCAAGAGGATACTGGATCAGAGCACAAAATTTAAGTAGTTTGGCAATAGAACCTGATATATTGAGGAACAAAATAATATTCTACAGTTGCTAGTAAAAGCAGAAGATAGGACTCAATGATCCGAAATTCCTATTTTTCTAAGTTAAACAAGACATGATATTTCTATGTTAGAATAAATGTTGGTTTTACTTATAATAGTGCAAACTGTTTAAAGCTACTACACTCTTTGTAAAGGGAAAGTGAGCAGAAGAAATAGTAAAAAGCCAAAATGTAGTCAGAAGACTTGGGATTTTCGAAAGCCCACGGTCCTCAGATTACTTGCGCAAGTAATCTTATTACAGACGTCTCTGGGAACTGCTTGACCACCCCAGTTGCTTCTGAAAATCACAATCAATTTATTTGTCTCAGGACTAACGGGGCGGGGAAGACATTTCAGGAATGGAAAGATTTTACTGTAATGACCTGAAGAAAACAGGAGAATAAAGTGTCTGCTTTAGAAGTCATGAGGGGCACAGTCATAACAATTAAGGGCAAGAAAGAGAAGCGAGGAGGAGAGAATAGGGAAAGTGGAGTTCCCAAATTTCAGCAGTTATGTAAGCCCTAGTTTAAAAATAATATAGCTGCAAAAGAAAGGCAATGTACTTTGGCTTATACCTTTTCAGAGACATTTTGACATGAAAAACCTGATAGTCTTTCAAACAGGCACAGGTAGCTAAATGTAGGATATTGTATCTCTCTCTGGGAATCACGTAACTATAGCAAGGCTGTAATAAAAGTAACAAGAATATTTCATGATAGAAGATCAGTGTCGTTTTAGCAGCTGAACAGGAAGCTTGAACATGTTTATGGGGCCAGTGTTTCCAAAATCTGTCAGTAAATGTCTGTGTTCTCTATACCTCTTACAGTATTATTTTTTTCCACCTAACAGGCCTGATTTTTTTTTCAAGCTGAGCACTGTCTGAAGAACTTCCCTAAGGTCTTTGTTTAGATCTGGTCTATAGCTCCCACCTTACTCGCACTGATGTTAGGAGGAAACTCTCTTAGCAGACATCCTGTGGGATGACAATACCTAATTCTGTCTTTGTTTCCAGTATCTCACAGTGTTATACCCATCCCTTCAAAAGTTGCAAATAATTCTTGTATCTGCTAATATATTCTTATTTGTGAGCACAAGGTCTAGTAAAAACATCCTCAGTGCCTTTTTAAATGTGGTTTTCTGCTAAGATATTGCTAAATCAGAATCATAGAATCATAGAATGGTTTAGGTTGGAAAGGACCTTGAAGATCATCGAGTTCCAACCCCCTGCTATGGGCAGGGACACCTCCCACTAGACCAGGTTGCCCAAGGCCACCTCCAGCCTGGCCTTGAACACCTCCAGGGATGGGGCCTCAACAACCTCTCTGGGCAACCTGTGCCAGTGCCTTACAACCCTGAAAGAGAAAAACTTCTTTCTAATGTTTAATCTAAACCTGCCCTCTTCCAGTTTATAGCCATTCCCCCTCGTCCTGTCACTACATGCCCTAGTAAAAAGTCCTTCCCCAGCTCTCCTGTAGGCCCCCTTTAGGTACTGGAAGGCCGCAATAAGATCTCCCCGGAGCCTTCTCTTCTCCAGGCTGAACAGCCACAACTCTCTCAGCCTCTCCTCACAGGAGAGGTGCTCCAGCCCTTGGATCATCCTCGTGGCTCTCCTCTGGACATGCTTCAGCAGGTCCATGTCCTTCTTATGTTGGGGACTCCAGAGCTGGATGCAGTATTCCAGGTGGGGTCTCACAAGAGTGGAGTAGAGGGGCAGAATCACCTCCTTTGACCTGCTCGCCACACTTCTTTTGATGCAGCCCAGGATACGGTCTACTCTAGTGTTAAACTCATAGATACGAAACACGGCAAATAAATAGAAAATTAGATGAAAACTGTGTATGAACATAGGGTTAATCTGACTCAGCTGCTCCACAGTAAAAATGGCAGGTATCCTGTCCAGGTAGGAATTCACCGAGAAATATCTATGGTGCCTAAATGTTGTTTTATCAAGTGAGCCATCCTCTCACATCATCACCTTTCTTGTAGTAAAGACATAAGTATGGTGACCCTTTCCATCACACGTCTTCTGACAGAAAACGCAGGGAGCCGTGGCAATTAAGTACTGTAGTATATATTTAGCTGATACTAACAAAACCCTAAGGTAATTCCCTGAAAGACTGCAAATGCTGCTGTGACAGTGCTGGGAGAAAGCCATAGCTATGTTTCAGTCAAATCTGACCTACTTTAATGAAATCAGGTCATCTGTGAGCTCTTCATTACCCCCAGACTAAACAGTACAAAACACAGCAGCCAATGTCTCTGTCTTTTCAGAGTACCACTAATTCTCATTACAACATTGTTATGTATTCCTTAATATATATTGACTTAGTCATCTCACCACACCAAAGCCGGTACACAGCATTGGGGAAGGAAGTAAAGTAAACATGATTACTGACTCTAAAAAAATAAATAAATAAAAAATTGCAAGGTAAACACAGACGTGCCTCCAGAATGTGTCCTCAAGGGAATACGGAAACAAAAGGAGGCACAACTGTCTCACAACATTAGCCATGACAGATGGAGCTCACCTATCACACCAGCAAACTCTTAACTGTTACCAGCCACGTTAGCAGACAAAGCGGAGGCTGGAGTCAAGCGGAAGCTGGTACTGTAGGCTTAAGCTCAAATTCTGCTCAGTGTTCAATCTTCTGTAAACTAGGAAGGTGACAGCCCCATAACAAACGAAATATACTGGTGAAGTTTTACTGTGATGCACACGTCTGCATTTTTGTTCATACTGAGACAGACTGTGTGTAGGTATGGATGTGTTCCCACACATGCATTTTATTATGTACATGTATATATCTACTTGCTCGTACACCAATATGTCTGTGCTTGACAATAATGTACACTGAGAAGTATGCACTGCTTTTAGACCTAGAAATATATATACTTGTATATCTTTAGCTGTATACGCATATATACCTAAAGGTGCATATACATATATATATATGTACAAAAGCATATTCAGCAACAGACATGGCCTTGTGAGCATCATATTAAACCTACACTACTAACAGTACATGCATGTTTCTATAGTGAATAGGGTATATGTATGAAAAGCTACTATGTACCAAAGAAAAACACTCAACTCTTATTAAAAGAATTAATATGTTTTGTTCCTACTGTTTATTAAGGAAGTGTAATCTTTACCATTTCTGTTCAACATTAGTTAGAAGAGTATTTATGTTCATTTTGTTTTGGAGACCGAAGGCTCCACTCATTTGTCTACATAGGGCCATCTGGTGCCATGTGAGATCTGGCATCTGGTGCTACAAGGAATGACACCCATCCTCCCACTGCTCCAATAAAACACAGGTCACCGTAGGTCCTATGCCATACCTACAGCCTTTTGTGGACATCTCTGACACCTTAGCTTATCTCAAAAGGCACTATACAGTAATGTACAGGCAACTGCATTGGGCCCTTGCATTCCTTTACCTGTAGACAGCTATAACTAAAACATTTTCACTGCATCTCACTGATTTTGTGTTTTTTCTAACCCATGTTCAACTGAGCAATCTATTTGGTACTTACTTTCTTCCCTTACTATTTCATCATCCAAATTACTTCTCAGTCTGTCTCTGTCACCTATTTGTGGGTGGCTCAATGTACTCCACCTGGCTCGATGCAGGGGTCTAGAGTGTAGGAGTCCACGTGTGCCAATGCTTTGGACAGAAGTATTTAGGTGAAATAAAGGTTTACAGAGGTGACAAGCTAGAAAGTACAACCCTTGGGCCATGACAAACTTTCTTTGGCAGTACCAAGTTAAGGTAATCTAGATAGTTCTTGCCGCTTTCACCTTTATCTTTTTGTTCCTGTACCTATTCCATCCCCTGCCTTGTGTTGGAAGAAAGGATTGCACAGCTACGTGGGGTCCAGATCTTGGCTAAGTAATTCACCTTGAAACCAGTATTACACAAATACATACCCCTCAAGTTCCGAACCTTCATGGTATATAGAGTCATTATATTTTAAAATTATTGCTTAGATGGCTGGAACTAGAAGGAGGGGCAACTCTCAGAGGTCCAGCTGGCTGTGGTAGACTCAGTGCTTACTGACTATGGTGAAATAGAGTAGCTGTATTTTGATTTTTTGCAACATCTGGAGAATTATCCTCCTTCCATCTTCTATTTTCTTACAGCCTCTGCTGCTACCCAAACTGCTCATTTCCTCTCATTCTAGCCAGCTGAAACTTCTATGTCATCCACATGGTGGTTTTAAATTGACAGAGCATCAGGACTGAGCGAAGCAGGGGAAGGATGACACATACAGGAACAGGTAATGCCCCATGTGCTTTTAAGAGAGCACATACGATAGTGGCTAAAATACTGCAAAAATATACATCATTTAGGAAATCTGAAAAATCTTGAATAAGCATAACTAAGACCTGTGTCCAAACAAAGATCTTTAGTTTCCTTTCTAAAAGAGATGGTGATAGGAACTGCTGAGTATCCTTTACAGGCTGCAGTGATCCCCTCTCTGAAGGAGGCTGGGGGAGGGGAGGAGTGGAGAAGAGAAGGTAGGGTAGCACAGTAATTAGTATCTGTAAAACCCAGCTTTAAGCAGCATACTTAATGGTGGGATTTCAGCAGGCAAATATTGACGGCACACTAATGTTGCTAAGCTAGCAGTGCCCTGCTGAAGGGCTGGAATGTGCGAGCCGCACAAAAGCCTGCCCATGGGACAACACGGAGCACCACTGCCCTAGCAGCACTTCTCGGTGCTACCATGTGTATCAAAGGAGAGGGCTTTCTTGCAAAATCTGCTCCTTCCAGTGGGATAAGTCTGTCCTCGGTTTTGGTTGTGGTTGCTATTGTTCTTTTCTGCAGAAGGAGCCAAAGAACAGGACCGAGATAGTGATTTTTCCCTTGGAGGAAGCAAAAGCTGGGTGGCATTCTTTGACACAGGGGAAATTCCAAACACGCTGTTAATCCCCGCAGAAGCAGATCACACTCTGGCCCCTGCATGTGCTGCAGCTTCAACAGACTGTGTCTGGATCCACATTGTACTCAGACTCACATCCCGCATCCGTGTCACCTCACTTACAGGGGAATTTTACATCTGCAGCCTGTGGCTCTAAATGGATACTGATGAGGTCGTTGGCAGAGTTTTGTCTTGTTACCATTGAAAAGCTGTAAGAAAAAAACTGATGCAAGATAACAGTTGGTGTCTGAATATCATATCTGAAACTCCACCTGGAAACTCAGTATATGCAGTGATCTGCTTTGATTCACCATGGCTGGAACCTGAGATATGCTTTCCATGCACTGCGACTGACATAGAACACTGCTCCAAGTTAGATTACTTGTATCTATACTCTTCAGTTAGAGGTTTTAGCCTTTAGGCATTTTCTTAAAAGAAATACTTTTATTTCAGTTTGTATATTATTTTGAATTAAATAACTAATTGAGAAAATTAGGATTTTAGCACTGAGCAAAGCCCTTATTGCTTTTTCTGGAAAGCTGTTCAGCTTGTATTCCAGTATCGTTATTTACATCCAATTACAGGCTCCTTTGGACCACAGAAAGGCTAATCCAACACAGAAAAGTGAATGGAAAGGCTCCCATCCATTTGCAATAGTTTGGCCTATGTTCATATCAATGGTCAGAATTTTCTTAAAAACATTTTCAGGAAAACATCATTGTGAAGCTTCACATCCTCAATCACAGTTCACTACTCCATCCAGCATGCTTTAGGGTGTTTCCACCTCCACAGAACGCAGTTCAGGCCATGTAATGCCACTTGAAATTGGAGAAAGGAAAGTACAATAGTCTTCAGAGATATCCTCTGTCAAATTAATCATGGACTGTTGATTCAAATGTCAGAAATCTTTTTTGATTTTACCATTACCCCGGTATGTGCATATATTTTGTTAAAATCTAGTGATATTTTTTCTCCTCTAGTATATCACTAAGGAGAGTAGGCAGTGCTGTATCTACAACTCTATTCACAACAAAAGCCAGATAAACCAAAAGAACCACTTATAGATAGCCAGATGTTCATAATCTTAATTTTATCATCTCCCAACAATAGTGTTTGATTTGATACATGGTAAGCAGTAAATCAGGAAATGCCATGACACATGAAAAAGAAAAAAAGAAACATGGCAATAATCTGAGAAAACCGTTTCTGATTTGGATTATCGGTGACTTTCCTGGCTTGTACCTCAGAGATGTTCAGACTGTGGTATGGCATGTGCTAGGTTTTAATGCCTATATTACATTATTGAGCACATCAGTGTATTAGCTAGCAGGGGAGAAGAGACAGTAGTCAGAATTGTATAGTCTAGCAGTTTTCTGAAGACAAGCAGCAGTGGATACCATTTAATTTCAGAATGATAGAAAATCTAATTATATATAAAAACATCAAACCATACATAAATTGTCTGATACAGTCTTTTTCATTCTTTTTATATATTATTTTACTGCTTTGACTAAGTGTGGAGAAATTACACATTTGCTGAACTGCGCTAAGGCCAAAGAAGACCCACATCATTGTTTTCTTCATTTGTCGTTCAAATCCCCTCTGGGTCTTATCTGACATATTTGTGGCTTTATATCCACATTAATTAAAAACTTTCATGGAATTTTGGTTTAACTGATTATACATGCTAGCAACAAAACTAAGCATATACATGGAATTCATGTATACTCACAGCATTTACAGCATGTATAATTTTCAGCAGTAATTTGTAAATTTTATTACGTATCATCACTGTGGACTAGGTTTGCAACCCACACAACAAATTCCATGAATAACTTGTATGTAGCTTCCGTCGCCAATAGGAGAGAGGACCATAACATACCGTGACAAACCATAACAAGAGAGGAGAACCAGAACATGAATTTCAACAGGGTCAAGTGCAAGGTCCTGCATGTGAGTCAGGGCAATCCCACACACAAATCCAGGCTGGGCAGAGAATGGATTTAGAGCAGCCCTGAGGAGGAGGACTTGGAGGTATTGGTGGATGAGAAGCACAACATGACCCAGCAATGTGTTCTCACAGCCCAGAAGGCCAATCGTATCCTGGGCTGCATCAAAAGAAGTGTGGCCAGCAGGTCAGGGGAGGAAATTCTTCTCTTCTACTCTGCTCTGGTGAGATCACACCTGGAGTACTGCATCCAGCTCTGGAGCCCTCAACATAAGAACAACATGGACCTGTTGAAGCAGGTCCAGAGGAGGGCCACAAAGATAATCAGAGGGCTGGAGCACCTCCCCTATGAAGATAGGCTGAGAGAGTTGGGGTTGTTCAGCCTGAAAAAGAGAAGGCTCTAAGGAGACCTTATATCAGCCTTCCAGTACTTAAAGGGGGTCTACAGGAAAGATGGGGAGGGACTCTTTATCAACGAGTGTAGCTATAGGACGAGGGGTAAGAGTTTTAAACTGAAAGAGGGTAGATTTAGATCAGATATTAGGAAAAGTTCTTTACTGTGAGGGTGGTGAGACACTGGAACAGGTTTCCCAGAGGAGCTGTGGATGCCCCATCCCTGGAGGTGTTCAAGGCCAGGCTGGATGGGACTTTGATTAAAGTGGTCTAGTGGAAGGTGTCCCTGCCCATGGCAGGGGGGCTGGGACATGGTGATCTTTAAGGTCCCTTCCAACCCAAACCATTCTATGATTCTATAATTTTATGATATTGTGGAATGATGCACTGGCTGATGTGATTTCCTCCAGGAGAATGGAGGCAAAGGAAGCTGGGAGGGAAGAAATACTAAACCCCATGCAGACACAGGCAGGTGTTATTTACAGTCATAACTTTTGCCCAAGAAGACAAGTCTGCCTGAGCTCTAGAAACACCAAAGAAAGCCTTGAGAGGTCCAGATGTAGCTTAGAGCATGAACCATAGATGCTATTAATTGCTTCCAAAGGGTACTCTCTATATTGATCCTATGTTATAGTTAGCTTCTGCTGATATATTTCACAGTTCATACAGAACTGTCTTAAAATGAAACACTTGGATCTTGTTCAACAAACTAAAATACCTTGGCCTGGACAGATCTGACCCCAAACCAAATATTTCATTTTGAATTTGCTGACATAAATATTTGATTTTCAGATGAAAGTTTTTTCTTTTCAGGTTATAAATGGCAATAAATAAAAATTCAACATAGGTATCTCTTCAATGAAAACATAAGTTTTTCTTCTAAAAATTTTCTAGCATTTTTTTCTGTCTGAATGTTTCTCATAAATACACAGCAACAGTATATACATATATTCACATATACACAAGAGTATATCTATTAAATGCATGCACATAATCTCATATTTATTCACTTTTTGAAAAGATATCAATAATCTGCTAGCTGACAGGTCAGAATTCTCCATTTCAGCTAACTGAAAAAGATGATAAAACATGGGAAAGTTGAAAAAAAAAATAATCATAGAAACAAGCACAAAAAAGACCTCTTGCTTTCTTGGTATGTAAAGAAAACGCTAAATAAACAATTTGTGAACCTAGTAATGAAAGTCAACACTTAAATCTGTGTGAGTTCTCCCTATGTCTATTTATTTTTCTCTCTCCAAATATTAAATGCAAACTTCAATACAAAGCCAAGAATTAGGTTCCATACATGGAAATGCCTTGGTGATTGTGAAAAATAATGCTCTGGTGTCTCTAGTTGGGAGGTTTGGAAGAAAAGGAACTAAAAAAAAAAAAAGAGAAAAAAAAGAAAAAAAAAGAAACTGTTCCACTTCATCTAGCAGTGCTGCAATACATCACTCCAATTAAATCCCAGCCAATAAGCAAAGGGACGTGTTAAGTAAAATTCATGAGCTTTGAATGCATGTGAATGAATATGCCAATCAGAATCAATGCCACCCATTCATCTGGTGTAACACCATGGTGATGACAATGAGCTTGAAACCAGCCTTTGTTGTCATCAGCTGTGCAGTAGTTGCCACAGCCCCAGCCTGGATCAAATGTGTGGGACATTTAAATCTTCAGCATGGCACCAACACACAGAACATCTTATTCATGCCAAAAAAGGAGCTATAATCAGCCTCCAAGTAAATAATTCAGGATCAGCTCCTTAAGGGGCACAAATTGCCGTCTTTTAAAATGACCAAAAGGCTGTTCCTCTCCTTGCTTGACTTTACTACATGGACACAAGCACAGCTTTTTGTAACCACGTAGTTTATTTGTCAATTTAGCAGATCTGTTGCTTTATTAATGTCTGTAGCTGAGACTTCTGTGGGCCTTAAACGACACTGCAATAGGAATATCTTTGCGGAGACCCTGCATCTCAGCCCTGTTGAGTGCTGCCGTGGCAGATGGCTAGCTCTCACTGCTTTTACAATAACCATTTCATTTGTGATGCTTGACCTGAATTCCATTCCTTGTTTTAAAGTGTGTCTCAGTTCTCAAATGGTATTTCACAGAATTGCCATTTCCATAGTGTTTCCACATGCTGTTCTCCAAATAACACATTTGCCCATAAAACAGGGTGGAAGAAAAGAATATGGAACTAAGTGTCACAATTGAAAATGTTTAATCTAAATATATATATATATCCAAACACTGATGACAGCTTCACTTTTATTGGATTTAAATTATACCACTGCTATTTTCTTATGTGTCAGTTTATACCACTTACTGATCACATTGTATTTTTAGTTCTTTGTGCTATGAGTTACAGTTGCCTTTCTTCCATTGTCTTCTCAGTAGTTATAACATTGTAAATGTGAAACGCTACGCTAGAGAAACAGGTCTGTGAGTGGTGACATACACTCAACTTCTTTGAATAAATTAAGCATGCGTGCTTTCAGTAATAGATCCACCCATTAATCAGTGTGTTTAAAACGATGTGACAACCACTGCATAGAGGTGATATTCCCCCAATTTACAAGCAGATATTACTCACTGCTGAATACTTTCTCTGCACATTTCTCATGGTATTTCTTGGTTCCTGGGTAGGAATTTAATCTTAAGAGGAAGAAAAACTGACCTTAAGGAATTTTATTTGGAAAGAGGTTCTTTCGCAGGCTTCTTCTGCAGCCTATTAAACTCTCAAGCAGAGGGAGCTTAAGACATCATTGAAGTACACATTTGATTAAGAAATAGTAAACATGATGCTTAGATTTGCCAAGAAAAACACACATCCTTTGGCCATCCCTTCTCATTCTCTGGGACTGAGTCCACAAGGAAGAAGTTAAACTTAATAGGGGGAATAAACGTGTGGACCACAAAGAGACTGCAGAAACAATGCTGCAGAAACAATGCTGTCTGCCCATTAAGATTACCTACAACCCTGTATTGTGATCCTTCTGTTACTGACCTTGTCTTTTCCTACTGGAAGTGACCTGATCTTTTCCTACTGGAATTCTGCAATGCATTTCTTTAAAAAAAAAAAAAAAAATTTACCCTGCCTGAGCTTTTTGCAGCACAAGTGATCCACAGTGGTTTGATGCAAGTTCATGCAACAGACCCAAGTATTAGATAACTATGAGACACACAGCAAAGATACATTCCACCTTATAGCAAAAGACATATTTATTTGGACTCAAAGGAAGAAATTTTTTACTTTGAAGGTTGTAAGGCACTGGCACAGGTTGCCCAGAGAGGTCGTTGAGGCCCCATCCCTGGAGGTGTTCAAGGCCAGGCTGGACGTGGCCTTGGGCAACCTCGTCTAGTGGGAGGTGTCCCTGCCCATGGCAGGGGGGGTGGAACTTGATGATCTTCAAGGTCCTTTCAAACCTAAACCATTCTATGATTCTATGATTTCCAGCTGTAGTTAAACCCATACTTCATGGCATTGTGCAGTCATTAATAATTCAAATGTAAACAAATGATGTATCTCTGAATATATATCCCTTTAGTTCTTTTTTAAAAAAGAGTGAAAATTGGTGTTTTCATAACTTGAGACAGAAACATTGTACTTGATCTGCAGCAGCATGAAAGCATGAGAATATCCTCTGTTGTCACTCCAGCCCTTTAGGTTTTTTACCTAAGTGTGTTGACTTTCAAACACCCAGAAAGCTCTCTTGGCCCAGTGAGTATAAGGTAAAAAGAGTCCCAGAACCATGAATCTTTTTCTCAGGTTTATCCTCAGGCAGCCACTAAGTAAAATGAAAAGCTGACAAAAATTCAAGTGTTAACAAGAAGTAGCAGACATACTTCTCTGGCTATTCTTTGTGATATACAGCCATGCCATTGCCACCAAGGCAAAACCAGTTCATGAATGTTTTAAGCTTGATTGAAGAGAATGCAGGTACTTATCCTCACGGTGAAGAAGTTTCTGAAGTCCATTGCCATGTGGAACTTAAGGTTAAGAGTACATACCCAGAGCTCATACACTTGCAAAGCTCTTGGACAGGTTCCTGGTCTCCTTCCTTGCAACAAGTGAGCACATTACACCTATGAAAAATACTTTCTCCCACCAGTTGCTTAGGGGACAGCATCTCAGCCCAAAGCTGCCCAGACCATTCTTATATACCTGGATGACAGCAGCACAACTGGCGTGAAGCTATCAACGCAGAACAAAATCCAGGTCACCTGGACTCCTCCGCTCTGTATCATAAGCTCCTTGGACCTGTCATTTATTTTATTCCACCAAATAAATCTCGAGTTTTTGCTCCTTATCGTCAAGACAGCATTGGACGTACACTAGCCAAATGATTGTATGAAGTCTCCGATCAACAGCTCTTCTATGGTGAAATGGTATACGAAAAGTTTTTTGTAATCTGGGAAGCTTTGTGGGAACTAATTTTTTTACAGTCTTCTGTTTGGGTTTTGCAATAATAGACTCTGGCCTTAAAGGCAACTACTTTCTGTTATACTTAAGTGGGAAATAAGTCACAAACTTTGTTGCTTCTTGTCTGTTGCTGTGGTTTAAATGTCCATCCAATGAACAAAGCACCTTCTTGTATTTGAAATTGTATGGCTGATTAGGTTGAAAATAAGATGGGTTCTCTCTTTCTATAAACATATACAAAAAATGCACACATTCATATAGAGGACTCTAACGGTTTTAGATGTCACTATTTTCACACTTAACCTTACTTCCTGACAGGTGGTCAAAGAAATTTTATTGCATTTAATAAAACAGGTTTAACACAAAACTTAATCAGAAGTTGCTTAATGTGTATGCAGAGGCAAATTAAAAACAAAACAAAACAAAAAACTCCAATAACAAAACAAAAACAAAACAAAAAACTCAAATAAAACAAAAAGCCCACCACCATTCAAACTTGTCGTAATTATATCAATAACTTTCTTCAGCAACTCCCAAAACAAAGGTGATGTTATAGTTACGTCTTTTGACCCATTCAGGCTTGGACTGTCTTACAAGAAAATTATGTAGAAAATAGTTAATGTTGCCCATGGTGGTATTTTCTGTGTGTTATTGGGATACCTGTCTGTTGGTATTAACAAGAAAGCCCAAACTCATCTCTTTTTGCCTGCTAATTAGCCACAATTTTGATCATTAATGACTGGTATTTTCAAAACATTTCTAAAGGAAATGTATAGATTTATATCAAGATTTAAAGCTGAGTTCCTCTTGCTGCTTTGGGGATTTTGAAAAGTGACTGAATCTGAAGCTGCAACTGAGAGGTGCTGTATTTGCGTTTAGTATAGACTCTGTTTCAGCATTAGATAGAATGTCATATATCTCATAAATGAAGAGTTACTGTTGGAATATTTCTTTTACGGGTAATTCATTTACAAAATGTGTTCACATCCCATTTGCAGGGTGTTCCTGAAGATCAGAAATATATTTTATTAGATTAGAAGATTTAGAATCAATATTCCTTGCAACCACAACAGCATGCATATACAAAGAAGTAGAAAATAAAATGACATCATTTAAAAAACATAACAAGTCACCAATTATTTCAGATTTAGGGGGCTGCTTATGGGCTAACTTGAGATGTAAGCAAATAAATGCCAATTAATTAGAATCTGTGACAGTGTTCAGTACCATCTCTTTGATCTTTCAGTAGTAGCTGACAACAAAGCACACATACTCACAATCCTTTAGTTTCAGTCAAGTGATCAGCAAAACCTGTTCAGCTCATTTAAATAACAGAAGCTGGTAGAGTACAGCTATATTTTATAGCATTAAGCAAAGATTTGAGTTCAGATGACAGCATCTGACATTTATAGAACAGATAACTTGGAGCCATTTACATCAGATGGATAACTTGAGTCAAACATAAAAATGGATGAAGCCACAAGCCAGAGGCTAGAATAAATTCCACAGTAACTCCCCTGGATCAACCATTGGTATTATGGCTATTTAACCACAGATATAACATTGCTCTGTGAACAGTGTCACACAAACATCTGGGCAGAAAGACACACTGTGGATAGTTCACAAACAGAAGATGCATTTGTTTCAATTATATCAAAATTCAGAGGAAGCACAGAGCAACAAAAATTCGATGTGTACAGGCCAGAATCTAGATTTCTGTATAAACAGCTATCACACCTTTTTGATCTGGAGTGTTGGGATTTTTCTGTACATGTGTATATATTTTTGAAACCTATTAAAAGTGATAGCTATTTGTCTGTGAAAATGGGAGATGTTTGAAATATAATCAGCAATGTACACAGTGACATGAACAGTGTTTGCAGTTTAGGTTTTTTTAATGCAATTTTAGAATAGCATCATTACGTACACACATTTAAAATGTTTTTACTAACATTGTCATATTTTAACCTTCAAAGATAAGGCACTGTCTTGCTTGTATATTTTCTTCTTTATTGTTCCAAGTATTTTGGCCTAGTGGGATATGTAGCTCTCTTCTAGGAGGCAAACTGTTGAGAGAAAGCAGAAATTTAACTATACTGATGTTCTAGTTCAATGGAGCGGTTGCTCAAGTACGGAATTAAATCCCACCTCTAATTAGCAATTTAAGTTGAAGCCATGCTTAAGTGCTCTGTGGAGTCGAGACTCAGAGAAGACAACGGCAGGCAGACACTTTGATTTTCTCAGGTGATGTGGGTCAGATGATGGGGAGGACCACGGCAGCACTGCTTCCTGCTGCAGTGGTCCCCGGCCTCTGCTGACTCCCAGGCTGTTCTCTGGGTTTGTGTGTGTGCCAGCGATAGTTCAGCTGACTTGACAGCAGAGATTAGCAAGTCTCAGTGCTCAGGCCTGAGCACTCACACTGTTTAATTTGCTAGTACAGACTTAGCCCGTGTGCATCCATGTGCCCTACATGAAAAGGTCTTTAAACTGGCAGGTATTTTTTTGGCACCCAAAAGTTTAAAGACTTTTAGACCTAAATAATGCCTAATTATTTGTGTTTCTCAGGGAACAATGATCTTCTCCAGAAGAAAAAAGCTTCAAGAAGCTCTGAGATTTGGCTGTCTGGAGACACAGAAAGGTGTTCTGCTTTTCTGCTTAATTGTATGCGTCTTATCTTTTTCCTTTTCTTTTTTTGCATGGTTCAGCGTGCCCCTCTCATGTCCCAGAAACAAACACATTCCTCTCCTTAGACAGTTGCCTGCAACTTATGGGCCATGAGGTCTCTCCATAACCTTGTTTTTGGTTTGTGAACTGGTTAATGCTCTGCATTAAAAACGTGATTTTTCATATCCTCCCTCTCAGCGAGGTTCAGAAATAAGTGCAGCCTCCATGGTATGGGGAGAGGATCCTGAGTGCCAGTGCTTATCTGGACACCTGAGGACAGGCACTGAGAGAGGAGAGCTTTTGGATAAGTAATGGCAGCTCTGGAGCTCTCTGAGAAAAAGTTGAAAGAAGCCTGGGAGGAGATAGCACCAGGCAGCCCTGCTGAGGAGCCTCCAGGCTCTCCCCTTTCCCTCAGGAATGGCTTCCAGAGGAGGTTCTGGATGGGCCCTGCCTGAGATGCCCTTCAGTAGATTCAGTCCCCATCACCCTGCCCAGCCATTCCAGGGCTGTCTAATCCCCATTCCCCCCACAGGGACTGATCTTGATCCTCACCCGCGGGCCAATGACCCACACAGCCTTGGCCCATCCCATACCCCAGGGAAGTGACCAGCACCCATGTGCCCCCACAGGTGATTAGTCAGTAATCAGCAATGCTTTAGAAGCTGCTCCAGAGCACATTCAGGTTGAAACTGCCTCCACCTCCCTTCAGGAGATGTGTTCCTCCATGTTCCCTTCCCACTTGTGTTCGACCAAGCTTAGACTACTTTTGTAAAGGGATGGTTCATTTCAAGAAAAATAATCTTCCTGTGTGCTCGCCTGTGGCCTGGGAAGGGAAGCCCAAAGGTAGAGCATAAGAGTGGCCATGTCATATCAAATCAAAAGTTCATCTTGCCCAGCATCCCGTTCCCATCAGTGGCCAATGGCAATGCCACAGAAAGGGACAGCAGTGCAAAATATATCTTATTTCCTACAGCCAAACGTTCCAACCATCAGTGGTTTAGTGGCTTTTTGAGACCCAACATACCTGAAACGGTGAAGTTGCAGCTTGCAGGGAGGTTACAAAATCACTTCATGTGTTTAGCTCAGGGCGTTATTGCATCCTTGTAGACCCAGGAGAACAGGAGATGGGAGGGACGCAGGTCACGTGAATCTGTGGCACATTTTTGCACAAACAGACCCCAATTTTATTAAGCTTCCGTGGTTACAATCATATTTTTTGACACCTGTTTCAAGAATTTCTTATTTTAGCTTAGCTTAGCCCTGTTCCAAACTGATTTAGATTAAAACATTGTAAGTTTAGCCTAAGCAAAAAGAATTTAAACAGAGTCTTTTCACATTAGATTAACCAAACTAGTTGAAAATTATAATTTAACTTAAACTGTTGTAGCATTGTAGATGTAGATAAAGTGAATGTGTAACTAAGAGAACAGGGCCTCAGGCACACGTTAAAATATCCAGTTAATCACAGTGGTAAGATGACTAGACCAGCTCTCAGCCATAACATGAATTAGTCTATCAGCTCTCACACTTAATCAAATCAAAACATCACACTCTTTTTTTCAGCCACAGAACATAACGTGCAGCCTCAAACTACCCATCAGCAATAGACCAAGGAAACAAATACCCTCTTTAGCTTGTTCTGTAAACATTCAAACCATCCAATCAAAGAAATATGTGGAAGTTAAACAGATCCTACCAGTGCAGGTGAATTTTCCCTTTCCTTAAAATAATGTATTTATTAGAGTAAAAAAAGAAACCAGATTCTGCCAGTAGGAAGACTGAAGCTCGTTGTGGCAGTCCCGTACTGCACTTTAGTCTTCCCCAGGAAAACTCTTTTGTTTACTGTTAACACATGTAACAATTCACATGAATACACCAACACAGATGAAGCAGCACAGGCTAATTCCCACTTCAGAGACCTGCCACATCAATTAAGAGATGGCTTATGCTTTCATTCTGAAACTTGAAATGCCACACTGAAAAACTAAGCATTCTCATCATCACATTAACATTCAATTCAGCCTTTCCTGGCCCTTTTGCCATGCCTTAAGGTCATTTACAGCAGTAATAATAACAATGCTAGACACTCAGCCAAGACAATATTCAGCTAAATCTACACTATGGAATCCACTATTCTGTGGCACCACGAGCAATACGGGTTTCCCTGCCTGGAAAAGGCCAAATCATTTTACGAAATTGGTTTAATACTGAGGAATGAGCATTAAAATTGTACTACTATGCTTCTAGCGAAGCACCTAAATAAATTATTTTAATTTTTCATTTATGATAAAATCATTCTCGCTCTCCCTGCCAGTTACTAAATTTAAGTATGTAGGTGTTGAGCAATTTAAATTTCTTAATCTCAAGGATATTAGTTCAAAGCAAATATTGTAGAACATCACTTTTAAAATTCATTTGAATTTTAAAGACATTTATTTTCAATGACTTTATGCATATTTTGTCTTTTGTTTCTGTGAATATTCCAAGGAATGGCTTGACAGGCAATAATATCAATAATTTAAAGAAATTACATTTTTAAATGCAAGAACTTGTTGGAAACTTAGGTTTAGAAGTTATGTTCACTCCATAAGGAAAAGCACTTCTAGAAACTGATCTGGTAAATGAAAATTGTTCCTACAATTTTCAGTGTTAATTCTATCAATTCCTCTTGAGAAAATTGCAAGCTTCATTTTAAAATTTGTGAATAGAAAAGGGATTTGAGTAGCTTTTTTTAAGTGTTGTTTTTTTTTTTTTTTCCTGAGATATTCATAATGTTTCAAATAAGGTTGCCTTTTTTACTTTGCCTAAATGCTTATATAACATAGCATAGCATTTGGATGACTTTTAATGACTTTTATCATGACTATAGCTCACCTGTTAAGTAAGGTAACACTTCTTAAAAAATAAGCGACCCTACAGAAAATAATTTGGACCTCACAGAACAAGTCTGTGCTGCAATAGAAACAAAATGTAGATCTCCTGCATCCTGGTCCAAAACCAAGACACAAACCCATGCTTTTACTCAGAACTGGACACACGTAAGGATCAGCCCCTGTCCCACAGCGCTCACACACCGTAATCCAAGTCGGATAAAGGAAAGGAGGATGGGAAAGACAAAGAGAATAATAACGGTGTCACTTACTGAGGAACTAGGAAAAGACAGAACTGAACTGATACTTCAAAAAGTGTAATGATTGTCACTAAATATGGTTATGTGCAATACGTATCTAAGTCTTCTCTCCACGTTCCCTTTACAGGCAGTGAAGGGCTGGTCATTACAGACCACGTAGCAGACAGTGTAATTCTGTTCGTCTTAAGGAAGATGTGTACATCATGGGCTGCACTCACTAGATCTCCAGCAACAGTAAGAAAATCCAAAGGTTATTAGCTGAGGAGCATATACTACTCTTACAGAGACTGCAAATTAAGTGAGACGAATCTCACCCAGTGTGATGTTCGGTCTATCCTTTAATCCACATTGTCTTTCAAATACAGAAATCTGTAGTAGATGCATTATAAGAGCAACAAGCTAACACAGCTGGAAATTGCTTTGATCAGCTGGGAAATATGGGCACTTCTGCTGCACAATATGTGGGCAATGAACCTGTTATCTCTAAGCAACAAGATGCATGTCCTGGGTGCAGCAGGCTTAACACCAAGAAAGAACAGAAGAGGCGCAGCAGACAGTTAGGACTTCTGGAGACTTTAATGGAACTGACAAGACAAATATTTTCTGTACAGAAAAAGATAATACGGCCAGGAGAATCCTGATAAATGATAGCCCCAAATGCAGCCAGTGAGGCTGTGTTTCTGAGCAGGGTTTAAAAAAACAGCTGTTCCTCCACAACGTACCTTCTGGGAAGGCTTGGCTCAGTGCTGCTGCCTCCATCTAGTCTCTTCCCAAAAACTCTAGTGAGAAAAATGGGACATATTCAAGTCTTGTGAATGGTTTGCTCAAGATTGTCCAAGTTCATTTTTAAAACAGGGAACATTAGAGTTGCCTTAAAAAAGGAATCCCCGGCAATGGAAATGGGGGCTCTTCCCATTTGTTTGTGCATGTTGTGCTTCTTGAAAAGCTGGCAAGTCCAGCAGCTGAGGCTGAAGGTAAGCTAAGCAGCTGCTAACAGCTTTGCTGTACTCATGAAAAATCAACAACTTATCACATCAGTAATCGTAAGTCACCCTCTTAACGCTCCATTGGCATTGGCTGTTACTGATATAGTATGAGCATTGATTTCATATCACATTAGTGCATTAATACAGCACTGGCCAAATATAGTTGTTCACGCTGATACAGCTACCTGTGCTATATGATACAATGGAGCACTCCCTAGTACATTATATGATCCTACTTTGGCCTAAATTATACCCTTTTCATGAGGGAGAAAATGAAAAAGGAAGAAAAACCACTGTATGTAGCAAGGAACAGATAGAGCACATTTTTGAGAAACGGGATGGTTTAGTAAATAAATTGCGTACATAAAAGAATGATTAAATGGTCTAGAACCCTTCCACCTGAAAAAGAGAGAACTAAACATAGACCATGATGGAGACCTGAAAGTCCAGAGTAGTTGTAAAAGGTCAGTTTTTCCGCTGTGTGCCTTCTAAAAGAAGAACTAGGCATCCCAACAACCAAAATGAAATATTTCTTAAAGTGGTTCATAAAATGTTTACATCTCCTTTGAACACGTGTAATAAATGTTAAATAAATCACATGATGTGAAACCCCCCCTCCCCCGGAGTCCTGTGTCCAGCCATGGAGGTGTTCGAGGTCAGGTTGGATGGGGCTTTGAGCAACCTGGTCTAGTGGAAGGTGTCCCTGCCCATGACAGAGAGTTTGGAACTGGATGATCTTTAAGGTCCCTTCCAACCTGAACAAGTCTATGATTCTGTGTTTTAAACTAAAATTGAATGGGAAAAAAAAAATCTTTCAGGGATGATCACTACACACTCGCATACAGAATCCCCATTTTTTTGCCTTCAGAAGCTCCATCAAAATGATGACGGGTGGAAGAACACCCTGAGGAAATATCACTATCTGCTTATTATGTTCCTTGAACATTTTTCAAGACAACCACTTTTTTTTTGTGTGTCTGTAGAAGAAAGGAGGGCTTTAGAATGACCCACATTGACCATTTTTTATGAAAATACACTGCAGTAGGATACAACAGCTGTTAAGTGCAAATTTCTGGCTCTCTTACACATCTATGTGATCTGGCAAGTCTTTTAGCACATCCATTCACTAGCACAAATGGTTTCTTTTTTCATATTGAAGTCTCTGTGAATGAAATGGCCAGTTGCTATTTGTAAACCTGAAAATCAGTCACCATTGCCTCAGTTGCAAGTTTTGCAATAGAATACTTCCCTACCTCCCTGACACACGGGTGAGCTACAGTCTGCAAAGATCAGACACTCTCAGGGTACAGACTTTGAACAGAAAAACACAATTCTTACAAACCAGGCTTATTGTGTTCTGTTTCATCCTGTTCCATGCTCCGTGTGCCCAACCCACCAAGAGGTATGCTATGAGCGCTCCACTTGACATTTGAATCACTTGGCATTCGTGTAGCAAGGCGACTAGAAATCTGTGTTCAGATAGCAATATCCTGGGATAGGAAATCCTATTTTCACTTTTAACAGTATTCATGTGATATGACGGGCAGAAGATAAAATGATTAATTTCAGCACGTTAACCTGATCCTTCTTGGAATTTGCCATATCAGAAGTTGAGCATTTCGGTCCTGCTCAGGGCAAGTTTTGAAGGATATGCTTTAAACATTAAAGACATTCAATCACAAATGTTGTAAGTCGCAAACTGTAAGTAGAGAAGCACCTGGTAAACAGTCCTTAGTTTTAAATGATAGGTAGCCTGGCTTTCACCACAAGCGTAATTGCTTACCCACCTCTTTGGCTACAAAAGCTCTTAGGCAACTCTTGATCTTTTTGTATACTCTTAGTCTTCAGAAGATCTTAGTCTCTTGCCTCTCAGCAGCTTCCTTGAATTATCTGTAGTGAAATAATCAGTTTTGTATTTCTAAGACAGGAAAGACCAGCTCTTCTTCAAAGGTTACAGTTACAGTGACTACAATTTCCCCTAGGCTCTCACTAGATGAAGAATGTTTTACACCTTTTAGCTCTATCAAACATCAGTGCTATCAGATCTCGCATTGACAACAACCAGTAAGAAAATGAGAGATGTGCTAAAGACTTTGTAAATTGCTGGGGAAAGGACTGTGAATTAAACACGTTTGAAATCAAGACACTATGCAGTATGTAATTGTCTAACTTAAGAATCAGAATTGGAGGAGTTTATTTTAAAGTACACTTAGAACACACAATACCCACATCCTGTTCACAAAACCACACGTAAATATACACATTCGGTCATTTTAGCATATTGTGTACCCTATAGAAATGGCTATTCTTACTTACTACCACAGCTGTAGTAGACAGTGTTTTGCCTGCAAGCACCAAAGAAATAAGAACCTATGATGCTAATTATGCCAAGGGATACTGAGCCATTAAACTATTTCTGGTAGACCCAGACTATAGTATTCAGTGCAATTATGTAAAACAGTGAAATGGTAATTAGTGACAAAGCTTGGTACATGTGAGCTTTACAACATGACTCACATATCTGGAGATAAGATTTCATTAGTCTGTAATTGACCATTAAAGCATGAAATTTTTGCAAGTCTTTCACCTTACTGAGATCACTATTGCCACTTCACTATCAAAAGTCAGTTCCTGAAGCTATAATGCTATAACGCTAATGTCAGAAAAGATGCAGTAAGAGTTTTCATAGCAGTCAACCAGATCAAGCTTGAGGTTAAAACAATATATAGTGGTTAGATCCCTCCATTCAAAATACATTTTTATGCAGTTGTATGGAAACAGTATGGTTGGGGATATTCACTTCAAACAAAAAGTAAAACCGAGAAACAATTGAAAACCAAACAGTCTGAGAAAAGAAACAGATGAATGAAAGAAGAATAGAGAAATGAAGGGAGAAAAGGAGGAAAGGAGGAGGGAGGGAGAAAAAAAGAAAGAATGCAGGGAGGTGGGAAGGCAGGGAGGAAGGCAGGAAGGAAACAAGAAAGGAAGAGTTTCATTAATTTCTATATCTGTATGGCTGATCAGAAGACCAAAGTCCTGAACTAATTCAGTGTTCTTAAACAATGAACACTTCAATACCATGCCATTAACAAAACTGATCAATTTTGTTTCACTTATGTACAAAGTGGAAAAATCAAAAGACATTGCACTGCTTGTATACAATACTTTAGTACAGTGTGCATGTTATAAACATATTTTATATAAAAACAAAAATAATTTGACAAATATTCATAGAAGTTTTGATTATAACCATGTGCAAGGGTGTTTACCTGGCTATTTGTGTGCATTTAGTTGGTGAGGCAAGTAGTTGACACTAGTGTAATTTAGAACTGTTCTCCTTGCAGTTTTTGGACAGAAATTTTAGTCTGAAAATAAAGCTGGATTTTACCACACATCTTCTCACTGAGAAGTGCCTTGTCCTCTGCAAATTAGAAGTGGTATATCAGCAGTAATGTTCTAATGGCTTTAAATGGGCTTTGGGTTTGGCCCTCTACAATAATCTCACTAACATCCGTGTGATTTTTTTACGTAGAAAGGTTTTACTTAGTCCAAAAAATATTGAAATTGATCGTTATCATATATTATTCCTAGCCTATTTTAAGTACACTTCTAGTCTGAAAAGACTAAGGTTACATGAGTATACGCTGTTCTTAATGGGCCTTCCTCCCTCCGCCTCTGTATCCTTCCTACGTAGTATAAACTCTGGTTTAAATGAGCCGATGCTGTTATTCAGTGTGAGTTATACTTCACACCAACTTATAATTCTGTACCCGTGTAAAGCATGCTACATTAGGTGGCACAAAGAAAGCCCCAGAACTGATGCTTGTAGCTTGAAGCTACCACTTATGCTAGAAAGGGTGAGTGAGGCTAGAAATAGTCCTGATAAGGAAAGGGCATTTTTCTTGGATGCAGAGTGAATGCCTGAGAAGCGGCATGCTGTGGTACTTACCTTGTTCTGATGCTGGCCAATGACTAGCTGAGTGTAGCGTCAAACCCCTTCTAACAAGCATCTTTTGTAGATGAAAACGCAAATAAGAAATGCCTCTATGGCACAGCATTGCATGTGCAGAGGTTTTGTCCCAAAACATATGGATCCCACCATGCAGAGATGGAGGTTCACTTCCTTGGTTCCTTCTAAGTCTGTTCTGTACAGCTAAACCAGGACCACTTAATTTTTCGTGGTTGACTTCCATAAGCCAAGTAGAACTTTGTTTCATACCGAACTTCAGAGACATAAGTTGGATCCCGGTTTAGATTCGGTTCAACCTACACCACAGCAGCAGTCTGGTCCAGTTTTCTGCTTTGCTCAGAGCATCTGTGCTGTAAACTACAGACAAGCTACATTACAGTAGGATCAGTGATTTGTTTTGCTTGTGGTCTTGCCTAGAGTGGCATTTTTATTGAAAGACATGACTGTATAAAAATAAAATACAATTGACAACTGATTTGAGTGTACAGGGAAAACAAAGGTTTATATAAAGAATAAAGAGATATTTATTAAGAAAAGGTGGTATAAATATTTTTATAATTAATATAGTATTTTTCCACTATGATTAATTTGGTTTTCAGGACAGACAAAACAGTCTTTCAGTGATGCTCTTTCAGAGAATAGATATACAAATCTGTACTTGCTACAGAGGAAAGAAGCATACGTATGAAGAAATACAAAAATAAAATAGATTTCTTCGGTGTTTTTGAAACAAACCTGTGCAAAATACAAGATGATTCATGTGTGCAACTAAAAAGAAAATGATAAATGACAGCCAATTGGAGGAAGCTTTTTAGTGACACCTGGCAGGGATTGGTCTTAGCTACCATGTCATTAAAAATCTTCATTAATGCTCTCAAACAAAAAGAAAACAACATGTTGATAAATTCATGACTGATTTCACATTAGGAGGTACATTTTAGCACAGAAGAATGATGCACAAGACCTACAGAGACTAACAAAAATGAGTGACTTTGATAAATACACGTTAGCACTTCTCAGGGAAAAGAATCAGAAATACAAAATATTCAGTGGGAACGGGAATCTGGAAAATAATGCTGTCAACAAGCTAGTGAACAGCAATTATATGTGAAATGACATTACAAAAAGTCATGAAAATGCTGCAGTTTGGCACGCCATGCACAGACGTCTGATCACAGAATACAGCGCTTCCAGGTGGCTCCTAGCCAACCATACGTACAGTTCTGTATCGTACCCTCATCCCACCGTAACTAATGAAAAGTTGAGTTCTGTTGGGTTTTTCACTAACAACAGAAAACTGGGGACACTGTGAAGTGTGTGGGTTTTTGTTAATGCAGTCCTGTTTATTAGCACTGAAGTGCAGTCTCTTCTTTGCTTGAGCACCAAGGAAACTACAAACCACCTATGAAATTCCAAAGCCCTTTTTGTGGCCAGCACCTGTTTGAGGGATACCTGAAATTTTCTGTAGGCCGTTGACTGTGCTCACCAGCTGTGCCTATGCTAGTTAATTTAGCAAGACCACAGTGCAGGTCTGCAGCTGTCCGCATCACAACCATTGCGTTGTCTCTATAGTTCAGGCTGTGACAACTAGCACTCTCCCAGCCAATGCTGAGGGACCGTTCAGGAGTTAGCATGGCCGAGGGACCATTCCCAAAAGGGAACTTTGATACAGTCAACATATTTTGGGGAGGTATGAGAGTTCAGCTGTATGGGTAAGAACTATGCCATGCCCAGATTAGTCTCAGGCCAGATCAATTAGAACCATAGAATCATAGAATTTTCTAGGTTGGAAGGGACCTTTAAGATCATCTAGTTCATGAATTGTTTTATTAGGTCATGTAGTAACAGGACGAGGGAGAAGGGCTTTAAACTGGAAGAGGGCAGGTTTAGATTAAACATTAGAAAGAAGTTTTTCACTTTGGGGGTGGTAAGGCACTGGAACAGGTTGCCCAGAGAGGTTGTTGAGGCCCCATCCCTGGAGGTGTTCAAGGCCAGGCTGGAGGTGGCCTTGGGCAACCTGGTCTAGTGGGAGGTGTCCCTGCCCATGGCAGGGGGGTTGGTACTCAATGATCTTTAAGGTTCTTTCCAACCTAAACCATTCTACGATTCTATGATTCTATGATATATCCAGGCATGTGCTCAAAGATCTTCTGCTTCAGATTGCTGGCATTTTCCCCTGCTTCTTCCTTCATGCAAACAAAATTTATCTAGCTGCATACTTTCTCTCTCTGTCCCTGCTTTGTCTTCTACTCAGCTCTGCCATGCAGGTTTTGCTTAGGACACAACAGTTATGTCAGACTTTTGTAAACAATTACCTATTTGCTTGTTCCTTCACTTCACTTAAACAGACTTTTTGCGCACAAATTCCTAGGTTCCCTACCGCCCTTGACACAAATCCACCATTTTCAAAACCAATGAAATTCCAAATAATGATCTCTCAAAGTCTCTTTTAGACAGAAAGAAAAGGTTAATTATGCATGTATACAGAAAATGTCTTTTTACCTGGTATTTCCAGTCACCAAATCAAACCAAAGCCCATCCCAATCCCTTTAGAGCTCTTCCTGTTCATGTCCCACTTTTTTCTAACTACTGGGTAAGGTGGGAGTGGGGGGTTGCTTCCTATGGTCCCCCAGAGAATTCCCGCGGTTTTCTGCAGAATTTCTTGGCTGTCATAAACAAGTCCAGACTATTGGTATTTCTCCCTGCAATGTCTTGCAGAATCGCTTTGTCTGCGAAACTGTGTTAAACTTTAGCACCGTGGTATATATATTATCTTTTTGCATAAATTTAATTGTATTCCTAATGCAAATCTTAAAAACAGCCTCCTTGGCAAGGGACTGTTATTATGGAGGATACCTTTCAAAATTAAACAAGTTCTGAGCATTTAGCTTGCGTTGCGCAAGGCAGTCTTAGCAAACTAATTCTTCTATTTTAACATTTTATAGTCTCAAATCACAGAGACACTTGCATTTTGTTTAATAAAATAGGGATCTCTTCCAGGTTAAGTTAAAATAATCAAATGAGTCAGATTGTTCCCGTTTAGCAGCACCACAGCTGAGGTTGCTGCAAGTTTTTAGCTTTTTCCCCAGTGTAACTAATACGGAGTACTGTTTTATATCCTAACTGAGATTCTAAACCCATCAAAAGAAATGTTTGGGGTTTTTTTTGAGACAGTAAGTGGCTGTCAATATCACGGATGTGTGTCCCAGAGCTGTTCCACAGAGCTGAGTCTTCAAAATCCAGTCAAAGCTTCCTACCATCCTGCCAGCCAGGGGCTATGCTGGCCTTCCCAGTCTGGAGAAAGCAACATTAAAACCTCACAAGATTTTCCAAAATGTTTTATGATTTATCACTGAGGATCTCATCTTCTCTCTACAAATTTGGTATATGCATCCTTTTAAATTCAAATGGCACTTAAAATTCTCTCACTTCATTGGTATACGAATTTATTATTGTGTTTGAAAATGGTATGATGTCATACAGTACTAAGATATTAATGACAAAACCAAATCACAGTCACTCTGGGAAAGAAGCTGTCTTTATCTACGCATTTCCAGGATATCTAGCAGATGTAAGTCCTGTACTTGCATCTGAGGACTCAGGCATAACACCATATTGCAAATATTAAACAATAGTAATTTAATAGTGGTAGTAGCAAACAGCACCAAAAGAGCCTTTGTATAACAAGTTTTGGTACCTTTCTGTATCTAACAATAGTCAAATGCCATTGAGAAGATTTTAGAAATTCATTTCAACCCAATGCTTCCAAATGGAAGCAAATGTCATAGTAGAACCATGGTTTTAGTGAACAGCAATTGTGTGATTTTCTTATTGAAATAGACTTACAAACTTGTTTTTCCATGTTCTCTAGCATGATTCATAAATTACTTGGTTCCCCTGCATTTCAGACTGATATTCCTTGTTCATTAGCATAGGAAGCAGAATATGCAGCAGCTTTTATTCCAGTCCGTCTGATTTACTATTAGCAGCCACAGCTGAGGGTTAAGGTTCTGGACCACAGCATGCTATTATTAATTCAAGCCTTACAGTCACCACTAAAATAGGCAAAAGATTTGCCATACTTTTACCAGAAAGGTATGAGGTAAATGGTTGTACAGGGCTATTGGCCAACAAATGTTAAAAACTAAAGAATGGATCTCTTTTAAAAATATATTTTGAAAAGAATATTGAGCTCCCTCAGGTCATAAATCCTCTGGTCCCCCCTGTGTGGTCCTCAAGCATAAATTAATCACTTCTTATAAAAGCACCTGTGAATTAAAGCGATTTTAAGCATAAAATATAGGTTTGATTACCATTTCTTGATATCTTAGTCACAGCAGCAACGTAGGTTAGATTGACGGTGTTGGTAATATTTTCTGAGACTAATTAAAGCCATGAATTATTTAACTGTCTAACAAATAAACAGGTCACATGAGCTTTCTCTTATTATTACAACTTGTATCTATTACAAAACCTTTCCTCTCAAAAGTGTAATAACTGAGCAAAACTCTTTCCTGTGGAAGTTAGTGTATGTCAATATAACTTTCGATCAGAAATCAGGAAACAAAGTGCCTTACAAAATCCTGAAATACATGGTTAGCTCTTATATTGCTGATTTCTGGAGCTTTCTTCTGGGAAAAAAAACAGACACCTGCATTATAATTTGCAAAAGGTGGCTCATTGTTTCAGGTTTTGCTTTCTCCACTGTCGTTAGTTACTATCTGGAAATATAGATTTTTTTTTTAAATTGAGTTGGCATTCATTTATGAATTTTTTATGAGCTACCAAGGAGCTTCATAGGAACTGTAATTCGTGCTTCTTTACGTCACTGGACTACTTTCTGAATCATGCACCTTATATACAATATCTATCTGGGCAAAACATTCCAGTGTCTCATGCACATGAAGCTTAGCAGCTGAATCTTTTTCTGACAAAAATAGGAAATTTTTCTTTTTAACATCATCCTGACCTATTAAAAAAAAAAAAAAAGGATTTGGACTAGAAGCATACATCTGTTGCTTTACTGAAATAAAAGTCCTTTCCTTGTGGTCAACAGGTTCTGCTGTGCTATGAGCCAAAGGCATTTCATAACTCCACAATGCACTGGTGAGTTCTTAGATTGCCACTTTTTAAAGGTATGTTTCCACTTCTGGAAGAAAAGATGCTCCAGAAAAATAGCACATGCTCTAGGACCACTTTCCCAATCTGACCTGCAAGGGGAATTTTTCCAAACAGAAAACTGTGCTTCAAGGAAAAAAAAACAAACACGTGACTGGCTTGAGGAGAAGGACCTTCTTTCCCACCAGGCATTCATTTATTCTTCCTCGGACTACCATACTGTGATCTGAGTTCATGCCTTTGGAAAAAAGAAGTTGGTAAAAAACTGCGAGATATGATGACCTATTTACAGATCTGCTGCAACCTAGGAAGAAGTAAAAATCTAGCTTGGGAAAAGTCAACTGTAGGGGGGAGAAACAGTTTTAAACAGTATTACAGGCTTAAAAGAATAATATTTGGAAAGTCATTTTCTTCTCTACCCACCCCAAATAGTAAAATACTTCATCTTATAGTAATTTTTAAATGTTTATAATTATTCATATTATTTTACTAATTAAGGGCCAGCCATTGTGGCCCATTGCGGCACATTTTGGCACAGATTTGTATTGTCTTTCATCACATTTTTCCTACCATATACATTGAAAAGCTACAAGCCACAGGTCCTTGTTCTTTGGTTTTAATCCACTACCACCAGAAAAATCTCTAAGCAATCACTCTTCTTCCAGTTAACTTGTGGAGGCTACAAATGGCAAAGGGGAGGGGACCAGAGCTGCTCACTTCTACCACAAATTGTCTAGTTTCTGGAGGTTGCTGGGGATACTGCCTCTGCTTCATCTCATCCTTCTTCCCCCTGGAAAACACCACGTAAAAGGTATGAACCCTCATGAGAGGCTTTATAAAATTAGGGTGGCATTTCGGAAAGCACTGAAGGATTTGGCTCAGTTTTGCTCTCACTGAAATGAAAGCTAAAACTCTCATTGACATCAAGGGGAAATAATAATTTCTTCGGCAGGGGCTAACATGCAGCATGCTTCAAAAACACAGCTCCCCACAAGTTACATACATTACTATAAAATTAAAGATTTCAGGCATTTCTTTCAACACATTCATATTCTTCCATTCACGTATATGTCTTGCAAATGGGAATACAGTCACTTATGCTTGTAGCTAGAACGGTGCCTATTTTGTCAGCTCAGCAGCTGAAGAGTGGGGCAATAAAAGGTAAGATCAAAGGGCTTAAATAGCCTCTGCGGTCAGAATGACAAAATGCTTACAGCCTCGAATAGGATGTAGTCATTAGACTGGGGAAATGAACGATTTTGCTGAATGGGCACAATGGTAACTGATTTGGAGTGAAACAATGGACCTTCACCTCATTGTAAGATCAGGAAGATTTGCTAGGTACACAGGAACACTGCAGCTTCGTTTTGAAGTTAATATGGGATGAATAAAACAATGGGAGAAATGATCCAAGCAGGGCAACATTAGAGCAAGTACATTGATGGGGTCAGGGTATTTTGACCTTTAGGGTTAACCAGATCAAAGGGTTTGCTGATTAGCAAAGTTGCTTTTTTTCTTTTTTTAATTACCGTAAAATTGGCGTCTCCATGGTTATTCTTTTAGTTACCTTTGCAGGTAGACATTGTCTATACGAAGCAGGAAAAATAATTCATGACAAGCTCTTTGTAATTTGAGAAGAGAAGGTGCATCCACTACAGGAAAACAAATCTGCGGAATGTGTTTTCTTAAGGATGATACTAATTCCTCCTATAACATAAATGCCTGATCAAGGCCCATTGCAGTCAATGGAAAAGCTGCTTAATGGCTTCAGAAAAGCCATTATGAGCCTGTCTCAGCCTTTAAAAGAAGTTACCTAGCTTATTTCATCAAGTAACTAGTCCTCCTTCTCTGTTTTCACTGCATAATATTTTAAATGTATGAGAAAGTAAGGTCATTGTTTTAATTGCAAATATGGTGCCATAATAATAGGAGAGAGGAGAGCTAAGAAGGTGCATTTTTACGAATTAATATAGTGTCCTACCATATTAATATGTCATACTTCTATGGTCCATTTTACTTCTGAAGTATGAGAGGTAGACCCACATCATGGTCAGCTCTTTTTGCAAGACAATGAAAAACTAGAATTAAAAACTTCACTTACTAAAATTAGGCACCTCAATCCATATTTAGGCAAATGGATTTGAAAGTGTGGCCCTCAAAGACATGCCAATGGCCGCCAAAATTTTCCATGCTACTCTGTCTCTTTAGAGTTGTTTTAATTATCTTACATGAAGAAATTGCCCAGGCTAATCTTCAGTTCTCCTTCTCACTCCCACAGCTAAGGAAAATGAGTGCAACCAAGGCATTTAAAAAATATTCAGTTACCTCTGAGTATTGCATTGTGTCCTTGGTTACTTGGAAGCCATTTCAAGTTCAAACCAGCTGTCCAGGAAAAGAGGGAGCAGATTTAGATGTAAAAACCTAGATACCCAGACTGGGAGCTCTGCAGTCCTTCCTCCGTTGTCTTCTTGTTTTCTGGCAACTTGTGATCCTGAAACCTCATATAATTTCCTAATATTTCGGTGAATGACCTAGAACCTCATCCTCTCTACATCTCCTTCAGAAAATGCTATCTATCAGTTAAAGGTCTAAGTCCAAGGGACCTGCTTCTGGATCCTTGGCTTTCTAATTAAAAAACAGCCCTTTGACATGGAAATCTCAAAGATCTAAACAAATTTAACATGCTCCTGTTATCACTTGGTCGATAAGCTCATTTTTACATTTTTATGACAGCTGAAAAAAAAAAAAAATCTGCCGAATTCAGATGAGGACTATATCTTCATATCTCCCAGATGTTATTCAGCACATGTTTTGTGCTTGCATCTGTGCTTGCCTGCTGCAAGAGAAAAAGGTGTTTTCCAAGTTATATTTGTAATGGAAAAGTAGGAAAGCATTTTTTTGTTTTTCATATCAGAAAAGGGGCATGATGTATTAGAGGGTAAAAATACATTCAGATTACTCTTGAAGTCGTACTGTTAGAGCCCCAACGTATCTTTGCCTTTCACTTAGAAGTGATTGCTATTTAGAAGCAGTCTACACATTTAGTTCAAGAGACTGATCCATCCTACTGACCCATTGCTTTCAGATCTATACATGCTCACATAAAAGTAGTGCCTATTAGTGGTCATATGCCCATGGGATTTTATTTAAGACTCCTTATTAGAAATATCTTCCAAATAAATATCTTCATAGTTGGATGGGTTGACTTATAAGTATGTATTTCAAATTTCTCAGTTATTCCTCTTTGAGAACCTCTTTGAGGTTTACAGATCAAAATGGAAGTTTAGAGGAAAGTTATGAAATTGAGAGGAAGTGAAAATGTACTAAATCTTGACTCAAATATTAAATGCCTTTTAGATATGTCCTATACTTTGTTCAAGAAAATTATTTACCTGTAGCTCAGTTTCCTTAGGATGTAAGAAAAGTGAGAGAAATAAACCTTTCACCTGTCTTTGTTAATTATTTCCTCCTGACTGCACTTTAAGAAGCAGGTATGTATGCTTTAAATATCTATCTATATGAATTCTAGAATGAACTCAGCGCAAGACGTCTCCAAGAAAATTTGGTTTTACAATATGTTTCCATTGAGAGGATGAAACCAAATTCAACATTAAAAGATGACATCAAAAGATGCTCTGAACTGGGAAGTGTATATACACACTAAGAATTACCATAGCCTTTCTACATTAAACCCAAAAAGAAAGCAGACATTTTTCTGAAGAAGCCAGGAGACCAAGCACTGAGCTGTATATGAGTATCTCATAAATGTTAATGCATCTATCCTGAAGTAAGAAAGTTACGTTATTTCTGCTTTAGAGAAAGAGAACTGAGAACAGAAGCTAATGCTAATACTCTAACACTGTAGCTGACAGTGGCCACCTTACTGCTTTGAGTGAGGTCAATGTTTCACTTAGAGTCATTGAACAGAAGCTTTCATTTAATTTCATTTCAATTTAAGTAATTTAATGTCTAAGCTCTAAGCCTCAAAGTTTAGCTACTGGTTTTACTAGGGATGTAAAACTTTTTGGGGAGTCGAGTCTTAAAAATTTTATGGCATTTAATCACTTATGATAAACATTTGCTTTAAAATAATTTCCACATTAGCTCTGTGATACTTCCTAAAGACATTGCAGTGGACCAAAGCAACTCAGATGGACCGTTATGGGGAGTGCCCAAGAGGACACTCCTCCTGGACACTCATCCTAACCACTGTCCTCCTCCTGCTCAGGAGGACAGTGGTTAGGACATTCTTGGAGATCCTACAATTGCTTTGAAAGATTTTGGAAAACAGCCTTTATGGAAAATATCTGGAACTCCCTCAGACTGGCATAATTTCAGACCTCATAGACCAAGAAGGCATTCAAAGCAAAACCCAGCTCCTGAAGGGATAATTTATATGGAAATTTTTCAGTGTTTGGTATTTAGGAACCTGGATTCTATCCATTGCTAACTTATTATTTTTTTCCTAATTTGCCCAGAAGGCTTATGAAATGTATTATAAATCCTACATTTAAGAAAAGAGATACTATTGTGTTCTCCCATAGTCATGCTGTCACTTAAGTAAATGGCTCTCAAAAAGATCTCTACAGTTGTACTCATCCTTGCTCTAGCCAGGATTTATAAGGTAGCCCTATACAAAAGGAACAATATTTTCAAAGAAAAGATCAAGTTAAATGTGTAACTCAGGCTCCAGCTTGGCATCTACTGTGTTAGATTCTAAATCAGCTACTAGAACATACCTGGTGAGCAGCTGCAGACTGCTGCTGAGTTATCAGAGACCTCCCACTTGGTTACTTTCTGTCTGTTGGATCTACTTCTACACCCTAATTGTACATGGAGTGTCATGAAAGGGGAATTCCAGTGCTGAGAGGGGAGAGGTGGAGGTTTGCTTTGGGAAAGGATGATAGGACTTGCTGTGCAGGCACAATGGCTTAAGAAAGCACAATTTTGTGAGTGCTGGTCAAATGAAAATACCTTACACCAGGCAAACAAGAAAATTAAAATATCGGTGGGTTTAGTGCATGTAAATATTTCAAGTTTATTTTGCCTTTTAAAGTTGCAATTATATGTAAGTGACAGATGATTTATTGATTCCAAAGGATGGACACGCTAACAGAGTAACCACGCATAGTCTCAGCAAATCCTTGGCATGACATACAAAATCTGAGATGAAGTGTTTGAGACAGAAAAATCTTTCCTTCCTCCCTGCAGTCCCATGCATGATTACAGTTTCCACTTCTGCTAGCTTTTGGAGGCCTGAAGGAAGCAATGCTTGTGACGAACCCAGTATTAGGGGCAGCAAGGCAAATCTCAGGCTACTGAAAGCACAGTGGAGGGAATGGTCACTCCAGCTCTATGCTTCGGCCCAGGAGAAACTGGTGCAGTGTAAAGGCTGAAGAAACATGTGCCAGGTAGCCACGAGGTGAGCGCAAGAGGAGGCACCCACCCCTGCAGTAACCAAAACTCTGGAAAAGCCTCTCGCTCGGCTGCTGCCCTTTTCATCCTGCCCCAGACCTCAGCCCCATATTCTGCAGGAGACAAACAGCCCTGAAAATCAGGCCCCTTTAAAGAGCTCATGCTAAGCAGTCAAAATCAATTAGCACTCTCAAAGTAGGATGAATAATAATGGATACAGAATTGCCTTGGTACTCAGGGGACTGGGATTCAAGTCTTACCTCTCTCAGACTTCCTCTGTGACCTTGGGCAAACCTATCTGTTGCTCTTTTCCTCTAAATCATGTTTTATATATTTTTACCTCAGAGAGCTTTTGCAAAGGTTTTTGTATCCTTTGATTGCAAACTACTCAAATTCTGTCCTTCATGAATCTATACAGAGTTTTGAGAGTGTGAGGTTGTGTGATTTTCTTCCGTGGATGCACTGAGCTAATTGCAGTATCTTTTGCAGCTGTATTACCATTTTCTAAAATGATCTACAAAAAAAACATTTAAAGATGCGATGAACTAAGGTGGGTACAATAATTATATTTTCCTCAAGAATCTCTGGTAAGGGATAGGAAGAGCATGAATAGATTAATTATTTTTTTTTTTTTTTCATTGAGACAGGTGAAGGGCCCAGACAACTAATCTTCTTTTCTTTCAGAATCAGGAAAAGACTCACAGGTGTTGATGAAATCACCAGGGTGCAAACAGCAAGGAAAAAAATGAAACACACACCTAGCACAGTGAACTGTTTCAAAGGCAAAAATGATAGTTAGTTATACTTGAAAATCCATAAAAGACGAGCATCTTTGAAAATCACCCTCTATTCCCATGTGATGTTTGTAAAGGTACCTGCTGTAGTGGTAACTAAATATTGACACCTGCCTGCCATAAGCATTTTACACAAGGTAGCATCTTTCTGGATTTTGTGGTCTGTAAGTCCTGGATGTTTTCTAGAAAAAAAAGCGTGTTCCATAAATTCATGACAAACTCTTATAGCAATGTTTTCAAATTTAAAGTGTCTAAATATATTAGAAGGCACATACACATGTGCATGTATGCACACATATGTACGCTTTCAGATCCACATATACACAAAAGAAATGCACTAAATTCAGGGTTTGTGTCTTCACAGTATTAGTTGAAGGGAAATTTCTTGCTGCTTAACCTTTGGGTTTGTTTTATTTTAAGACAGTTACACTTTTCTTTATACTTTAAAAATTAGGGTGCTTTTTCTTCCCCCTATCCTTGTTTCATGCAGATGATGAACCCTTTGAAATGTGCTTGCTCTTGTTGCCCACTAGAAGGAGAGGGGTGAATGCCACATATCTAATTGTGTGTCTCCACAGAAACTTTCCTCTAATTCCTGGTTGCTAACCCACATTCTTTAAGTCCTCTGGCCTCTTTCCCAACACTCCTCCTCTGTCTCACAAAGAAAAGAATTTGCTTTTTTTCCCCCCTATCCAAGGTCTTTTCTCATTTCAAAGCAAGCTACTTGAATGACTATTCAGTGTGTGCAGAATGAGGTCTCTCCACAACACTATGCTATAGTAAAAGCCGTGTGTGCTTATAAAGGCTGCTTGAAGGCAGCCCTACCCCACAGTGGCCCAGGCGGCATACACAGCACCCTGACCTAGCCATCTGTATGCAAATCTCCACAGACTAAGTAAACTTTCATAAAAATGTTCTGGCCCCTCTTTCTGTGTGTTTAGCAATTATTAGTGCACATTGGTCCTTTGTGTTATATTATTATGCTTTGTGTGCAGAGGAGACTCCCTGGCACCTGCGCTTGTAGGTGGCAGATGGCAGTTCTTGGCAGCAATACGGAAGTTTTCCTGAATGCAGCTAAGCCACAAACTGGCATCTTTTATTTCTTTATGCGTGTACTGAGGAGAAAGGATTAGTGGTAGATTACCAGTAGCCTATCAAGGTATTTAACAAAAAAAAAAAAAAAGGGGGGGGGGGGATTCTAGTGAATGTTTTCAAAAAGAAAAGGGGAGAAAAAGAGGAGACTGTACAGCAATAACTTGCATTAGAAAAAATTGCCAACCAATAGCTATGTATTAATTCAGTCTTTTACACACAGAGGTCACAATTTTACCTTTTTCACAACCGTGAAAAATGGATGCCTTGCTGCTAAATTCATGTTTCTGGAATATTTACTATGTTTTGCTCCTCTATATTCATGTGGAGGTTTAACATGGCAGCTATGTTATTGATAAACTGTCTGTTATTATAAAGGATCACAAGGTGTCCAACAATCTGATAACACACAGAGCAATGAAAATGCAGCTGGCTCTGGGGTGTGGAGAACCATTAAATCAACCGCTGCTGCTCAGGGTGCTGCACAGCATGGGTGGAAAGGAGAAATGCTGGCTAATAACATCTACTTGTGAATACTTAAAGGCAGGAGTGGTTTCTGCCTGAAATTAGACACTAAAGAAATCAAGAAATCAATTAAGTGCATATAAAACTTCTAGATGCTAAAAGAGGGCATACATGATCGATGAGTCTGAGCTAAGAACAGCGGCCCCAGTAAAACAGAAGACCAAACGATTCCTATGGAAAGAAATAGCTGGAAGGAGGAGGCTCTGGGAAGTTGTTCCCAGTCTCTTTCTGACTCCGTCAGCTCCTGAGGTAGGCGGCCAGCTGTGATTTCTAAGAATGGGTGTTTCTATGGCTTATATCATCTTCCTCAGTAACCACGTTTCCAGGACTACAAACAGCATCTTAAAAGAGTCTTTTTCTGTATGTTTCATTTTTATAGCATGTTTCCGTGGTACATGATTTCTGCCCTTTAAACCATTTTTAATAAATGCTATCATTCTCTTTGACTACGTCCAGTGTTATACTTCTCAGAAGATCACACAGAAGCATAATACTCAAGGGAGAAATAGTCTGCTATGGATAGAGCGGTTCTCACCCCATTAGGTGGGCAAAAGAGAGAGGGTTTGAACCACAGACCTCAGAGCACAGGGAAAATACTGTCTCGTTCCAAGGTAAGCCAGAGAGACTGTACCACGGCAATGCAACCTTAGGTGGCCTTTTTAGAGCAAAGATATAGGAAAAATATGTGGAAAGGGAGCAAGGCACATAAAACAGAAAAAAGGATGGGCAGAAAAAAGAAGGGGTACAGAAGGGGAGGGAAAATAAAAATAAAAGATCAAACTATTAAGTGACAAAAATAGTAAAACAAATCAAAGAAAATACATGCATACTCAGAAAAGCCCACACCACACAGAATAAAACAAACAAAAAAATCACCAAAACCCAATATGGATAAAAACATGCATGGAGGGAAAAACAAGTATGGGAAAACAGAGACAGAGTGAAACAAACTGATGATATTGTACCCAGACATAGAAAAGAATAATGTGGTGCACCCCAAAAAAGAGTAGGAACAATTGTTGTTGGAATAGTATAACCACAGACGCAGTCTACCCCTGCAAAAACCACCTGAAGTGGACACAGTAACACTTAACTAAGCTGACCTTTGGAAAGGACAGGGAAGTCCACTACCTGTCCATATCAGCCAGTACAGAGCACAGTACTATATGTTATGTGATAAAATCCCATGGCTGTGCAGATGCCTTCAAACCCCCAGCTCAGGAACACACTTAACCTTGTTCCATATATATTTTAATTGTGATTCAATGAGGTTAATATTGTTGCTGTATGTTTCTTATTACCTTTCTGAAGACACATGTAGTGCAGCAAATGCAGGGATGGAGCTACCACAAAGGCACAGCACCCATCTTTCTGTTACTTCCATCCTTCCACAAAGCACATGCTGCTAAATTGTACAGGTTAAACCTTTCTTTCAAAATTTCTGTCTGACAAGGGAAAATTACATGGTCTTGAAAACACTGGAGCAATATTACAGCTATGTTAATTATAGTAAAGGCTGAAAAGTGAGTAAAAAAATGAAAGTAGTTTGCAATTAGACTAAAAGGAGAGAGAGTCGTAGATTCACCTACCTGCTACAGTGAGATATATTGTACAATAACTTCAACAATTACTTGGATTTCCCATGTGCAGGCAATAAAACTTTTTCCAGAAGCTAAATTAAAGCATGTATTTTAGAAGGCAAAACTTATTTTAAGGACATCAGAGGGTAGTGTAAAGCCTATACACGGAACCTATCCATCCTGCAGAAAGAAAGTGTTGATTTTATTGTAGTCAGTGACCTGTATTATCAGGTCACTCTTAAAGACAGAGAATGCCCTCCAGGGCAGACAGGACAGTAACTGCCAACACTGGCTTTCTTACTCAGAGAATTGCTTATCATTATTTTTGGAATAAAAGTTATTTTGGTTGTATTTTAGAACTACTAAACGGAAGACTTGGTAAGTATACATACATATACCTACATGTATACATACACACACACAAACACACACTCCTATGTCTATGGAAAGGCCTCTTGGTGTAACATTTAACAGGAATTTAGTCGAAGAACTTTACAAATGACAGCCCTGAGGCACTAGTAGAAATTGAGGAGCTTTGTGACCCCTGCTAGACTGAGCTATTATGAATGTAACATACTGTAAAGCAGATGTCCAGACTCAGAAGTGCCTCAGGTGCATCATTCATCCTCAAACATACGGCAGAGACATTGAGCTTACACCATCTGAAAACTTTTGGAGTTCAGTATTAATTCTCCCACCCAATAACAATTGTCTTATGCAGCTGTCAGAAATTACAGCATGACTGAAAGGAAGACTTTTATTTCTGTTTCCGTTTATTTTCTTTTCAGTGGTAAGAGGGTAAAGTGATTTTACAGAGCATAGAACTGTATTCAGTAAGGACCAGTGCTCACCATTGTTATCTGAGTGTGATGCTCTAGAAGTTAATAAAAAAGAAAGCAGACAGTCTCCTTTGGAAGATTCAAAAAGCGTCTGCTTCTCTCCAGTGGATAACAGGGCACCTAGCCACTTACTTGAGTTTACCAAGCATTTACAGTGTAAGTTCAAGTACGGTGCCAATTCAAAGCAAGTTCAAAGACATTCAATAGGTACTAAAATGTCACTTCAGCTTCAAATTTTTGTTTATCCAAAGACACAGAAACTGAAATTCTGCTAGTTCTCTTGGGAAACTGTTTGATATGTTGGTTGACATCACTTTAGTATCTTTTTAGAAGATGCCTACAGTTCTGTTGCATCACTGCTTCCCCCTCTGCTTTGATCTATCTGATGAACCTATGGTTTTTGTAACTTGGAGTTACAGAAGAAAAAGTGTCATCTTGAAAGATACCAAAACCACATGACACTCATTAAAATTACCATTTGTAACAACACACAATGCTTGATGTTCCACACAGGCCGATTCAAAGGCTCTGCTTTCCCTGTGCTCACCGTTCTCACCTCATTTATGTACCAGATTGTGGAGGTATCTGAGCTGAACGCTTCTCCTACACAAAGGCAAGAACCAGTAGTGTCATCTGTGGAGACTGGTCAGCTTTGCAGCATTGTCCCCTGTTCTGAAATGTATGAAGCTGTACTGAAAAGCACATTCATTTTTTCTGAATTAATGCTGGAAGCTGCTGGTGTTACAGAAATTAGTTTTTAAATACTGGATTGAGGTTTAAATCAGTAAAAAAGTAATTGCAGATTATTAGATCACTTGAAATATACCACTACAAAGCAAAGTACTTTATTTTAAAATGGGAAATGCATAAATTTATACAAACTCCTATATAAACTCCTCATCTTTTTGCCATGATTGTATTTTTACTGTCCCTCTGGAGGAAAAAAGTTATAATGGCACCAGGAGAAACAAAACACCAAACTCCTTGGTCCTATTTCTTATAATATTTGTATTCTGGAGCCAAGGAAACATTTTTTCACCTCATGCACACTGAGATCACAGCACACTCTGCCCCAGGAAATGACTAGCAACATCCTTACTGATAAATTGAACCTTGCTCATTCCTTGGCCCAGAGGCCAGCTGCTGTGGTCTGGTCAAGTCTATGCTACTAAACCTTCTTAGTTTCCAAAACAAGATGGCCACAACCAAACTACCTATTGGGAGTGGACCTTGGCCTGCTCAAACTCCTGAACTTTGCCTGGGAATTGTCTGGGAGGCTGTTAATTGGCCTTGATCAAAGTTGTGCCAGGGAATGTTTTTCAGCAGAATAAATTATGGAGTTTCAGTAATGGCTCTGGCTCCCGTTAATTCAGTGGTATAGATATAACCAACAAAAATGGAATAATGACTGATCTTCACATGCATTTATTTCTTTTCCTTTCACGAAACCAGGAATTCAAATAACAGCATTTTATGCATTTTATGCAGAATGATCTGAATACAACACTTTTAGATAACTCAGTAGAGCCATCTATATATGTATATACATTTACATGTCTATATGTGGATACAGCTATATTCATTTATGTATATATATTGATAACAAAAATTTTGGGGGGACCACTTACTTGCACACTTGGAAGCCAATCTCAATCTGTTAGAGGTCAGGAAAATATATAATACTGGGTCAGAGCCTTTTTATATCTTCATCTGATATTGGCCATTGCTGAAGATAGGATCCAGGACTTGATGAACCTTCAGTTTTACCCTGTGCAACAATACTGGTGCTTAGAAAGCCTGTCCAGGTTCTAGGAAAGGTATTTTTTTGGTTGTGCAAGCATACGTACACAAACTAATAATGTGACAATATTCCATTTTTTTGGTTTCATTTTCCATTTCAATCTGTCATCTTAGATATCCTCTATGGTGAACATCCCAAAAAAACAAGTCAGGCAATAATAAGGCAAATGAAGTCTTGTCCCTTAGGTTTAGCTGCAAAATTCTGTTCCTAAATTATCTGTCGTTCATAAGAGTTCAAGATCTGATCATTAACGAAGATTTAACTCATTCTACATCCTAACTCTGTGAGATATGCATGCGTACAATGCTGTTCAATAGAGTTAGGTTACTTCAGACTTTCCCAGCAAATTATCTGAAGTGCTCCAGACATGATGTCTAAGGTAGCTCTTCTTTTAAATTAAGCAAGGCATCCTCATGAATTAGCGTAGTAGTAGCCTCACCCAAATACCACTGAAACCATTGGAATTTTTCCATTGACTTAGTGAGGTTTGGTTCAAGCTCTATCGAATCTCATCCAGATATTGTCTGATGAGAAAATATGTGTGTACTTCAAAATGCTCCCACATTTTGCAAAAGGGATGGGAGTGGGGTGAAAGAACTGCAGGAAAAAATAATGGGAACGCTTATCTGGGCAAGTAACCTTTGAAACTGATCATCATAAGTTAAAAGCCAGTATCTCACCAAAACAGTGAAACCCATCCAAATCTTGATTGAATAATTTTGATCCAGGCTATCAAGATGCTTCATTCCTTTCATGAAATATTCAGCACTGTAAAGTCTTGCTGAACTCAAATAATTCAGAAAACACTCAGCACCTTGCAGAAATGAAGGAAAGCACCTTTTGAGGGAAGACACCCTCTCCCAAATATGCTTATGTAAAAGCTTATTATTTTCAGACATCCAGTTGAAATCTGTGGGATTTTTTTCGTCTTACTGTAGGCACTGAGAAGTAAGGCATTATTCACGTTGGAATTCCCTTTTGTCAAAAGGAAAGATGGGCATCTCAGAGGAGATTTCTCACAGCGCCCTTAGACATCTGCCTTGGTATGAAGTGAATTGCCTTCTGGGAGTGCCAATCTCTCACCATTGGCTACTGGGAGGCCCTAGAAGATTTGCTTGGAATATACACATAACTGAAGATGAGATGGACCGCAGTCTGAGAATATTGGTACTTTTCTGCATGTTACGTAAATTGCTGCTGACTTTACTACTCAGATATGGTCATTTGTGCCCCAGCTTTACAAGGCTGATGGGACTGTCCATTTCCATCCCACTACCATTCATGATTTTCACATGGGACCTGATCCACCTCTGTAAAACCAATGAGAGCTGAATCAAGTATTGTGTCAAAAATAGAGCTCCAGAAACTTTAAAGAAGCCCTGTCATGGGAATCTTCCCCTCTGCCAGGGGAATTCCACTGAATAAAAAAAATAAAAAAAAAAAAAACCACCCACAAACAACAAAACCCCAAACCCACAACCATAAACATCAACTTCCTGCAGAACAAGTGAAAATATAATGCTCCAGGACTGCATATGCAAAGAGAAAATGTTAGCAACTAAAAGCAGTGACTGGTGAGGAAATTTCTGGGAAAAAAGATCACAAAGGAGAACGAAATGCAGAATGTAATAGTTAATCTTTAGAGAAAAAGCTGAATGATTCACCTTACCCCCTTTGCAATATGCTCCTAAATACAAGTATTGTGCAACACACTTAAATACTCTGAGATTACAGGTGAAGCCATGGTTCTAACAAACTAAAAACCTGTAATGAAACTTGATAGGCTAGTTTAAACAAAAATAGCTTCGATTTTTACATAAATCATACTGCTTTACATCCATAAGCTTGAGACTTGTCATATGTGAGAGATTTTTAAATGTTGCCTGGCAGTCATTCATTGGGAGGAATTAACTCTACTGGCCTTGAGATAGATTGAGGGCAACAGGAGGATGTAAAAGGCAAGGCTCGTATTCATTGGAGGTTCATGGCATTTACAGTGTTTTAAACAATCATGTTCTAAGGTTGATTTTGCAGGCTGCCTTAGTCACTATCTCCAGTCAAGGCTCTTGTGTAAATGGGGTTTGTTCCACCCCGACAGTGTGCCTATTGTAACTTGGGGCCACCTGTTAGACAGCATGAAGTGTTGCCTAAAAAAATGCACAATAAGCAGATTGTTTGTTACAGTTGTGCACAGACAACTGTATTAGTGTTCTTCACACCATATGTCTATATAAACAGAGCTGCAGTGAGCTATTCACCAGAGACTCAAACACTGATGAAGAAGCTTCTCTTAAAAGACCCGGGGCTTACAAGCATTGGTTCACCTGTTAGGCTTACATCAGGATTTCAAATGTTTGGCTTCAAAGGATAAATATTCCTTCAGAAGTTTCTGCAGGAAGTTCTATGCTAGAAGCAAAAAAAAAACCCAAAACCCACACAAACAAAAATACCCACCCCAAACCAACATAAAGTCCACACTTGGTGGTTTTAGCAGTTGTGTGCAAAGAGAAGGAGAGGGAAATTGGCTTCACAGAAGCAGTTTGACTACCTTCAGAAGTAAAAATAATATTATATGATTTTATAACACATATGACAATTGCTGTTGTTGATATTATCAAATACACCTTCATTCATGTGTGAAGACTAAATCTGAAGTCTCATAAGATGACTTTGTGAGCTCAGTCGTACCCAGGGTTCTTACAGTTTTGGTGAGACTACCTTGGACAGCCTCTTTTATTAATTTCCCTTTTTCACAAGGTGAGCTTTTGAGGGAGGGCAAGGAATGAAAATGTCTCTTTGTTTTGTGCAAGTAAAAATGTTACAGTAAAATAAGTAACAGACATCACTGACAGCCATGGTGTAAGAAAGAATAGAATAGAATAGAATAGAATAGAATAGAATAGAATAGAATAGAATAGAATAGAAATTACATAAGTCTTTTAACAAGGTTCATGAGAAGATAATCAATTCTATAAACCCAGATCTCAGTAGTTATTGTGCAAAGTGATCCTAAAAGGCATATGAAGGCCTAACAAGCTCTTTTACACAACTGCCTGACAGTACTGGAGTATGTGTGAGGGAGCATATATTAATGTCTATTCCTCCTGTCACAGAGAAAAGGTATGGAGCAAAAGTCTCTCTGGCTGCCATCCTCCTGCATCAGCTTGCCTCCTTGAGCTGGTGCAGGTGTGGGACCTAAACTCTTCCAGCAGAAAAGCCCATTGCAGCTAAGTCCTCCTGGAGCAAGGACACAGAACCAGAATGTGGAATGGGGGTCACCATCTGGAGCCAGCTCTGCTGCTACAGCAGTCTCGCTCAATATTACGCTCTCCAAGGCTAAATTATTACATGATTCTCCAGCCTCTACAAAGACGGATTTTTGAGGAGGCTATCAGAGCTCTTCCTACAGCACTAAAGCTGATCCCCAACATGCAGAAGACACCTATCAGAAAACAAAACAATTATGAGGGAATTTTTATTCTCCAGCATAGAGCAAAAGAACCTCAGCAATTTATTTTCTAATGACTGTTATAGAAGTTCACTTTACAGCTGGAGTCCTTTAAGCAGCATAGATCTATTGTTCTAGCTCCAAATACATACTGGAATTACTTTAAGCCTGTTTTCAAGTATGAAGTGTTTACTCTGATAGTGTTAAAAAGTAGCTGTGCAGATTTTGGCTCCATTCAAAACAAAAACATTACGAACTCATCTTCTGTTGGTTTTGTCTTTTTGTTGTTGTTGTTTTCAGAAAGGCGTGTTTGCTCTAAAGAGCAGTATTAAAGAGAAGATTTTTAAAAGGTTCTGCTTCAAGGTTAGTTAACCCACATTTTTTTCACAAATTACCATGAAAGCTTTTCCCCTGTGCTGGTTTCTTTCTATTAACACAAAGAATACAATGCCTCCTAGTTTTACACATTATATTGGTTTCGGTTTGGAATAATATTTTATTTAATAATATAGGCATCATTAAAAAAAATAAATTCAAGCTATTGTTTTTTCTCAGCACCATTCTGTATAATATTTTTGAATTTCTTTTTACTTCATTGTAGAAACACTTTTGATATCCAGATGCATGTTAAAGTCTAAAGCTGCACATGTTTCATATCCTTCTTTCCCAAGTCAAATACTCAAATGAGTTAAATGGTTAAATGAGTCCAGTTTGGAAACAGTTTTCCTGACTGTGCATATGGTGGCACGTTGGATGGGTGCTGAAATTAGTTCATAATGGTAATACCTTGACACCCTTAGCTGAGATGTTATTGTTCATTCAACATTCTACAGCATGGAGAGATACAGCATGAGGGACATGGCTGCATAATAAAGGGGGGGAGCATGATTAGATCTCATGTACAGTTTTGCCTACCTACTACAGTTAAGAGTAGCAATGAAGATACCATGGCATGATTTCTACTTTAATGCTAGCAATCAGAGAGAGAGCTCTAAGTTTTACAGCAGGGAATGCTGCTTTGAAACAAAGGAGCTCAGGCTCCTGGCTAGCAAAATGGCAGAAGGAGGGGAGTGAAGACTGGTGACAGGCTAGAGGGGCATTCCCGTTTTCTTTACTCTTTCAAGATCTGCTCCAACTGTGCCAATTGATATTCTTGTTAGTAAGATATGCCAGAGCCCATACTGCCACTCTTCATTTTGTAACTAGAGATTAAGACCATCACAACAATGAAAGCATGAACCATAATCCCACACACTGCATCTTTGCTGCACAGCCCTCCCTAGAGAGACAAGTGGATAGGAGAAGTTTTATTAACCCTATTTCACAAGCAATCTAAAAGACTGTGACCATGCCTGGACCAAATCACAGCCAGTCCCAGAAACAGCAGGAAGCATGGGCAGGAGGAAAGGATACAAAGTGGTAGGAGTCTACCAGACTGCCAGGAGTGTTAGCTGGATTGTTCCAAAACTGAACTGAAGGAGTTTATGCAAACAAGCAATGAAGACGGATGACAAATTTGGCCTCATACCCCACTCCAGGATTGACACTTGCACAAAGTCACTCAGACAGTTCATAGCAGAACTCACAGTGAATCCAAATCTCTAATCAAGAGACCAATCCTAGCACAAAATCCTAAGTAAAAAAAAAAAGGCGAAATGAGCTTCTGTACAGTGGCCAGACTTGTGAATAGAGTGAAATGTGTTCATTTTTCTGGCAGACCAAACAAAAGAGAATTCCCTTCCCTCCCAAATTCTGCCTTGGGTTATACGAAATCTTTCATTTTGTTATCAAAATTGTTTTCTTATATACTTGTGTTTCCCTTATTTTCTTATTTTTAAAATACAAATTACATTTAACATAGAAACTTTTAAAATTAAAATCTGATATGTTTATTACTAACATTGAAGTGCCTGTGTGTTTTTTTTCAGTATTTTTGTTTTGGTAGATGAGAAGGAAATGAAGGGTAGGAAGCAAAAAGTTTTCACAGTTTAATCTAACAATGAAGTTGACTTTCTTTACTCCAAAACAACATTTCTTGATGATTTTAAGAGGTACTACGTACGGGATTCCTCTGTTATCACAAATCATTGCTAATGCAAGGAAATTGTTCATTGCTAATACAATGAAACTTCAGCTGCTGAAGAAATCAGATTTTTCAATAGCAATTTTTAAATTTTATCCTGCAATTAAAGGTGGTCCTTGAAAATGAAGCAGCAATGTCAAGATATGCAGTGGAATTATATAACCTGCTTTTATTCAGTGCTAAATACAGCTGTAGATGTATCTAATTCTATCTGGAAATCTTTATATAAAATGGCAAACAGGAAAGTTACAAGGCTCTGCATGATACCCCAGTACACGTGGCCATGCTCATCATTGCTTCATGAGGAACTTTAAGCTACTTTCCCCTCCAGTTCTTCAAGCAGCTTTACTCTGGGTGAGACGGGGACAGACAATAAATACGAAAAGCAAGGAACAGTGGCAAGGCAAAATATGAAGGGGTCTGGCAAAGGCAGTAAGCACAGCTCCTGTAGCACTGTGATAGCTGAGATGTCAAGAGCACGCATCAGAAATGAGGAAGCCAATATGCTAGAATTAGAGGCACGATGCGTTAGTAGCAGCCAACCTTGCTTCATATTTGGCTAATGAATACATACACAGGTTTCAGGCCTGCTGGTGACATTCACACAAGATGACGAGTAGGAAAATAGGAATTGTTTTTACTGAAAACAAAGATTTTTATTGAAAATGTCAATGTTCAATTAAAGAAAAAAAAACAACAGAAAAGTCAAAATATGCAAATTTTTCTCATTTATTTATTTTGCTTAAATCTTTTAATTTCAGCAACAAAACAAAACTCTTCTAAAAAGGCAGAGGTTTTTTGCCATTTGGCAGAGGTTTTCTGGGATTTGTCTTTACCTAACTGAAATTCTATCAGCTGCTTCATTTGCTTGTACGTTACCGGTTCAACACCAATGTTTTCAACTTGGTGAATGACACAGGTCTTCTGTCATTTAGGTTGTAAGAGCCCTGAATCAAAGCCTGTGTCAATGGGGGCTTGACAATATTCCTGACATGCACATTATATTGAGAGCTTCCTGGCTGCTCCTTTAACATATACATCCATCCTTACCTGTTCAGCTTCTTCTTGCATCACATTTTAGTAAACAATAGAACAAAAAGCAAGTAAACCAAAACAAGAAAATCTCAGACTAAGGCTGCATTTCCTTAAATCTGTCTACTTTCTTCTGTGACATTAGGAATTAATTTCTCAGAGGTTTCTTAAGATACTGAAGTATTGCTGGTAACCTGTGTCTAACATCTCCCCAGCAGTAGTCCTGCGGTTGCAATAACTGGAATATTAGAAGACTGTGAACTCTTTTGGGCATGAAGCTGGTTGTTTTATTTTATTTTATTTTTGCTTTGTTGTTTGCCTGCTGAGTGCCTAAACATACACTGGAGCTCTAAAAATGCAGATCTGAATGATACTAACCACGCACCTAAATAGTTTTCTGGGATCCAAGTTTAGAGGTATACCCTTATCCGGCACTATCATGTGCTGGTTGGTGTACTGGCTCACCAGGAGCCAGCTGGGTTGTTTCTGTGCAGTGACAGTTTGTTGTAGTTAAGCAATTATTTTAATCAACTATTTGCATCAGAAATAGTGTGGTGAGCAGAACTAGGGAAGTGATCATCCCCCCGTACTCAGCACTGGTGAAGCTGCACCTCAAATACTGTGTTCCGTTTTGGGCCCCTCACTACAAGAAAGACATTGAGGTGTTGGAGCATGTCCAGAGAAGAGCAACAAAGCTGGTGAGGGGTCTGGATGACAAGACTTATGAGGAGCAGCTGAGGGAACTGGGGTTGTTTAGCCTGGAGAAGAGGAGGCTGAAGGGAGACTTTATCACTCTCTACAGCTACCTGAAAGGAGGTTGTAGTGAGGTGGGCGTTGGTCTCTTCTCCCAGCTGACAAGTAATAGGACAAGAGGAAATAGCCTCAAGTTGCAGAAGGGGAGGTTTAGATTGGATATTAGGAATAATTTCTTCACAGAAAGGGTTGTCAAGCATTGGAACAGACAGCCCAGGGAAATGGTGGAGTCACCATCCCTGGAGGTATTTAAAAGATGTGTAGATGTGGTGCTGAGGGACACGGTTTAGGGTTGGTTTTGGCAGTGCTAGGTTGATAGTTAGACTTGATGATCTTAAAGGTCCTTTCCAACCTAAATGATTCTATTATTTATGACTACAGCGTGATTTAGGAGAAATTACAGAAAATTAACCTTCTGCTAAAACTGATGTAATTTATCTCTTAAGGATTTAGGTCCCCATCTGCAAAATATACACACATTGCTTTATTGTACCGGAATGCAAAAAAAAATACTCAATTTGAATTTTTAGTGAGATGTTGAAACCTTGGATAGTGACATCAAAATTTTCCTACATTTGATCAAAGTGTGAATCATCTTGTCTAATGGTCTGTCTGGCCACTGGAGAGTATTGCATGTACCACCAGACTAAGGTGATAAACAAGTGACTCGAAGTTCAAAATATCATTTGAATTCACATCCACAACTAAAACAAAATATATTTCCCTCCAATGGGAGAGAGACGAAGTAGGGTGGGGATACGGGACAAATAGTGGAAATTAATCCAAGTTTTCAGTTTTCCAACTATGTCCTATTATTATTGTCACATTTCAAAACTGCTTACTAGAAATCCTAAAACTTTTAAAAAATGTTGTTGCAACCTTTCGATTCTTTCTTGGAATGTTTCTTGGTATAATTGTTTATAGTTACAAAAAATTACTATAATGCTCTATCAGTTTAGGGACTGAGAGATGGGATGAATAATATGAACATGATTTTTTCATGAGACATTTTACTGAAGACTGAAATTTAATAATGTCTGTATTTAACTCTATGATTTCTTATTTTATATTTTTGACCCATTTGTAACACACTATTTCTGAAAAGTAGGCTTTCTAGGGACAAGCTCCATGATGTGCTACTGATAATTAGGTAATACTGCTCTTTTTCCATGGTTTTGTGCTAATCTATCCTTTTTACATTGGAAGGCCTTATATTCCTGGAGCTGGCTATTCAAACTGCAAAGTTATATATAGAATAAGGAATAAGGAATATATCCTGAAGTGGTTGTATATATTTAAGGATTCCAAGGCATTTTTACTGACATTCCTGTATTTAGCATATTTTAATTTAAGTGATTACGCTCTGCCTATCTGGAAACTTCACTGCCTTTTTTCTTACTTTAAACCACTCCTCGCTATTGCTGGACAGTGCTTGTCTGCATTTTAAGAAGCAAGAGCCAGCTCCTGGGCCCATATAAACCCCATTGCTCCATGGGATTATGCTGATTTACACCAACTCAGGATCTGATCCATATTTTCTATCTCTGTGACATGATTTAGGCTAAGTTACACCCTATAAATCTATTCTCAGTTGTTATTTTCTGCCTCTCAAGCTTCCAATAGGAGAGCTTGTATTCAGGTTTCACAGCCAGGCAACAAAAGGCTTCCCCTGGGTACTATGCCACTCTTTTTAAAACTAAAGCACACGGGCTGTGGAGGCAGAGCATTTAAATAGCAACATTCATTACCCCGGCTGAAGGAAAAAAGGTCAGCTCCGGCAGTAATCTCCTGCTGTAAATTTGCTAGAGAAACAACATGCCAGTAAAAGCACACATTAAACAATATTGTCGGCACAGGGACGCTCGCCGCCTCCAGCCTGGCCGGCGATACCGATAGCATTAAAGCAAACATTTGGGAGATCCCCTTGTGGCAGGAGGGACACCCCATGAGCAGGGCCCAGCTGCCCTACACACACACACACACACGTATGGATAGGTGTGTGTTTATAGGTACCACATATACATGGTGGCCCGTGCAGAGCGGCGTGAGGAAGGATGCCTGGCAGGATGGCGGGCGGCGGCCCCCGCTTGACAGATTTTTCAGCACGTTGCAGGCAGGTTGGCCGGCTGCCTGGCAATCCACTAGGACTGACACATTTTGGGCAGAACAGCGGTCCGCGGGGAGCCATGTGGCCGATGTTAGTAAACATTATCCCGCACAGTCTGGCATGCCACTGCCGGCAGCGGGGAGGGTGAGCGGTCGGGGGGGGGGAGCGGGCGGGC
>NW_009648369.1:6621087-6623372 GCF_000708025.1 Charadrius vociferus
GAGAGGGCCGTATGCAGGGAGAGGGCCCGCTGCCCAGCCTGGGGGCAGCCTGCCCACCCCCACACCCCCCCACCCCAAAATAAGTACACCCTGAAATACGCAAAAAGGCAACACAAAACGGCACCATGCCACTTTATCTCCCCCAGCGCCCCTTCAGGCACGTTCTGCCTTACCATCCAGGTGTTCAGGCTCCATTTTGATTGTGCCTCCCCGGCCACCCAGGTGGAGGGGCAGGTTTAACGGTAAAGCTGGATGGCACAGCGTTAAAATAACAAGGGTTGGATTTCAGTTGAAGTTTGTTGGGCTTTCTCTCTCCTGTCGCGATTTTAGTTCATGGCTGGGGTGGTAGAGGTTAGACTTCAGTTTGTACCTCAACACTGTGGGAGACAGAAGGGCTTCTGTCCCTGCTTGGGGACAGTTGTCTCAGCTTTACACCCAAATTTCCAGCTTTCAGCTTGATTCTGCTTTCAAATGTAACCCTTCTCCCCACAGGCAACAAAAAAAGGCATGGATTTAATGCACATCAAAACCCTCTCGACAAGTAACATCTGTCCTGAGGCTGCCACTCAGAAACCTGGGGAAACCAAAGGCAGCCTCCCTCGTGCACCTGCAAGCAGGAAGAAGTTCTCCCACTTGTAAGACCTCTACAGCTGTGCACAAACAAGGTAATCTTTATAAGAGTCATAAACTTGGACACAGTCATAAACTTGGAAAAATACAGCAGCAGTCTCTATGCACAAGTAAAAAACCCCATCCTCTCCTAGTAAGCTCAATATTAATTTAATGAAGTATTTTCCTACCAGGCTGATGTATTTTCCTACATCATTGCACCCAGATGACAAACCCCACTTGCCATTCAGACAACAGCAAGTCTGGATTTCGGGGAAGCTCTATAGAGATAAGCAGCACTTCCCTGGTATACATTCATGTCTCCTGCCCCTTATCAGCTCCAAAATCTTCAGAAAGCGCAGTTTCTTACAACATAGCCCTTTCTCCATACAAAATTAGGCCTTTGAGGCCAATGCCTCTTACTATACAAGTCTTCCGTGGAATATCTTACAACTTTTAGGAGCAATTGGTTCTTATTAACACAACCAAGAAATGTTCATGATTTCCTCAAAACCTCTTGGGAATCTGCTCCCCAGCAGAAATCCATATCTTCATACAATTATATTGACTTACCAAGTGTTACTAAAGGAATTGTGTGTCTTAAAGGACAAATGTCTTTGTGTGATGATAAAAGACTGTATGGAATTACAAAATCACAGAATGATAGGGGTTGGAAGGGACCTCTGGAGATCGTCTAGTCCACCCCCCCTGCCAGAGCAGGGCCACCTATAACAGGTTGCACAGGACGGCGTCCAGGCGGGGTTGGGATGGCTCCAGAGTGGGAGACCCCCACCTGGGCAGCCTGTTCCAGTGCTCTACCACCCTCAAAGTAAAAAAGTTCCTCCTCATGTTTAGACGGAACTTCCTGTGTTCAAGTTTGTGCCCATTACCTCTTGTCCTATCACTGGGCACCACTGAAAAAAGACTGGTCCCTGGTCTGCCTCCTGGCACCCTCCCTTTAAGTATTTATAAGCATTGATAAGATACCCCCCTCAGTCTTCTCTTCTCCAGACTAAAAAGACCCAAGTCCCTCAGCCTTTCCTCATAAGAAAGGTGTTCCTGTCCCTTGATCATCTTCATAGCCTTTTGCTGTTCCCTCTCCAGCAGTTGCTTGCCCATCCTGAACTGGGGAGCCCAGAACTGGAGACAGTGCTCCAGATGCAACCTCACCAAGGCAGAGTAGAGGGAGAGGATGACCTGCCTCGACCTGCTGGCCACACTCTTCTTGATGCACCCCAGGATGCCATTGGCCTTCTCGGCCACCAGGGCACATTGCTGGCTCATGGTCATCCTGTTGTCCACCAGGACTCCCAGGTCCCTTTCCACAGAGCTGCTCTCCAGGAGGTCAGCCCCTAACCTGTACTGATGTATGGGGATATTCCTCTCCAGAGGAATTAACCTACACTTGCCTTTGTTGAATTTCATAAGGTTTCTCTCTGCCCAATTCTCTAACCTGTCCAGGTCCCACTGAATGGCAGCATAGCATTCCGGTGTGTCAGCCACCCCTCCCAGTTTTGTGTCATCAGCAAACTTGGTCCTTCGTCCAGGTCATTGATGAATATATTGAACGGGACTGGACCGAGTAGTGACACCTGTGGAACACTACTTTTTACAGACCTCCAAGTAGACCCTGTGCTGCTAATCACAACCCTCTGAGCTCTATCTGCCAGCCAGTT
>NW_009648369.1:6624567-6645293 GCF_000708025.1 Charadrius vociferus
GCTGTGTGGCCTTCCCAGCAGATATCAGGGTAGTTGAAGTCCCCCATGAGAATCAAGGCCTGTGATTGTGAGGTGATTCTCACCTGTTTGTAGAAGGCCTCATCAACTACCCCATCCTGATCAGGTGGCCTGTAATAGACACCCACAACAGTGTCTCTCATATCACCCTGCCCCTTGATCCTTACCCACAAGCTCTCAAATCACTCTTCATCAGCTCCCAGTACATTCCAGTTGCTCTCTCACATAAAGAGCAACTCCGCCACCTCGCCTTGCTGGCCTATCTTTCCTAAAGAGAACACAGCCATCCATGACAGTGTTTCAGTCATGTGAGCTAACCCACCATATCTCAGTAATTGCAATGAGATCATGCCCTGCGACCGCACGCAGATCTTTAATTCATCTTGTTTATTCCCCATGCTGTGTGTGTTAGCGTATTGGCATTTCAGAGAGGCAGTTGAGCATGTAGTTTTTGCCCTAGGGGGGTGGTGGGCCTTCTGATTCTCAAAAATATTAGCAAACTGCCCACAAATGCTGGGCTACTACACCTGGGCGCCTCTCTAGTGGGCCCAGTTACATCCCCGTCCCCCTTCAAATCCAGGTTAAAGCTCTCTCAGTGTGCCCTGCTAACTCTAGTCCTAGAACCCTTTTCCCCTTGCAAGACAGGCTTTTCCCATCTGTTACCAGCAGGCCTGGTGTTCTGTAAATCAAGCCATGGTCAAAGAACCCAAAGTCGACTCCTTTTCTGCAACAGTGTGTGCATGCGTTTGTGCAAGATGACAAGAGCCTAACCTGAGGCGCAGGGGGAAGTAATTACGAAAAATCTCTCCAAATGCCAGGTATGTCATCTCTATTGGTAATATGTCATACGTAGTCCTATGAAGATCCAAATGAGAGCTAGAGATTTTGAGTTTGATATAATGTATGTGCAATGAATATTTATTATGATCATGATTTATAAAATGTAGCAATGCTCTTAGGAATGTTCTGAACTGAAGAAAGTTCACTGTGTGCAGCAAGAGTGTGCTAATTAAGAGATACCATACCCATGTCAACTCAGGGAAGTTTTCAATTGGGAAAGTAATTCATTGACTATATGTGCATTCTGCATCCGAGACCTAATTCTGAAAAAGGGGGAAGAAAGAAGGTAAGATGTTACAGCCTTGTCTGGCCACATTCCTGTTGCATAAAAGAACCAAAAAGAATGAGGAAGAGAGTCCCGGAGCAAGGCAGGGGCAAGAGGCAGGACTGAGACCCAAAACTGGAGGCTGGATTTTGTACCTGGCTCTGTACATCAGCTGGGACCTGTAACGCCAGGACAGCAGGAGAGATCCTTTGACCTTGGAAAAACTTCTTGGCACCACACAGGAATAGAAGCTCGAGTTAACTAAGTCACTTGGTATAAAAACAAAAGCTCTGTTAGAAAACATCTAAGTGTGGGTGGGTCTAGTTGTTGTAAAAGTAACCGAAAGACTGAAAATGAAAGACCCTTTGTCCATTAGGGCATGAAATTTATTGGTTATATTTATTAAAATAATTTCAGCACCTGTGTCTGGACCTAAGTCAAACTAACATGGCATGATGCATCATAAACAGTCACGCGTAACTGTTTGCATTGATACAGCTAAGTCCCTTTACCTTCCAGCACAGGGTGGCCACATCCAGCCTCCTTATCAGGAGGTTGCCCATGCAAACCCCCAGATGTCCCTGACCACTGGTTGTGTCAAAGCCCTGCCAGGACATGTGCTGACCACATAACAGTCGGGCAATCACAGGCCACCGCCAGCATCTGTGCCCTGAGCCTCTTTCACTCAGTAGCTCATAGATAATCTGACAGATCCAAATGCAAAATCAATAGGCTTTGGTGGGACCTGGGAGAGGCTCAGTTGGTCTTTCCCTGTTTAATTTTTCTAATTACATTCTTAATTTCCACAGGTCTAATTACTTATAGTCCAATAACAATATTACCAAGAGAAAGAAAAAAGAAATGGGATTAAGAAATTAAAAATAAACAAAAAAGTCTTGCATTTCTGAAAATGTATAAGACAGACCTTTCTGTGGGGGCCCAATCCTGCTTTCTGCACCTGGACAACACGACTATTGCATCCAGGGTTAAGTCGCAAATTTAGTGCAGAAAATTGAAGATGGGTCATAGTCTGAAGAAGGTTTTCAAAAGCTATTTTGTTTCTTTGAAATAAAATTGGAGAGTAAAGACAAGAGAGGTGGAGGGAAGATTTGGGCATGGGATTGGGAACCAACAGCTTCTACTCTGAAGTGGAACCAACAGCCTCTACTCTGAAGCCACAATACCTTACTCTTCAATAGCTCTGCATAAGTCACTTGGTCCTTCTGCCTTACCTGCCCACCTCGGTGCAGCAGGGAGCAGAAAGCTTTGTGGAGCATTTAGCAGTCTGAAATACTCAAGTCTGTCCATCAAAGAGTACTTATAACTCCAATGCGGTCAATGGAGCATCACAGATTTACTGGAGGCCTAAAGCCTAATACGAAAGGCCCTAAAAATGTTGTTCTGCTTGGGTGTGGGGATGCACATGTAAAAATTTTTGGTAAACCCTGCACTGCATTGCATATTTAGGCAGAGAAAAATAATAAAACTGCCTTCCCCAAAGAAACAGCTCACTGTGGTTTAGGTCCTGATTCATAATCCAGTGAAATAAAAAATATTCCAGCTGTTTCACCGATTGGTTCACAGGTACTTCGTATTATTTTGGTATTGTCCAATTGTTATTCCTTCTTTTATTGTCTTTCTACTCTCTTACTTAGGCTTATTTGTCAGTACATTACATGTAATGCTCCTAGTAACAAAGCACAATGAAAATCAAAATATACTGAATTGGCTCTACTTAGAATAGAAAACAGATGGGATATTTTTCAGCATGTTTGAAAAATCAACACATTTCCCTTGTAATACCTAATAAGTAGCATTATTCTCATTTTACAGTTTGTACCAGAAACAGACATTAACTCACTAGCCTTGATGAAGCATCTGTAGCTCTGTGAGGTGAGTCTCACTTTACAAGTCCTGGGTTGCACACCCTGCACCGAGAGAAGTGAATCCAGATATTTTTCAAGGCTCCACTGCTGCTGTAAAAACTGCAATATCAATACCTAGTTTAAGTCAAGCAATTTGGAATGACGTTTTCAGCTTTTGTTTTCTTACTTAGTTTCATTTTACTTTCTTCCTCTACAAAACTATGACCAATATAACATGAGGAGAAAATTGTAAGGCTTACCTAATTACTACTGCATTACACTTGTATGAACAGTGCAGATACTGAACATTAGACAAATTACTCGAATCATAGAATTGCTGAGGTTGGAAGGGACCTTTAAGATCACCAGGTTCAACCATTAACCTACCCTGACAAAACCACCTCTAAACCATGTCCCCAAGTACCACATCTACCCTTTTTTCAAACACCTCCAGGGATGGCGAATCCACCACCTCCCTAGGCAGCCTATTCCAATGTTTAATAACCCTTTCAGTGAAAAAAATGTTTCCTAATATCCAATCTAAACCTCGTCTGACATAACTTGAACCCATTTCCTCTTGACCTATCGCTTGTCACCAGGGAGAAGAGGTCAGCCCCCACCTCTTTACAGCCTCCTTTCAGGTAGTTGTAGAGGGTGATAAGGTCTCCCCTCAGCCTCCTCTTCTCCAGGCTAAACAACCCCAGTTCCCTCAGTCGTTCCTCATAAGACTTGTCCTCCAGACCCCTCACCAGCTTTGTAGCCCTTCTCTGGACACGCTCCAACACCTCAATGTCTTTCTTGTAGTGAGGGGCCCAAAACTGAACACAGCATTTGAGGTGCAGCTTCACCAGTGCTGAGTACAGGGGGATGATCTCTTCCCTAGTCCTGCTCACCACACTATTCCTGATACAGGCTAGGATGCCATTGGCCTTCTTGGCCACCTGGGCACACTGCCGGTTCATATTCAGCCGGCCATCCACCAACACCCCCAGGTCCTTTTTTGCCGGGCAGCTTTCGAGCCACTCAGCCCCAAGCCTGTAGCAACAATGCAACAGTTCTTTCTGTGGCACAATTTCTCTGGGAATGTTATTTTATTGTATTTCATTTAGTGCTTGTTTGTTTAAGGGGGAGGAACAGACATTGCTGTATTTCAGTTTGATCCAGCAAGCATTCTGGCCTCACTCCAGCAAATCATTTAAGCGTGTGCTTAAATGTAATGAAATGAAATTTAAGTTCATAGTACTGCCTATGTATTTAACATACAGCATGGGCTTAAGTGCCTTATACAAAGTAGGACCAGAATGATGAAAAACCTTAAAAATAAAGCCCATGCATTTTTACACACACAATTTTAAAAACCCTAATACTGTTAAAAGGGACATTTTCCACTGCCTATGCTATGAAAACACTGAGTAGTTCCCCCCCACTCCTCCCCCCCTCTCCAAAAAAAGCCAACTAACTTTTCTTGATCTGACAATCTGACAGCTATATCCTGTGTAACTGCTAGTCTGGCCCTTTTTAAAAATATCCTATTAAGTTAAGTGGAAGCTTTGCCTGAGCAAGGTATGCAGAAATGAGTCACAGGGAGTATATGGAATTTTCTCAGGACTTAGGGCTGTGCCTGTTGTAGCCAAAGGCTAAATCTCCAGTGGAACTCAGTAGTGTTCCTCTGAGTACGTTCACTTTCCATACCGATCTCTGTTTTAGTGGGAAACGTAAAACCAGCATGAAAGTCATGCTGAAGCACACCACAAAGAAAGGTGTGTTCTTAACTTGGGCTACCTAACCCAGGTTAGATGATTTAAACTGCGGTTGCACAGCAATTTAAACCAATCTAACTACTGGCTGCCAGAGAGGGTGGAACCACGTCAGCCAACAGTTAGATGTGCATCAGCCGCTGCTGTGCCGCAGCCCCAGCTTCCACCCGCAACCAAGATAGATAAGGTAACTGGAGTTAGCTAATATGGAACATGAAATGCTAACAGGGCTTAAAGCCCCCGCTGCTTTAACCTACCTGTGTAAAGATATTACTGAAGTTTCATGAGTTTTTGCAATGTAGACAGACCTGGAGAACCTTTTCAGAGACAGAGAAACTCAGCAGAGCTCACTGCTGTCCACAGTAAAAGGAAAACATGGTTCCTTCCTCAGAAGGTTTACAATCCATATATTTCCACTGTAAAGGCCCTAAGCTCTTAGCCAAAGGGGAAAAAAGAAGCACAAAAGCTGGCTTTACTATTTATGAGAAGCTCCCAGTGTTACAAAAAAAAAAAAAAAGTTGTTTTCTTTTGCAGGTTAGATGCCTAGGGATTTATTTGTTTGCATGTTTGTTTGTTTCTGCCAACAACCTTCTTGAATTACTCTGCAGTGAATCAATCTCTTTTCAACAGTCAACAGAAGCATTCAAACCCTCTAGGTTTCATTCATTAACAGAATAATACATATATTTTGTTCAGTAGTGTTTGTTTGAATTACAAATGCACGGAGTTCAGAACAAAGCTAGTGTGGCTGCATGGACCTGCTCAAAATTCTCAAAATTCCATTTTAGATTGTTTCTACTACAAGACCTGAAGAGGCATACCAGTGATCTAAAATATACTAGTTTTTCTGCTGCTCCTTTTCCCCTGCCATCTCCAGTCACTGCTTGCCAAAAGAAATTTTTAAATGGCTATTAATTCGCATTTCTAGCACACCTCAAAAAAGTGAGGAAACAATTATGCTTTTCATCAAAGAACAGCATATAAGCTCTTCATACATATTCCCCCAGCTATCCTCATGCCTCCATGCTAGAGAAAATGGCTTTCTCAAACTTATCACTTGCTTAGTATAGACTTAAAGAACATGCCCATGCATTTTACTTAATATAGAAGGAGTTGAGTGCCTTTGTCCTGGTTTCTGTAACTTTTACTAATAAATAAAGAGGTGGGAAGAAAGAAAGCAGAGAAAAACATGCACATTTATATATGAACATATGTTGGCTTTGATTTTTTAAATAATGTTATGTTGTCCCACTTATCTGAAGGTTTCTTGGTATTTTGAATGATAAAGGTGGGTACAGATTCGCTTCTCCTGCCTTCTCTTGTGTTTGAATTTCATTTCTGAATGCTGACTTCGGCACCAGGTTTCTCTGCACACCAAAGGTGTGGTCACTGAGGAGAGAGGGAAAGGGAAATGGTTATAAGATGTGGAACTTCTACATGATCATATAAAATTGTTGTCCAAGGAGTTTGTTCCTATCCAGGATGCAGTACAGAAGAAAACAGGCATTATAAGCCCCAAGGCACTCCTCTGTGCCTCCTTGTGCAGAATGTCTATCCCTGAGGCTTACAGGAACGCCCATAACCAGGAGAAAGGATTTAGCCCAGCATTGAAAGACTGTAGTGTTAGGAAATGGAAAACACATTACAAATGTGTGTTAGCTCAAACTGGAAAACCTAAGCAACTCATTTTACTTCCAGCCAACAAAACCTTCAAGAGAACTCGTGCTGATTTAATGTTCAGTTATCTACATTTGGATCTCCACCTTATCTCTCTGCTTAAGGTTTCAGATTTCATTCAGCATAAGGGTGAAGTGAGGCAATGTTCTAGGTGTTTGTATGTTGGATTTTGTCTTGTTTTGTAAGAGCTATAGAATTTCCTGTCTGAAAATTGTCGGTTCACTTTCAACTTCTCATCTGTAATTACATTTATTATATTTCAGAAGACTAGAAATAAATCAAATTCTATGCTAACCTGAAACTTAAGAGCAGAGGCTGAGGATTAGGGCAGAGAATTTGTTTAGTTTTGATCTAAGGTAGATCAAAACCAAACAAAATCTTTGGGACCTGAGAAATGAATCTACCAACTCTCAAAATTCCCTCACGCACTCCAGATCATCTCCCCTGACCTCGTGCTCAAATATCTTATCACTGAGCCAGAAGAAATTGCCTGGTTTTATATATTTCTTTTGCTCACTTGCAGTTTCCTGTAGGTCAGTGAGCTGTACACCAACCTCTCTGGTCCAGTGTGGCCCAGGAAATTGCAAATATTTTCAGCTGTGTCAGGTTCTGCATATGCAAGTTAGGAGGTTCAAAGAGAAGCTTAATTGACGCTAATCCTCATCTTGACTTTTGCTCACCTCCTCCTCTTTTCCCACTAAGTCTTCCCACCTTCCCACCTCAAAGCCACAGAAGCTTTACAATTTTTCTTATAAAAATATATATATTTAACCCTTTGGCAATCTCTTAATGCCCTTTTATTAAATCCCTTAACTCCCTTTATTAAGTCCAGGGTAATTAAAATGATTATAAACCTCTCTTGAGAGATTATACCCTTTAATCACAGTGCATATTTGCTGAGATGTAGGCGACATTTGTGGTATATCAAATACAAAAATACTTTGGGCAAAGATGTTTAATAACAATTTTTAAAACTAAGATCTTGATTAAGGAGGTTTAGGGCATTAAAAATCATATCTACATGTGGTCACAATGAAACACTGGAGGACTTCAAATACTTTTCCACATATACAATGGCTCAGTTATAATCAGGTTTCTCAATTTATTTCAACTCCATCTCCTCAGCTGGCATAATCTGTCCTAATGCCATTGACTCTCAAGGTGTTACACTACTTTATACCAGCTCGGTTTTCTGGGCAACCAGAACAAATGCACAAGTAAAATCCCTTCTTGGGTCATTATTCCCTACCCAATGAAAGAAAAATCAAAGACTTTTCTTCTGAAGTCAGCTTGGATCTCGTGTCTGTGACTCACAAACTGTGCATTCATCCCATCAGCAGCAATAGTAAAGTGAATGCATCCCCGTGAAAATGCATATGGTTGGATGTTGTTGCAGTATGGTCATGCACAAAGTGAGTAAATTTAGAAACCCCTGTTCCAGTGTAAAATACATACTGAACTTTTATCGTCACGGTTTGAGGTTTAATTAGGACATTATTAGTTAGAACTTCTCACTTACGAAAGTATGCTTCATTGTCATGTGCATAGATCATCAAATAGGACCAAGTGATATGAAGTCAACCCTCAACAGTTATTAATCTTTAAGTCATTTAATCTCTGTTGTTCCTTCTGTTTCTTCATCTCTGTTAATAGCTTGAGTTTCAGTTGACACTGCTAAGACCAAGCTTTCAAGTGTTCAAAAGCTGACTCATCTTTGAGGGAAACACATGAGTGATAATACGCACACTATAGGCCAAAGGCACTCTTATGAAGTTGTAGAATGACAGAGGTCAGTATAGAACGTATTTACTTACTCTGACACTTGCTACTAGTCTGATTCCTGAAATTTCAAAGTTAAAGAGTTCTGATAAGAAATAAACTAGGCATCCAATATTTGTTTTGTTTTATTGCCATTCTTTATTAATTGTGAGGAAAAGAATTTTTTTGTTTTTTTTTAAAGCAGTAGGTCAGCCAGATGCCTTACTCTTGACCACTTGTAAGTGCTATTTACTTTCACTGGTACTTACATAACTGAAGTAGCCAAGCACTGCATATTGTAAACACCAGCCACCAGCAGCAGAAAAGAAAGGTATAATTTTCTTTACCAAAGGAGTTAATGATAACTGCTCCTAGGTTAATAGTGAATGCATATGCTTAAATTACTCCAGAAAATAACATTCAGTCTTTAAAATGTACTACTGACAAAAGTGAACCAATGTAAATTAATATGCATTATTCTATCTATTTTATTCTAAGTGTATGCTTGTGTTTTCATAAAGTAGCCTTTCACAAATGTCAGTAAGAAACTAAGAACTCAAAACTGGGAAAGAATATAAAATACAGCGCAATTTAACTTGACATACCTACAATTTTCATTTAGAAGTCTTGGAAGGACTTGAGTTGTTACTTTATATAGTCCTACTGAAGTCAACAGACCTATAGCCATGCAGCAAGCGTACAGCAGCACACAGAATGGGACCCTATATTTTAGACTTCAATAAAAAAAAAATAAATGCATTGAGACATAATGTAACTAGTAGGAAAGGTGAGACTGCACAGTAAAAAAGATGTGACTCATTTAAGTGTTTGAATGAAAGGAGGAATTGACATAGAGTGATATGGAACAGTTCTTGAAGACCACAGGAGCTGTGAAAAGAAATATTTTTTTTTAAAGAAACAAAGAAATAGAGTTATAAGGACTACTGGAGTAAGGTTATAGAAACAAATGAAGGGGAACACTGAAATAGTTAGAGCTATATGGGGTCCAAAACCAGATCTAGCTGTAAAAGTTAATAGTGATTTTTCTAAATGTTCATCTACTTCCTGGTTTTCTTCTGTGGTATTTTTTTACATTGAAAAGAATGTGATACATGCTATCATTTAATTAAATTTAAAATGTTGTCTGTATATCAACATTTGAAATGTATCAGCATGCCCTGTAAATGAGCTGTGTGTAGGTGTGAGAAGGAGAAAATAAGGTCTTGCCCACCATGCAACATAGTAACACAAGAGATGGTTTAGGAAATTTTATCAGTAATGTAAGCAATTTTCTGGCAATGATGATGTTGCTATATAATTGCTATATAATGATGATAAGCAGGACATGTGACGGGATAAAAGAAATCCAAAGATGCTGAAGTTATGGAGATGCTATTATAGATGACCAAAGCAAAAAGGTGTTGCAGGAAAGATAAACTATATGGAACTGGGTTTAAGATTACTTGACTAGTTCAAGAAAAAAACCTTTAAGATGTATAAGTGAAATAAAATGAGTGGAAGACAGGACTTGTAATTTAAGGCACTGAAATTAGGTGTTAATGCATAGTTGTTTACAAGTTCATGATATACCTGGAGTTCCTTGTATAGCCAACGGAGAGCTAATCAATACAGTGAACTGAACCTAGAGAACTAACTCAGTTTATCCTGAAATAGACACCTACACTGAATCACTTTCCAGACTCCACTGACTATAATAGCACCTAGATATCAAGCTTTCAGTTACATATCTACAAACAGACATCCAGATTTAGGTATCTTCAGCTGAACCTCCCATTAGACATCTACAGTGTTGGTTGATGTATCTGGCCACCCAAGGCCTCTCTATCATCAACACAGAAAAATAACTACTTCTAGTGTGAGATTAATTTGTATTATTTTAAATATTTATTTAAGGATGAAATTAATTGTACACTAAAAATACCTGTTTCCTTTATTGACTATAAAGAGTTGGTATCTGGTCAGATGAATCCCCCTTGCCTCCTGGATGGCTACTTAGCTGAGGGAGGCAAAAGGAAAGGCAGGAAGTAATAAGTCAGATCAGCATAAAAATATTTAAAGGCTGAAGATAATAGAAACTCTTGAAGTACATTGCATCCTTACATAGCTTCATCAGCAGCATTAATGTATGTTTGAAAAAAGTATTCATAAATATCTGGGTTCACAACACTATGATATGTCCAATGTTACCTTGTACACCTATGTTCCTATTCCACTTATACAAGAAACAGCACATTGGAGTTGAAGCACATTATGGTTTATCCAGGCTTGTTTGGCCTGAAGCAGAGCTTTTAGAGAAATGTTTCTAATAATAATTATTGAGGATGTGACTCAGAAATGGTGCCTGGGAACCCTGACCAGAACTAATGATTGTAGGAAAAAATGAGAAAAAAAAGACCTCAGAAACACAGTTTACAGTACATGACCACGTTTCAAGATAAAACTGAATATGTTTCCATCCCTCTTAGTGTTTTACACTAAGAATTTTCTAACTTTACTTAAGAGTACATGCAATTCTAAAGGGATCAACCAAACATTCCCAATTTCTTAGAGTGGAGGAATATCAAGCATGAGCCTCTAAATATCTCTTTAAAAATAAAAAAGCTTTGCCACTTTCAGGGAGGGGCTATAGGTATCACCTTTCTCATTTTAGCACCTGATTTAGGAATCTAAATATTATTTTCTAGCTCTTTAGGACCAGATTCACAGGTGCTTTACAGGTGCCTAAACTCCTTTTAGTTTCAGGCGACAAACATTTATCCAAACCATTTGGTGTGAGGAAACTTTGTAGATTTGAGTATTACATGCTGTCACATCTATGTCTATGCTTAAACAATTGTTACTTTATTGATCCTATCAACAGCTACTAACTCCAGAGTCTCCTGACTTTTCACTGATCACATTTGTAAAGTGGCCAAAATACTGCTGAAGCTCTACATAATGAACTGCTCAGAGACTCACTTAGCAGAAGCCAAAGCTTCATGATATTCTTGAACTGAGACAGAGAATTCCCATCCCACCAGTAGTTCAAAATCCTGTAGACACATTCTGATCACATCTAAGACATTAACACCTTATGGGTCTCTTCTCGTTACAGCTTGAAATAGCTGATGGGCAGAAAGACTGTATGATGCGCCCTACAAAAAAAAATATGGAAATTGCATGTGCTGCTTGCTAGGACGGTCATTTTGTAGATGACACCAAGCTGAGTGGTGTGGTTAACAGGCCTGAGGGATGAGATGCTGTCCAGGGGGACCTGGACAGGCTCAAGAAGTGGGCCTCATGAGGTTCAACAAGGCCAAGTGCGGGGTCCTGCAGCTGGGTCAGGGCAATCCCCGGTATCAATACAGGCTGAGGGATGAAGGGATTGAGAGCAGCTCTGTCAAGAAGGACTTGGGGGTATTGCTGGATGAAAAGCTGGACATGAGCCAACAACGTGCACTCACAACCCAGAAAGCCAACATATCCTAGGCAGCATCAAAAGAAGTGTGGCCAGCAGGTCAGGGGAGGTGATTCTGCCCCTCTACTCTGCTCTGGTGAGACGCATCCAGCTCTGGAGCCCTCAGCACAGGAAAGATGTTGGACCTGTTGGAGCAGGTCCAGGGGAGGCCACAAAAATGATCAGAGGGATGGAATGCCTCTCCTGTGAAGGCATGCTGAGAGCTGAGGTTGTTCAGCCTGGGGAAGAGAAGGCTCCAGGGAGACCTTATTGCAGCCTTCCAGTAGCTAAAGGGGGCATACAGGAAAGACGGAGACAAACTTTTTATCAGGGCCTGTTGTGATAGGACAAGGGGTAATGGTTCTAAACTAAAAGAGGGAAGATTTAGACTAGATAGAAGGAAGACATTTTTCACAATGAGGGTGGTGAAACAGTGGAACAGGTTGCCCAGAGAGCTGGTAGATGTGCATTCCCTGGAAACATTCAAGGTCAGGTAGGACAGGGGTCTGGGCAACCTGATCTAGTTGAAGATGTCCCTGCTCATTGCAGGTCCCTTCCAACCTCAACTAGTCTATGATTCTATAAAACATCCAGTTTTGATTCCTGATGTGGAACACCTGCAAGAATACACTCAAGCATCGCCACTGGCTATTAGGTCTGGTTTCATTCCCTCGTTTGTATGACTAGTTACCTTACATTTGTGGGGAAAATAATGAAGTCTTTTCATTTGCACATGGGTTTTTTTCATTTTTTTCCTTCACATTCCTTGTACCAAATCAATGTTCCTCTCATAACCCCACACAGTCTACAGATGATTTTCTACCTTAAAGACACTGGCATGTAACTCCAAGGTTGTGAACAGCAAAGACAGCGCAATTTCCTTTCTTCAACATTGTTCTGTTCTTAATATTTGCTCCAAAAAGAATATTAACAAAGTGACAAATCTAATGATAATTTTAGAAGACAGAGATAATTTCTAGACTAAAAAGCAAATTCATAACAATATTTAAAGGATATTTTAAGGTTGATCATAGGAATTTAAAAGAAATTAATTATCTAAGTGGTTTTAATTTTTTTTTATGAGGATTCCCAGCTACTAGCCACCCTGCCCTGTATGTGATATTGGATCATCTCCTACATCATGAATTGTAATATTAATTATATATTAAAATGAAATTAATTACAATATTAATTAAAATGTAGCTATTATTAAGTCTATGTCGTCCTGAAGAAACAAGGTTATGCCTAAATGTAATTGCCGTGTATTGCACAATAAAAAAGCTATTTGTACACAGATACTAAAAATATCAATCCAAATAATATTCTAATGTGTTACACGCAAACACTGCTTTGTTCTCCGAGGAAGTGAAATCTTTGAATGCTAAAAGACTACGTACTTATTTTTGATGGTATTAGGAAGCAAAATGGAGATAAGTGCCATTGAAATACTATATTGAATTGCAACTAGAACGACTATGCCAATTAAATTAACTACATATCCTACATTCAGCCACTGTTTTATTCTAAGAAATAAATGTATTAACATGCAGTTTTCTCCAAATCATTGCTTTAAATTTCATCTGGTAAGTAAGATCAGCTATGGATCAAGCAACTTGTTGATGGTACCCAGCAGCAATAAAGAAGCCTTTAACATAGTCCATGTAATCGCCCCTTTCACGTTGCCATCACTCTGTCTCCACGGCACAGAGCAGTGTTTGGGCCCGTTCCAGTAAGAGCCCAATGTAGATGCTCTGAACTGCCCTCTGGGAAGAGCCTGTGTCTCTCTGGTGACTACATAAGGAGAATTAGGAAGGGGAGCAGCCCGGTGCTTGGAACTGTGCAATGCTTGTAACGCTTGTAACTAAACAGGTGTAGAAAACATGATTCATGCTACCTCTAATATAAAAGTACACTATATTTAGCTGTTAGACACTATTGTTTTGGACAAGAGGATTCTTGTCATAACTTTGTAATGATTGACAGAGTAACTCACAAGAACACAATCTAACCTCAGCTTCAGACGGGTAACATGGAAGACAGTTCCTCTCCCTAAATGCGTGCAGTATAGAATATAGAAAGCAGATAGAAAGCAGTAAATACTTAAAACAGACAAATAAGGTTGGGAAATTGGGAGCATGGAATAAGAAAAAATAAATAATCTTTTTTTTTTTTTACTGTAAAATGAAAATGTCTCCACTTATCTAAACAACGTCAGATGGAAGGACTAGATCATGGCAAATAATATAGCTCACAAATACAGCACCTGTAATGGTATATATGGAGCCTAACAATGATGGCACATATGAAATGCACCTCAACAGGTCAGAGATCAGTAACAAATAGGTCATAATTCAGTTATAAGTCTGGTAAATTTTAAGTCTGATAAGTCTACACACTCACCCTTTTCATCACAGAGTTAAAAAATACTTGCCATTAATTGTACTTACTCCGTAGATACATTTTTTTTTTTTTCATTTCTGCATTATTTAGGTGTGTCATATTGTGGTCATAAATACAGGAAACAAAATACCTGTCTGCTTTTTCTTCAAAGGACCAAGTGGACAGCCTTGTAACCTCCTCTGTTAAAACACATACTTGGCTTTATTTAGCAGGGTTCACGAATCGACACATATGCAACCCCTGTGTGCATGCAGCACGTATGTTAATCTATACATACAGCATACATATGAGGAGTCTTCACAGCTCAGAGATCAAGAGTTCATTTTATCTCCTCTGGGTCGACTGTTGCTCAAACAGATATCTAACTAATCTCATTGAAAGAAGTATCTGGCTGGTAGGGGCACAAAGCTGGGTGCGAATCACAGACCTGCAGGCAGGGGAAATGATCACCTCAAGCAACCGAACAGCAAAACGCCGGTTTGGCTGTGGCCGAGCTTCCTTGCAGGGTCCGCACAAGCAGACAGGCAGCAAAGACTAGCGTATGGCAGCAAGCTGGAAAAGGAGCCCAGCAGAAGTGAAAGCTCGTCTGGGCGCAGACCGAGGGCTCTGAATGTAGGCGATTGCTGCGGCAAGCTGCTGCTCTGCTTATCGATGCTCCAGTACCAGCCAGAAGAGCCACAAAAAAATGAAAAAAAAAAAAAAAAAAGCTGTGCTGTCCCTACAATTGGCTTCTCTTCCACCTTTTACACCGTTACTTTCCTGTGAGATTTCTGGAAGTGGTGCGCATCTCCTGTTTCTACTGAAATCCCTGCTTATTTGAAATTTGATGGCTTCAGGCTCCTGAGAGAAGAGCCACCACATGTGGTTTAGGTACAAAGGGGAAGAGAAAGAGGAAGGGGAAAAAGGAAAGGGGAAATAGACACAAGGGAAAGAAAGGAAACCAGGTAAAAAATCATGAAGCTTTTGCCAGGAGTGTGATAACACGGTACGTTAAAAAGTCATTAAATTCATGTTCTCGAACTTAAAACTTTAAATAAAATTAAATCTTCTGCTTTAAACCAGCCACAGGCCAGGAAATGCAGGCTTAAGAATGGGATCTTTTAAAAGTCATTTGATTCTAGCTTGGTTTATCAGCATACTTACCAGGAGCAAATGTGCCCTCTGCAAATTATACACATCATGAAATCTCAAGCAGTCCTGCCAAGACCTGGTGATAAGTTGCTATAACAGTAGCTTGGGGTTTGAGAAATGCACTTTCCTTCGCACTCACGGCAACAGGTGACCTAGTGGTAATGACATCATTAACACATTTCACCTTTTTAAGCTCTCCCGCTGGTGTTTTACTTATACAAGTTTATGGAGGAATCATTTCATTTTGGTGTTTCAAGTCCCCTGTGTTCTTAGTGGTATTTTTAAGAAAATAAACAGAAAAGTGGAAGGAGACCATCCTCTGGGACATGTGATTTGTGAAGAAACCATATGATTCCATCAGTAAATTCTGTCTTGTATGAAAAAAAAAAGGGAATTTTTATAGCAGATCAGGTAAGATTGCAATCAACCTAATTCCGTTTTCCCTTCAGGAATGGGCAATACCCGCTTTTTAATAAGCAGTTATTGGGTACTTGCCACATTTTCTAACAGATTCTCCAGACAGATATGTTTGCTTTGTTATGCAAATGTAGGTGTGTATACTAAAAAAAAAAAAAAAAAAAAAAAAAGGAATAGTGGCTCAATTCATTCTTTGACTTAGTCCTTACGGCCTCTTCATTCTAGGTATGCTGACAGAAGGATCTTTTGTTACTGTCGTTGCCATGTGTCCATGTACACTCCTGGGTACTGATTCTTCAGAAAATACTACTAAATGAGTTGTTTACCTCTTCTTTTCAAAAGCTATCTTTCCTACACCTCTCGATTCTTTTTATCGTGTAAATACAAAAGAATCAAAACCCACTAACTTCTATTTAACGATTGCAACTTAATAACATCCTACAATTGAGATTTGTGTTTACAAAAACATTTGTCCTTGACAACTTGCTCCCTACAGCAACAATATGAAAACAAACCTATTAACTTCTGTAAGTTATTTAAAAGGGGAAAAAAAAAAAAAAAAAGCTAAACCCAAAGTACTGGTGGTAGAGCATATAGCAGCAAAGAGTACAGTATATGGGAGCATTTCTGAACCGTATGGGGTGTATGGGGCCAGGTTCTATCTCCAGTGGTATCAGTTGGACGTTTATCGCTGAATTCAAAAGGATCAGGCCAAGACTCCCACACTGAAGAAGAGGCTTTCAAATGGGATTTGTGTCGAATATCCAAACAAATCTGAGTATTTGACACCTTCATTATGCTCTAAATGCTTCAGTACCACAACAATACAAGACAGAACCGGGTTGTCTGACGAGAAGAAAGAAGTAATTGCTGTCCTCGGCTACCTAATGGGAGATAACAGAGAAGGTGGAGACAAACTCACACACAAAAGGACGGGAGGCAATGGACAGGGGTGGAAGGGAGGGAAGGGAAGGGAAGGGAAGGGGGAAGGTCTCTGTTCAATTTTCCGTGTTTAATCCTTAGACAGTACATTCCTAGACTGTAAAGAGACGGAGACAGATCATTCTGTGATTTATTTTTGTTCGGAATATGATTTGCACCTGCTCAGAAAGTATTTGGCTGGTACACAGTTGTAATTTTTTTTTAATGTTGTACTAAGCCTAACCATAAATTCATGTTAAGGAGCCCTTGTTGGAAGTCAAGCAGACACAGATTAGAAAAACAATACAATGGATGTTTGAAAAGCTTTCCTTCTCCTTCAAGAAGACTCATGAGACTTGTACCTTGTTTGAAAACAGTACAACAGCAGTTCAACAAAAATTGCCGATAAAATGGGGATTGAAAACAGTTTGTTTGTTGTAGCTAGTAAAATCGAATGTACCCTGTGATTGTTCACAACAAATGTCTTTGCTTAGGCTTTGTCTTTTTATGTTTTTTCACTGTACTGGGAAAGTGGAAGCATGATCAATTCCACATCAAGGGAATGAAAACAAGGATTCTATTTATGGAATGATTGTGGTCCTCAAGTCTGAATTTAGAAGATATTCAGTCTGTTCAGGCCAATTCTTCAAGTGGCACAGATTTGTGTAGGCCTAGCTGAATCTTAATGGTGTTACACCAATTTGTGGCTGTTGAGGATCTGGATTTACTGTAAAGACTCTCAAGTACAGTTCCCAAAGCTCCTGGTACAGAAGTTGAATGGGGCCTAAGAATGCACAGGTTATGGGTACACCAACAAGCTACTGTAGGGCATCAACATATGGCACATCTATTACCACGGAGGTTTTGTCCCCATACTGCTTTTACTCTCTGTTACTTCGCGGCAAATATGAGTTGTTCTGTACCGTCATCACCAAGCAAGTTACTTCCTTCATGCCTAAAGTAGAGGCTGACGTCCCAGGCTAGCTCCTTGCAAGTTAATCCTTGAAATCCTTACTGGACACTTGGTCATTAATCCATACCTTATTTTTCAGGTTCAGTGTGGGGAAAGACGTCAGAAATACCTGCAGAGACTAGAAAATAAAACAACTCCTTGGTCTCAAGTAGCTTACCAAAATGACCAGACATCTTTCACACTTACATGTCTTGTTGATGGCACACCAAATGCCATCACACCTCTTGAGACAACCATCTGACCAGTCTCATTGTTCAGACTGCATGCCATTAGACACATGCTTCGTAGCTCCCTGTACCTCAGAACTGTATCTTCCCTTTATTAACTTAGCACAAGTAGTAACAAACTCCATCTTCAGCTACAACCAGAACGTTAGTTCTCCTATGCAATGGACCAGTCTAAGGATAAGCGTTTTGTAATGCCACTAAGAACAGCAGTCAATCTCTGTTTACTACAAATAGCGCATTTTCTGTGTTGTAGCAAAGTGTACCTCCATCATTTACTTCACCTGTCTACCACCCTGAGGCCAGTCCTTTAGCAGAAGGGTGCTAGCTGGGTTTCTGATTCCTCACAATTTTCTGCATACAGTGGATATTCCAGAAGTCTTCACAAGACACAGGAGTCTTTCCACTAACAGTGGAAAGATCATCCCCTGGGATGGTCTTGACATCACAGGAGACATCTGAAGTATGATATAGGAAAATTATTCTTACTACAATTACTTTTTAACCAGGAATGGAAATGTCCTGCCTAGCTGACTTTTCGTAGAGCGTCACCTATAGTTTGAGAGTTGAAGTGCCCAGGATATGGGACCATGTTTTTGTATTTCATGAACATTGCAAAGTTAAAGATTTTATTTAAAAGAATTCCATTTAAAAGAAAAATAGTAAATGGCACATCATGTAATTGCTATTTATTTTCATAAACATGAGGTATTTCAAAGTGCTATAAGACGCAGCACTAAATGTACATCGTTGGAAGAAATTAAACACAGAACTTTGCAGTTACCCAGTTCTATGCACCAAACATTAACAAATACATTAACTGGAAGAAACAGGCTAGGAAAAGGCATATATAGTAAATTTCTTTACAAAAGTTTCTTAGTTCAAAAAAGTGATAAAGTAATATCTACTCAAAACTTTCACAACTCATTTTCATACGAAAATATAAGTATCAAATTTAGTTATGTATCAGCATCATACTAAAGTATACAGGCAATGTAAGAATTAGTACAGTACATAACAGAGATTAACAATATATTTGTATACAAAAACATGCTCCTCAAACATTGAGGTATTACAGTACTTAGGTATGAACTTCCAGTCTAATACTGGTAGCAAAAGCCACCTCTCATAACCCAAGACATGTACAAAAGGCAAGTGTGTAGATGGTATTTACAGAAAATTCCCACAGGGGTACAAATGCCAACCCCTAAAGTAACATCTGTTAGAACATAAGCACCATAAAACTTAGGAATGAACATTTTAAAACTCAACTAGATGTCATCAGCAGCTCCAAATGCTCACAACAACTTAAAAAAAAAAAAAATCCCCACCATCTACAGTTCTTAAGGAGAAAAACAAAGGCAGTCCATTGTTGTTTGGTAGTCTTGCAATAAACTCCTTGCAAGAACATCCATTTGCTCCGTACCCGGATAATATAGTTTGTCAATTACTTCAGGGACTGGATTGAAAGTAAAACCAACATTCTTAACGTCAAAAAACACAATTTTTTTTAAAGAATCAAAAATGTGCAAAGTGGCAATGACTGTCCTGGTCAGCCAAAACAAAACAAAACAAAACAAAAGTTTAGCAAGTCCGCTTGTATTCTATTTTCTTTAGCAATTGCTGTTGCCTGGCTTGCAATTTTTCCTTTTCTAGCAATAACTTCTGCTCCTCTGCCTGAAGGGAATGAACATATTCAGTGGCTTTTTTCAAGATCACAACTTTTGCAGCTTTCTCATTTTTAACCAGTTCTGGAACATGGTCCCTTAATGTGAGGAAACTTGACCGTAGATCATTACGTCGCTGACGCTCCAGGATATTATGGTTGCGTCGACGTTCGCTATCCTCTGAATCAGAATTTCGAGGACTTGAACTCTTAGACTTTGGTTGGATCGTGGGTTTTACTGGACGGGGCACCTCGGTTTTTAACTTTTTCTGCGGTGGAGCATCTTCACTCTCCATGTATGGAGAAGGAGCGGCATAATTATGCTGCTGGTGAATTGGTGCACAACGCTTTAAAATCAGTTCATTCTGCTGTGTCCTGACTGATGGAAAAGTGGTATTTTTAGGACGCACTGTAATAGTAAGGGTGGTAACAGCCTTGTTGGAGGAGGAGCGTCTTTTCTCTACCGTCACAACATCTATTTCTTCTTCTTCTTCATCCTCTTCCTCCTCGTCTTCATCATCTTTTGATAAAAGAAAATGGAAAATAAAATAGACGTTATTCTCACAGAAAATACTCTGGACAAGTATCAACCCAGATGTATTTATTGACAAAATATGTACAGTAAAAGCAGCAGTGAAGTAACTGATGGCAAAACCAGGGTGTGCCCACCATCTGTAGTAAGATAGAGATCTGGAAAAGTATGCAATATACATGAAATGACTAAAGAACGGTGATTTCTGAAAGTTTAATAAGTTTAATGAGCTTTTTTTTTTAAACACTCCTAATTTTTAATCAAAGCGGGGCTACCACCCACATAATCGCAGTGGCAGAAAAGAGTTTTTAAGCAGAGTGCATGTATTCTGAATGGAATCGTGGAGCTACGATACAAAAGGCATGCACAGTGCCACAACACAGCCCCTTGCTTGGTAGAAAAGCAGCCGGAAAACGAAACAATCGCCGGGTTTGTTCTGAGGCAGAAGGTGAAGCTGCTCCAGCCGGGGACCCTTTAAGCCGGCGCTTGGTGCACTGCCAAGAAGACAGCTGTTGGAAGTGCTTCCTCACCCAAAGCTGTCAAACCAGACATTAAAGGGACAGCAGGCTCTGAAACCAGGGACGGATCACCAAGTTTATGGCGACGGTCATACAGACCAGCGCATCTACACACGCGAAACCACGTTTCAGCCCAAGTGGACTTCTCCGAGGGCACGGACAGGAGATGTTTCTGGGCATTTTAGGTTCTGGCGGTGCAAGCGCTGCTCTCAGCGGTCATTATCCTGCTCCAGCCTTCCCAGATCACGCCTAAGGGCACGCACGGTCATCCCCCACCAACCCCCTCCCCACGGTGACCGTGTGACAG
>NW_009648369.1:6646123-6646984 GCF_000708025.1 Charadrius vociferus
CTCCCCACGGCACCGGGGCTCCCCCCGGGGGTTGCTCCTGGAGCCCGGCCCGGCTGGGAGACAGGGGAGGGGTGGGCAGCAGCTCAAACTTTTTCCAGATGTCCTCCCCGGGGGGAGCGGAGTCCGGCCCGCACAAATAAAAATCATCTTCGTCCGGGTAGAAACAGGGCTGCAAAGAGTCGAACTCGAGGTCTGGGTTTTTACTGACCATTCCTGGCATTACGGGTCTCTTCTTGCTGATCCCTGGGTCGGGCAATGGTTTTAGAGACAGGTTTTATGGGTATTTCCACCAAGGGGAGGAAGAGAGGCTCTCCCAAGACCTGAAACTGAACCAAAAATAAAAAAAAAATAAAAAAACAACCACATTAAAACACGAAGAAACAAACAGACACCAATGTGACTCCCTTCCTCTTAACCGAAGGGGTAAAAAAATAATAATAATCCCATCATCAACAGCAAGAAAGAGGGAGAGCCTTTTGCAAGTCGAGAAAAAAATGCATCTCACACACCTTTCCTCCCGACTCAAGATATGCACAGAGAAGCGATCAGGTAGTGCTCCCACATGCACAGCTTTCCGCCTTCCCCGGCGCTCCGTGAGGACACAAAACCAACCGGCAAGGTACAGCGAGGATGCAGAGCACCTCCGTGCTTCTGCACATAGCACTCGCCTGCTCTCCCCAAACTGCTTCAAACGCTCAAAACAGCAGAGTAACTGTAGACAGATGCGAGGCTTTGATACCGTAATCTCTCCAGAAAGCCCTCTTAATGTGCCAGCAAAAGTAGAGGAAGTTTACTCCTTTTGTCATCTGCGGAGCAGTGCAAAGGGGAGAGAGAAGGATGCAAGAAAAAAAAAAAGGGGGG
>NW_009648369.1:6647031-6647974 GCF_000708025.1 Charadrius vociferus
AAGGAAGGGGAGGAGGGGAAATCCAGCAGCAACAGAAATTATCAACCTTATGCAATAATCTCAGGCGCAAAAATGCATTAAAACCACCCCGGCGCCACCAACAAAGCCTCCTGATTTGCCAAGAAGGTACGGGAAGTTTTTCTCCCCCCTTTTCCCAGTTTAAGACAAGAGCAACGGAGAGGTTGCAAAGACAACAACTTTGTGCATTTTGCCACTTCATGCAATCAAACCTCCTGCAAACACGGCAGCTCTCAGCCCGGTCACCTCCGGAAAATGCACGCTGCTGCCCTTACCTCGGCCGGACCCCCCACTCACTAACCACGACCAGTCAACCACAGCCCCATTCCTCTTCCGACACCTCAGTTGCATCAGACATTATAAAAAAAAAAAAAAAAAAAAAAAAAAAAAAGAGACATTCACGCCCCCCCTTCAGCTCGGTTAAGGTAACGTGAAGGGAAATCGTTCTGCTGGGTTCAGAACAGCTGACGCTGAAACGGAGACCAAAAGAGGGGGGAGAAAAAAAATCCATTAAAAGCCTTATGATGAAATGCAAAGAAACGAGCCCGGCTCAGCTGCTCTCCCCCTGCCCCGCCCCCGATCACTTCCAGTATTGTACATTTTTCTACTCGTGAAATACATTAAACCGTTAAAAATGCAAAGCAGTGAAGAGGCACCTACAAAACACAGGCGATCTCAACGCGACAGCTCCAAATCAAAACAAAAATACCCTCCAGGATTTTCTTCTGCTCAATGAAAAACCCATTCACGCACGGCGGTGCCCCTGCGCTTCCTTTCCCTTCCCATCCTCCCTACTTTAGCAACTCAAACGCGATGTGGAATTGTATTTATTTGATTGGTTTTTTGTCCTCCTGCTTATTACAGCCCGGACCCTGCAGCTTCCTCTTCTTCCCTCCTTGGTGATGGTGGTGGGTGTTGCAAGGGG
>NW_009648369.1:6649693-6664788 GCF_000708025.1 Charadrius vociferus
AGGTGGCAACGGCCGGCCTGTGCTGCACGTGGAGGCCAGGCTGGTTGTGTTGGCTGACCAAAGGTGACAACTGCTTTGAAATTGCGCCAGCTGGGGCAGTGAGCTTCTGCTAGACTCTTTGCTGCCCGAGCTCGCTCCCACACACCATTTCCCCTCAGCGTGGAGGTGGCAGGGTGCAGGTTTGCTGAGGAGCCTTCGGTTGTCCTGTGGCTGCCATCAGAAAGGGCACCTGGGAGGCGAATCCTCTGTAGCCGAGCTTCTGAACGAGCAGGATTCAAGCAGCGGGTGCTGAAGGTGACTTTTGGGTGTCCCGCTCTGAGTTATCACTTGGCTGGGAGGTAGCAGCTGGCTGGAGTCATCTGTGGAAAGGGCAGTGCACCATAAGGCAGAGGAGTGCTGGACCACCTCCTGGAGGGGTTGCAGCCAGCCCTGGTGGTGGCAAGCCACTCTGAGGTCAGGCTTGCCTGAACCTTTGTGATTTGGCCTCCGTTCCTCTAATGCACTTTGGATTCAAGACAGGGGAATTCATTGATTAGCTAATGTCTGCTCGGTACTTTGAAGATGTGAAGTCTTATGAAAGCTCTGAGCTTTATTAATTTCTGTTTGGATGATTTGGCTGGACAAAAAAGGTGTGGGTGGTTGGGATTTTTCCCCCCCCTCACATTTCAGTAGCCTTGAACAGGTTGCAGCTTGCTAGGAGACATGAATGGTTAGTGTGTGTCTCACCGAATGTGTGAACAATTTATTTATACTCATCAACTGGGTACCTTCCCCAGTTTAAACAATTATATAGGATTTGCTCCTTTAAAATAATTCTTTTTGTCTTCCATATTTCCTTTAATGTTTTATATACACAAATATCGATATGTCCGTACCTTAGAGATGGACATGAGCTGCTAGCTGATTTATTGTCAATTCATCGTAAATTTGCATCCAGATGAGCAGCCTCTTTAAGTTTTCCTTTTTCTTTTTTTTTTTTTTTTCGTATGTATCTGCATGGGAATAAAGCTATCAACTTCTAGGAAAGTTCTACTGTGGCGTGTGATATCTTTTGTAGTACCTTGGATGAAAACGTTAATGAGGGGTACCACTCAAGACAAAGCTTTTAGAGTAACTTCCATTGTCAAAAAAACCCCAACCAAACAAAACCTCAGACCCCACCAAAGAGGAAATGGAAAGCAGTACGCTGAGAAACATTGCTGTTTAGGAGCACTGACTCTGTTTAGGTAAAAAGACTTGTTAAAACCCCAGATCTATTGCTTTGTCTTGTACAGTTGAGAAAGATATGGAAAACATTGTGCAAAGCTTTAGAAGGACTGTGCGAATCTTTGTGCTGTTTTGGCTGACACTTACTTTGGGCTATTGTATCAACATTTACTTTTTTTTTCCTCTGATCCCTTCTGTCCCTGAAATGGCATATATCAAGAAGCCTCAAGGCAGATGGAAACCTGAAATCACTTGTAGTTACTGGGAATTTATTATTACGTCATTTCACTGAAACAACTTGGGAATTAAGATGCACTGATTCTAGAACTGGGTCCCAATGTAGATCAGTTGTGCAGCAAATATTTTAAGGCATCGTAAGAATTCACTATCTGGAAAAGTAGAAAAAGATGTATAAAAATTATAAAAGGCTAAAAGATACTTTTGCTGGGACAAATCTAAGTAGATAAGAATGCTGATAATCTAAGTAGATCCTGTGGTCTTTAATTTGGCCTAACAAGGAGCCTGATAAAGCACTGCGCTGAGAGCTTGGACATACACACCTGGGCACAATACACGGGTGAGTTACTGGTGTTCAGGGCTACTGAACATTTTCCCTTTCATCGTTATTGATTCATTAAAGAATGCTGTGTGAGGCAGATTTCTCTGGCCACGCGTACCTCTCTTTCTCCCTTATGGCCTGCAGCTACCAAGAAGATCGAAAGAAATAGGACACTATTACTTGATACGTGTGCAGTTGTCTTCCTCAGAGGCACCCAAACTTTAGTATATTTCTGAGTTTTCTTTGCTAGTCAGAAGTAATGTATATACTATCATGACTCCATGTTTAATTGTAAAAAAGGGTTTATAAAGGATTTCCTTAATTTGGGGGGGGAGGGGGAGGTGTGCATTCTGAGTGCACTTGGCATGACAGAATTGGAATGATTTATCCCTGTTCTGTCTCAACCAGCAGAAATGACACATTAAACTTTCTGTGTAGGACTAGAAAGGATGTAAGCATGAACCCTCATAGACCTGGGATTTTTAATTTTTTTTTTCTTAAACAAGGACCCGATACACTACCTATTAGCAGCAGAAACATTTTCAGGTGGCTTAAGTGGAGGTTAGCATAACAGTTACAAAAGCTGCCAGCTTTAGAGCAGCAGGTTTATTCCTGCATACCTTCAGTACACTTGCTAGGTAGTTGTACCGATCCCTGCTGTGTAGCTGCTGAGTGTGTATAATCTAAAATATTTCTCTTGACACTTTCCCGGAAGGTAGAGTCTGGTATTACTTTTACCCCCATTCAGGTGAGACAGAGTAAGGGACTTGCCCAGTGTCACATATGGAAATAGAAGCATGATTTCCCCAGTATGCCGATTGTAACAGTCTGAGGAAGCAACTGCTTTCCCACAGGCTCTTGCAGGGTGTGTCATCATCATCCATTACGATGAAAAAAATAGTGCAGCCTCTCAAAGTCATTGGCTGTCACCTCTGCAAAGAATGCCAGCCTCAGTGCTACAGTCACAGGTGTTCTTGTGACATGAAAACTCTCAAATACCGGCCATAATACCTAGAGCTTGTATAGTGTTTTGCGTGACCAAGGTTCCTAGATATATCAGAAGCCATCTTTCAGTAGTTAGTGCAAAGAAAAAGAGCTTTCTTCCTTCTGTGCTTTTTGGGTACATTGGGTGTCTTCAAAACCGGTTGGTGACACTAGTGTTTATGTACTAGGCTTCTCCCTCAGCTTCCTTTCTAGCTGCTCAGAGAGCATTGGAAGTTTTTCATTAAAACCAGAAGGACTAGAAATGTATTTTTTAGATTTGGCAGAAGCTGAGAGCAGTTACTCAGGAAAACATCCTACTTGCAACAGATTTTTCAAATCCTATATATGGCTAGATAAACATCTAAGCATTTGGTATCTTACAGTTGTATTCTAAAGCAAAATAAAGCAAAACAAAAAGAACTTCAGAAAGTTACAGATAAGACCACTAAGTGAAATGTAATAGAAACGAGGAATTTTGAAAGCCTGGTTTCTGATATCTCTCTTTCATGAGAATTCTTGATGTCTAATTAAGAATGATCTTATTAACTTTTCTTGGTTGAAATATTAATAGGATCTCTTTTCTCTCTCCAGTTTCCAATTTTAAAGAAAACTAAGAGTTTTAAGATTTTCTACACCTTTCCCCCTCAGTAAAGTCTGGTTGAAACTGCCTAGTGAGTTCAAAATTCATGTCAGGGAATGACAGACAGATAACTCTGTTCAATGTGTGTTGTTTGTTGTTGGTTTGTTTTTTTTTTTCCTTAGGTAACTAGGCCAAGAGGAAATAAAGTACCTGAATTTAAAAATTACGAATTTATTAAATTTCACCATTCAAATATTTTCTTTTTGCACAAAAAAAAAAATACTATAGAGAAAATACCTCACCGCTCCTCTTAGTCAGGCTGCCACAAGAAACATTATTAATACAAAATCTGTAGATAAATTCCCTTTTACAATATTGTAACCCACACACATTATTACAGTAATTACTTCCTTCTAAACGTATACACAGTGCATGAAAATATATCCTATTAGTAAAATCAGTTACAAGCATTTATCATTCTTGCAAGTATTCCTTTATGAGTAGGAAGGTATATTTTTCCTAATTTAATCGTTGCAGAAGTGTCTGCTGCTTAGTGACATACAGCATCAGTGACATAACAGTAGAGTTGGGTTGTTCTTGTGTTATATTCTTGCTTTTATAAATACCTGTGACACAATGAACGCGTTTGATATGCCCATTCATTTCAGGACAATAGCTGTGGTGAAATATTTGTTCTGCAACAGGTGAGTCACCAGTTAAAAATGGCTCGATGGTACATAATCAGAGCAATGATAACCTTGTGTTTTGTTAGAATAATATGTTAACTTCTGCAAAAAGTTAACAAAAGTAGATCAGTACACTTGCTTGTTTTTTGGTGGTTTTTTTTTTTTTAATTATGGTGAATGTAATTCGTGTTCAGCACACTGTGACACTGATCTGTATTACCATGCTGCAAATAAACAGTAACTGTTATCTACCAGTAATTCTGAAGATATCAGCGATCCACACTTATACTGCGTCGTTCAGCCACAGCCGGTAGGGTAGACCTCTTGCACGGGTGGATGTCTTTATAAAATAATCTCATCACAGGTCTTCATTTTTTTCTTTGAAAGGCAAGGGTTTGAGCCTGTTCAGTCAATACCCACTCCACTGCCTGTTAAAGCTGGGGAAAAACTCTTTGAAAAATTAACTTGGTGAAGCCCAAGAGAGTCGTTCTTACATTTCGCAGTTCGTAAGCATGGAGAGAAGAGAATGACACTGAAGGGCAGCTTCCTGCTTCTCTTGACCTGCTGCAGGTAATAGAGAGGTGGGAAGAGTTCTGCTGAGCTCTGACAGCTTCATCAAGTGTTTCTCCTCACAGTGGTCCGTGCCACTTCATCAGGAAGACTTGTTGATCTCAGTTAGTTTAATTCTTTGAAAATCTTAGTTTAGTTTAAATATTCCTAATGCCACAGCAAGAAAGATCGGGCAGTGAACACTGGAAGACCTTTGGGGTTGTTCACACGGCTTATAGAATGGACTACTTACATAGTTTGTCCCTGATTCTTACCCAGTTCCTCTTCTACCTGTTCCCCTCTGCTTTGTCATTGTGTATTCAGTCATTTAGTGCTTTGAAGCATTACAACATTTTAAGATAGTATGTGCTCTAATGTTTTAACTTTTTTTGAGCAATTAGGCACTTGTGCATTTTTATGCAAGCTCACTTTGCTGGCTGTTTTTGAAATTTTAACTCAAAATATTTCACGAGTTGCAAAGCCTTTTAGGGAATTCATTATCATGAGGTGTTTTACCAGATAATTCACTGAGACGAATGTGAAATGTGCAGTTGGGAAGGTAAAATTATAACCAGTCACATAAACCTGTCTTCATTAGCTCCCTTTCAAACATCTCCAAATGTTACCAATAGAGAAAGACATCGTCGGAGAGTGGTTTGAAGCGTGAATTCTTTAGTTTTCAATTGGAATCTGCTTTATGTTTGAGAGGAAGGCTTTCATTTCCTGCATCTGAGATTCATTTTTAAATGCAAGCTAACAGGAAGATTAGCCTTTAAGGACTATTAGTGACTGGCCAGGATGCTGTTGGTGACTAGAACATAAAAGGGAAAAAAAAAAGAAAAATAGAGACTTAAGTGAGTGAGTAAGGGGATGCATCAGACTATATTCTCAGCTGGTGTCAATTGATATGGCCGCCTTCCACTGGGACTGTGCCAGATGAGACCAGCAACAGATCAGTCCTGTCGTGGTTCCAACTTTAGTCCTGGGCCACAACTTGAAAGTAGTTTTCTGGATTGTTTAGTTTGTTCTTATTTTACATGCAGCAGATAGAGCCTTTACTGATAACCTGTGGGACAATCTTCAAAGCTTTGCCATAAAAACTGTTAACAGCAAAGGAAACGCTTAACACTTATCGCAGTAATGAAAATATCTTGAGACACTTTAAGGGCCTTTATGGAGTTTTGATGATTTTATTATTATTGCCACTCCTGCTTTAGTAAATCAGCGTGTCAAAATTCTGTTTATTTATGTGTCATGGGAGTTATTGTATCTCTGGCTGTAAGCAGAAATGTATGAAGGGCTATGCCACAATCTTCGGATGTCTAACCATTTCCTCTTTCTTCTGCATGCCTGTTGTGGTGTCCCAGGGAGATCTGGCTGTGTCCTTTATGCCACTGGGGCTAATTCTCATGGGCTTCTGTGGAACTCTCAGCCTCCTTGACAAATCGTGGACACCCGAGCCTTGAAGAAGGTGTTCGCCTCCCAGTAAAACAAATGATTGTTAGAGATGAGAAACCAGACTCAACAGACCCAGATTTGCATCTGTTTCGGCAACCCCTACAATCTATTCGTATGTTTAACATGTTCATATGTTTTTCCAGGCAAATGCAAGGGGACTTTTTATGAACCACAGTCTGTAAGTCAGAAAACTGCTTTGCAGTGAGCCGTGATCAATAGGAGGCTGAAAGAGGGGTCTCATTCTGGTCATTGTACATAACTATTGTAAAATTGTGTGACAGATTATAGACTTTCAGAAGTAGAGAGTTTTAGAAGCAAGTGCCACAACAAATGTGGTTTATGAATTTGATTTTTTTCTCTTCAATGAATAATAAACCATTTATTGTACTGATATTATTTAACATTGGACTTCTGTTGCTTGCAGCGTTCTGCTTTGAATGTTTTAGGGCTCATCAGCATTGTAACCTTGGCCTTGGCTGTCCATGTGTCTTAAAGGTTTTGTGTTTCCACGTGTGGCTGAAGCATCTGAACACATAACTATCAGAACTAGACCTGTCAAATTCCCTCTAAACCTGTCTCTCATGGCATTATAAAGGCAGTTCTGCTGCCCCACTCCTCAGTACCTAAAAAAAGTGACAGGGAAAAAAGCAACAAGAAACAAGAAGCAGCCAGTGTGTGGCAAGCCAAGGTACAGTGGGCAAAAAGACAGTACAAGACAGGAGACGGGACAGTCTTGACTTGTTAGTCTTGTGGCCATCCAGAAGAGGGTATGAATTAGAGAAGAAAAAGTTGTGTGCAATTTTGGCTGAATGATGTTATAAAGCATCATAATGAAACCATTTTCCGTTGAAAACGCTTATTTGTTTTGTTTTTATCAAAATGAATTATTTGGTGGTCTTTAACGACTTTTGATTTGGGTAACTTGAAATGTCAAGGCAGAAGAAGCAGTTAAAGGCAGAATGTCTTTGGCACCCCTTAATTAAAAGAGTTTAGAAATGTTGCTATTTAACTTTGAGCTGAGGAAAATGAAAAACATATTTGGTGTTGTTTCCACTATTATACAAGTATATCCTTGATTTTTGACTGTTTGTTAATTTCTCTTTTGATTATTGGATACGAGAGGATTCTTTGTCTTAATAACTAAAGTATCCAAAACTGTAATCCTGGTTCGGTGGTGTACAGCTATGTTCATGTGATCAGACTTTACATGTTAAATGTTTTTTCATTGGTAATCTAATATTTACGAGCCATTACAAGACTGAGGTTTAGCTAGAGGTTTTCTGCGCTGATAATGCATATATTTGTTTTCCAGTGACATAATTTCATTTCTTTGAACAATTTCTGTTTAACAGAACTGAAATGTCCTCGATATCCACAAATGTAATGCTGTGGTGTGAGTTTACAATAGATGGGCCACATTAGCAAAGGAATACAGAAACGTACATTATTTCGAAAGACCTAAAATCTATATTAAAGGAAGAAAATAATGCAATAATGCTGAAAATTTATTATGTTTTGTTTCTATCCTGACATTACCCAAGTCTTCTAACAACAATTTTCATTGCATCAGTTCCAGAGTGCTAAATATGTAGTGTTTTGGCAAGATCATTGCCTCAAACATACTAGTACTGTGCTGGCATTCAAACTCCTTTGACTTGTATTTTGGGTGCAGGCAGCTAGATCAGCATTAATCAGTGCAGAAAATCACGTTCGTGTGCCAGGGTTTCAGACTGCTGGTGAAGACTTGTTCTTGGCAGGAGAGCAGTACAGATAGAAGGTTGGAAGACATCCTCCTTCCAGTGCAGCATGGTGTTGAGGATTAGAAAAAATATTGCTGAAATGATTCTTTCATAAGCAATTAAGAAAAGACCCTGCTTTGGTGATTTAATGTACTTACAAGAAGTAGCAACAAAGTGATTATAGGTAAACATATCAGAAGGAGAGGAGTATTGTATTTATATAGAAGCATGTATCTGTGTATATGTTGATGTACTCAATGATGTACACGAACGTGTGTGTGTGTACCGGTGTGTTTTTATACCCCAACTTACCCTACAGTCAATGTTTGAAGCTGTTTCTCTGTTTCAGAAATGTACCAAAAAAAAAAAAAAGCCATTGAGTCCTTCTCTATACTGTTTTTCTTTTTTATAGGACGACCTGCAGTATTATTTTAGTTAGCTGTTCTTACAGAGAATTTAGAATATGTCTACGTGGGGCAGTAGAGCATGAAGACTGTACCCAGCTCACCTAGGCTGGGCTGATAAATCTACAAAGCACACTGCACTGCTGATAGCTCAAGTTCTGAAAGATACAGAGACTATATTTGCCTGGCCCACTGTTTAGGATATTAAGTTTTGTCCCTTCACAAGTCTATTAGCTCAGGCTCAGCATCATTTTGAAACTGCTGTAGTGTGTTTTATTTTGGTGCTAGCTTAACCAGCGCCAGGCAGGCAACTGCATCATGCTCCAGTGTGCTGTGGGGGTGCACTGTTAAACAGTGGTAGTGTTTGTCTTAAGCTGTTAAAAGAAAATAAATATTTCATCTTATTCGCTGTATATTTTATTTTTCTTATTAATCTTCATACTCACCTTTCAGACCTATGCACTTGTCAAAATAGTATGCAGCAGAGTTGGACTGGTGGTAGGTGATGATAACTGAGGTAGGATGAAACGTAGTATGGAAGACTGTGTCCTAGGGTTTTGGCTCTAGTTTTGGTTTAGCCTTTTTTGACCTGTGGCATGGGCAAGGTCACATTAACTTTCATATTAACTTGCAGTTTTCCTCACTTGTAAAACGGGGGTAACAATGGTTGGCACCTCTGTGAAGTGTTTTGAGAACTTCAGGGAAACTGAATGTTGCTAATTAGGCTAGTAAAAACCTACTAGATTTTTGGTTTGTAGCATGTTTCTACTAATGTGAGGGGGGAACAATGCTCTGCAATGAAGGTAGAATTGCTCTGCCCTGTAGAAAGTAAGGCTAAATGCTGGAATGAAACAGGAATTCATTTCACCTTAGGGGATGGCTAAAGTGCAGACAGCTACATCTGAGGTAGTCATTATAGGCTGCCTTTCTAGTCAGTGGAGAACACTTGCCACAATCCATTTGACTTTCTTTAGATGTCTGCTTTAAGGTGAAATGAATAATGCCTTGTGAATAATGCTCATTATACAATTTAATCTTACTTCCAGCTGCTCTGTATTGGTTGTAGTTGCTTTTGTTTGACTAAAGCACCACTTTCATGAAGTCCTTTTTTAAGACTAATTCGGACAAGCAATCCAATACTTGTAGTGGCGATACTTTTTTTCTTCCCTTCCCACCCATATCTTATGTTAACCTTCAAAAATAGTTAGTGAAGCATATAAATAGTAGTTGAAACCACTTCGCATAGAATATCATCATATTTTCAAACATGTGCTGAGTGTTGGTCAGCAACTGCTTTAAAAAATGAAAGGTAAATTTGGCATGCAGCAGTGAAATGCTGAAGTGGTTATTAGGCTTTTGACAAATAGATGAGTCTGTCTTGGCCAGCTGTTAAGTTGGTTGTATGCACATTTTGCTATATTAGCCCGATTGCGTTACTTTTGGATTTGAACAGAAGTCAGGGTAATTACACAGAAAGATGTTTAACAAGGTTATAAAAATGTGTGCTCTGTTTCTGCGCCTCCTTCTGAGATGCAGTGGCTTTTCTTACCTGGTCTGTGAATTGTGCCATTGCAGTCATTTACTTGTTGGCTGTAATGGGAATACAAGGTTTTTCAATATATTTACAAAAATAAATGTTTCAACCTCTTTGAAACTGGGATATGATTAGATACAGAGAGTAACTACATGGTAGAACTGTTATTTGTGCAAGCTTGTTCTCATGAAATTATCATGAAGAGAGCTCCCATAGACACATAAATGCTGGCATTTTTTCCTGGAGCTGGCTTGGGAATCTGAGTTAAAAATAAAGGTGGATAATGAAACATGATGCATGTGTACATTCCTTGTCCCATTATGCTGATAGCCCCGTATCTGGCATTTTGGAGAAAATATGAAAAGATAATGAGTAAGCCTTTGTGCATATCCCATGGCTCAGAGAAGAAAAGAGGCTCTTCTGAGACTTGCATGTCGTTAGCGGTGAATATTGGAAAACCCCCCTCTGCTTGTCCTGCCTTGTGAGAAGTGAGACTTGAAAGAACTTTCACTTCTTTTACTGGTTTGAAAACATATTTGACCTCTGAGAAAGGAAGCCAGGGAGAGCGTTGAATAAGTTGATTTACCATCTCTTGAAATACCTCCTTTACTGGTTCTGTGCCAGAATTGAAGTGCTGTAGTGACAGCAGCCAAAAGGGAGTGGGGATTTGGATGGAGATAAAGGGAAAGATTAAAAAAAGAAGTCTAAACCTATATTTAATCCAATGGTCTCGTTATCTGAAGCTGGCCGCTTCCAGGAGCTCTGCAAACTTTTCCTTTAGTGAATGAATTGAGTCCTGTGTTATAATGACAAATACTTCTGGGAAATACTCATATTGTGTTACATTAATGCTATAGTGAAAAAGTACAAACTGAATTTGATGTAAAAGATATCATTTTTTACATCTGTGATGCATGTGGATTATGGAGGCAAAGATGACCCAAGAAAGTGTGTCTGAGTTGTTGAAAAGCAGATTTTGGAATGACATCCCAGGAACAGCTGCTGCTGAGCACAGGGCTTGTGGGGAGTGCAATGTGATTATCAGTCAAATGTCCAATTTTTCTTTAGTCCAAGAAAAAAAGGGGATTTATTAGTGTTTCTGATGGATTTACTATAATGCACTGCTACTTGAACATGATTCTAAGATTTTAATTCACATCATTGTAGCTGACTTTTAGCTGGTTGATTTCAGTAAACTTCTACTGATTTAAACCAGCTGAGACACTTTTCCACAATCATCATGGTATTATTCACTTGAAGTATGCTCCTGTACTATAAGCTCTCTGGGGCAGAGAGCTCTGAAGTCCTTGGCAAAGTGGTTTCAGGTCTTTTTGGAGAAACCCGTAAGTAGCAGTATTCAGCAGCATACATCCTAATTTGAGGGTGCCTCAAGGCATTGCAGAACTGAACTTAGCAGTACCTAGGTCACCCTTGTGATTATGTGTTGCCTTTGGAAATTTTGGCATTGGGTGAGCTGTATGCTTCCTATAATTCTACTTGAATTTCGCATCCTCTTTTTTTTCCAACTCCTTCATAGAAATCTCTGCTCGCTGGTTAAAGGCTCATAAGGTAAACATGTAAGGCTATATTATATGTCCGCTTTTCCCAAACGTGACCTTTTTATTCTGCCATTAGACCCCCATGCAGGCTACGTGGTGAGTGCATCCTCGTTCTAGAATTTCTAAAGTCCCATCAAAGCTGCAACTGAACCAAAGATGGACAGAGAAGCCTAACCAGTGTCAGCAACAGCTTTGAGCAGTCCGTAACAGTGTGCATAATGACAATTCTGGAGTGAAAGGTGGCACCCATAACATCAGAGCAGTCACAGCAGGAGGAGGCAACTGTTTTTTAATCAAAGTGAGAAGCAAAGCATGGCAAAAGTGAAGGTTTTGGAATGTTTGATGACTTGAGAAGAGATTTTGAGTAAGGCTGAAGGCAGAGAGGCTTGGTGTAAGAAGCTTTTGAGCGGCTGGCTTGCTTTAATTAGGAGCAATGGATTTAAAGTTCAGCACGCTGATGGAAAATAATTCCCCTACGGAGCCCTTAGTGAGAATCTGAGTCCTTTCCTTTTGTTGTTATTTAAATCTACTGGTGTATGGGGTTGTCATCAGAAAGAATGTTTGTTGCTTCTTGTTTATTCAGGCCAGGAAAGATGTTCATGAAGTATGTAGTCATCTAGTAATTATGTCATCACATACACTGCCACAAAACTCTCCTCAGTGAAGAGGAATTTCCTTTACACCTGATGATAACATTTTTCAAAATAAAATATGTCAAAGCTTAGAAGTTTATCTTGGCAGAACATCATACCATTAAAGCAAGATTGAATGTATCCTGTCCAAATCTTGCTTCTTGTAATGGTGCCTAAGGCTACAGTCCTCCAGATGTTGATACTACCAGCATTTACATTTTGAATGAAAAAAACCCTCTTGTTACCACAGACACTTTACAGTAGAAATTCTAGCCTTTTTTTCAGAACAGTTTGTCTGATGTAATGCAAAAAAAATGTGACGGGGAAAAAAAAAAGTAGATTTTTTTCCCCTCCTTCAGAATAATTTGCCCTTAGCAATAAATATGAGAAAGGATGGGGCAGCAGCTCTTTCACGCCCCTGGCTTCCCAATCCAGGTTAAGATTGTGCTATTTGTCCGTAAACAGCTAAAAATTGCCTTGGTCTCAGGAAGGAAACAGAAGGCGCTGCAGTAGAAATAGTAGTGAAAGAGCAAGCAAAACTTTTACTTGCACAAATGCTGGCCAGACATCATCAGCATTAAACTTAATGAACCTTATTTACACTGAGCCAGCTCACACTGCTTTAGCCTTAAAGGGGCCTTAAAACAAGTGAGAATGGGAATCATTTTCTCTAAGTTTTGGTAATTAGCACAACTACTCCCACGGGTGATCCAGAGACGGTGGTAAGACAACTCCATTTGCTTATTTTTGTTGGATACCAAAGGCAGCTTGCGGCCTTCTTGCTGAGGCAGTGCAGTTTTACAAAATTTTATGAATGAAAGACAGGACCAAGTGATCAAGGGATGACAAAGGGATGAGATAACAGGACGCTAGAAGAGAAATACATCTTTCTTGGTGTATATTATTAGGAAAGCCATATGTAGTTCAGTAAGAGTGGCCAGGCTTCACTTGGAATTAGATTATGGGGTTTTTTTTAAGAAAAAGTATATTGCCACATGCAGATCTGCATTGATTGCTTTGTTCTGCTCTCGCTCATGGGTTTAGCTATCTTACGTGCTTACATGTTTTGCTGGGTTGGTACCTGAGACTTGAATCTGGTAAAGACATCCGTGATGCAGCTGCATAGACTAATTTTCCAGTCTGTTGCTGCTATTTCTGTCCTGTAGAGTCTAAATCAGAGCTTGTGATGGAGTTTCAGCCTGAAGAAGAAAGGCGTGGAGGATTGCTGATACTTTCAGGATCAGATGTTCAGCTCACCATCCTCCAGCAAACATCTTGGGGATGAACTGCTTGGACCATTAGTAACAGTTCCAAGAGAAGTCATGAAAACACTCACCAAGCAAAACGTGTATACATTACATTTTTCATGTATGTGTGGTTTTGTGGTAGTGAGATATATATGAGAAGAAACAAAGGTGAGAAGTAACATACTGAATCTTCCATACAAGTAAGTTATAAAGGTAAATGATTTTCCCAGCTGCTGCTGTCCCCTACATGGCACCTTTGCACGGGAACACTTTATTAGGAAAGTTACTGGGATTGTGATGTGTACGGGGTTGATTTACAGGTTATACTTAGTCAAAATGAGAGGCGTCAATCTTCTATAAATCCCTTTAGATCGTGATTTTATATAGTGGCAGTAATGTCATCAGAGATAGTATATTCAGCACACACACAGGCGCACGTATGCTTCATAGTGTCATGTCTTCTTTGTTTTGTGCTTGCGCTTCAAATAATTTCGTCCTGTGGCATGGATGGATGCCTGTTAGAAGAACAAGTAACATAATTCCTAAGTTAGAAAGGTTATAGATAGGGCAATGGGACTGGGGACCCAAAGCTGGAAAATGTATTAACATAGTTTAATCAGTCATACTAAATTCCACTGTGGCATATTTCCTCAACAAATTAGTTAAAAGGATTCTGGGTTCTGTCACTGGAAAAGAAAACACTTAATCTTTTGTTCTAAAAAGAATATTTTTTCTTTAATTATTGTGTCTGAAAGTTTGGGGATTTATTTATTTATTTATTTCATTTTCATGAGTGTTTATTATAGTTTATGCTCTAATGTTTAAAACCTTATATTAGGATATCTAGCTTTTCCTAGAAATCTTACCAGAGCTTTGTTGTGCAGCCTTGATCAAATTATTTGCTTCTGTGTCTCACTTTCACTGTATTCAGATGATAGACTCTCCAGTGCTGCCCTAAACTTTAGAGTGTCTGTAAAGTGCACAGCACAATGTGATGTTGATATCAGGTGGGATTTCTAAGAATTACTGCAACTCAAACAAGTATTAATTATTTGAGTTTGGCTAAACTGCGTTATCCAGCATCTTCTCTGGTGAAGAGCCATTACTTCAAATATTGGAAGAATGTGCATGCAAACCATTGACAAGCCAGTGTGGTTTTTGGCAGGACAGTATGTTTAGGTGAGCAATCCCAGTCATGGAGCACGATTCAGATTCTGATTGTTCCCAAGCAAAGGAGTGAAAATGTGAAAGTGTATCAGTGATAATTATCTGAATAGTAACTGCGGTTTATTCATTCACCAGTTAGTCCTACCTCTGTCCCTGGGAAGGTAATGGGGCGACTCATTCTGGATGTCCTCTCCAAACACGTTAAGGAACAGGAAGTTATTGGAAGTGGTCAACACGGATTTACCAAGGGTAAATCATGCTTGACCAATTTGATGGCCTTCTATGATATTGTAACTGGTTGGCTGGATGAGGGGAGAGCCATAGATGTCATCTACCTTGACTTTAGCAAGGCTTTTGACACTGTCTCCCATAACATCCTCATTAGAAAGCTGAGGAAGTGTGGGCTAGATGAGGTGACAGTGAGGTGGATTGAGAGCTGGCTGTGTGACAGGACTCAGAGGGTTGTGATCAGTGGCACAAAGTCTAGTTGGAGGCCTGTAACCAGTGGTGTCCCCCAGGGGTCAATATTCAGTCCAATTTTGTTTAATATATTCATTAATAACCTGGATGAGGGGACAGAGTGTATCCTCAGCAAGTTTGCTGATGATACCAAACTGGAGGGGTGGCTGACTCTCCAGAGGGCCGCGCTGCCATCCAGCGTGACCTGTACAGGCTGGAGAGTTGAGCAGAGAAGAACCTAATGAGGTTCAACAAAAGCAATTGCAAGGTCCTGCACCTGGGGAGCAAAAATGCTAAGCACCAATATAGGTTAGGGGTGGACCTGCTGGGAA
>NW_009648369.1:6665028-6693827 GCF_000708025.1 Charadrius vociferus
GAAGGGCAACCAAGATGATTGAGGGATTGGAGCATCTCCCTTATGAGGAAAGGCTGAGAGAGCTGGGACTCTTTAGCCTGGAGAAGAGAAGGCTGAGGGAGACCTTATTATGGCATACAAGTATCCAAAGAGTGAGTGGAAGGAGGATGGAGCCAGACTCTTTTCCGTGGTTCCCAGTGACAGGACGAGGGGCAGTGGGCACAAGTTGGAACATAGGAAGTTCCGTTCCAACACACGGAAAAACTTCTTTACGGTTCGGGTGACAGAGCACTGGCACAGGCTGCCCAGGGAGGGTGCGGAGTCTCCTTCTGCGGAGATTTTCAAGACCCGCCTGGATGCAGTCCTGAGTAATGTGCTCTGGGCAATCCTGCTTTAGCAGGGGAGTGGGACTAGATGATCTCTAGAGGTCCCTTCCAACTCTGAAGATTCTGTGATTCTGTGATTTCCTAGATGACCACACAGGATTTGTGAGTTAGGAAGCGTTTGCTACCCCTGGAGTAGTTTGAAGCTAAATTTGGAAAACAGCTTAGAACTGCTTCAGTGTGGCCATTCTTTTGCGTCCTATCCTCATACCCTGCCTCCTCCTTCCCTGCAGAGGAAGGGTAAGAAAGGCACTTCAGGAGGGAATACGGTTCCATTGCTATGTGGTGATTCTGTAATAATTAACAACAGTGCTCTTGTTGAGTTGCGCTCTTGGTCATTCACATTGAAATTCCTCCTCTGTTAGAGTGCTTGCTCTTTTTCACAAGTACCTTGTAGAGCTTTATAGCTTATAAGCTTCATAATGGTGACATCCCACCCTGAAATACAACCGTAGTATGATTCGCTGTGTTGAAGAACTAATGTATGGTTCTTTTTTCTTAAGTAGATATGCCTAGTGGAGTTTTAGAAAGTACAGAACTAATTCGTGAAGTTCAGTAATTAGTGATATGGTAAAAATAGGATTCCTCTAAATTACTTTAAAAGTTGGCCTATTTCCACCTACACCATTTAAATAGGTACTAATTTAACCTTTTGCATTTCAGTATTGCTCTGTTACTTTTTCTTTCTTCCTCCTGGGGATTAAATGTGTGTCCTGTAGGCTTATCAGCCCTCACTTTTTGTATGTGACAACGCTCACTGTGATCTTCTAACCCATCAATCAAATGGGAACCATAGTCTTTGAAAGTGTTTTAGAGAGCTTCTTTCTTGAATAGCACACAGTATTTCTATACTAAGGGTATCCTATGCCATAAAATAATGTTTATGTTCCTTTAGGCTTAATACCATACTGTTTGTGAGCAGAAGTGCTGAAGCAATTTAGAAAGAGATGTTAACTTTATATCCTACCAGGGAAGTATTTTTATTACTGTGTATGCAAAGCAACAGGAAAGCAAAGCTTTGCTTTTATATTTTATTAGCTATCATTATCATGTTTCAGGGCCTCTTCTTGTATCAGTATTTGCAGACATACAGAAGTCTGTCTTTATGAGCATACTAAAAAGAAATTAGGAAATTAATAACGTGGCTTCTGAATCTTTAGAAAAAGCACTTGCTTTAGAAAATGAAGAATTGTTTCAGCAGTGTATGTCCCAACAATGAGGCTTACAAATGCCAGATGTAGAAGAATAACGTTGTGCTTTGGCATTGGATTATGAAAGTAGAATGGAAATGAAAGCAGTTAGCTTAACTGCCTTGTAGAGGAATATCACTGTTGGTAATGCCAGACATTTAAATGTGAATCAAGTCCCAACATACTCCTGAAATATCCTAAAATCATTAAAATATACTTCAGGGTTTGTTGTTGTTGTTTTTTTTTTAACTTTGCCCACTGATTTTATTCTTTGAGGTGTGCTTTCTGAGTTTTCTGTGATAATTATGAGATAGAGAAACTGATGCAGAGATTTTTCAAATAGTCACAAGTTGTCATAAGCATGAATTTTAAGCAGATTACAAAGTATCATGAAATTCCACAGACCTATGAGAGTTCATAATACTGTGATAAGCGCTGTTCTGGGATACAGTTTTTACAGTCTCTGAAGTGGTTTCTGACGGGGTTTGGAAACTGAAATTCTACACTGAGAAAATTCATGTACAGCAAAATGTCTTGTTTTGGTAAGGTTTCAGGATATATTTATTTTTTCATATATATTTTGGTTTATATTCATACTACAGAAGACAGCCCAAAACATACAGTATAAGAATACTGAGAAATTACTTCCTAAATGATCTTTAATTTTTCATAGGAATTCTAACAGAACAGAATTGCCTATAGAAATAAGTGTTATCCTTCTGAAAATTTGCTGCATAAGAGCATATTTGCTAGTCACATTCTTAATCCAAAATATTTAATACATCCAGGAAATTGAATGCCTTGAGTATAGATTGCCTTGGGTTTAAAAAAAGAGACCATGACTTTACACTGTATTCTGTAGGAATCAGAAGAGTATTCTGTAGGAACCAGTCTGGAGAGTCATGCAGACCCTTTGCTCATCGCTAATGAGTTATGAAAGTGGAATCTAAATGAAAGCAGCTAATGATGATACAAACGTGGCACAAGAATTACCACATCACAGTTGCTGCTTCTAAACGTTTAAGTATCATGAGTCAGCTTTAGATTTCTGAAATTAGTCTTTAAAATGCTAATATATATGTGAGCTTGCTGGTCTTGCTTCTGAAAACATGCAAGTTTGCCTCTCGCTGGAGTTCACTGAGAGCTGATGTCCTTTTTGGTATCATTAGGACTAGGTCAAGCCTTAAGAAACTGGAAATGATGTGCAGGTAAATTCATAATGGTTCAGAGCATACTACACTTAGATGCCCATGCTCATGCTTCTCATGATGGGTTGAGAAATGACTGAAATAGCTTATAATCATCTGGAGAAAGATTACCCTGTCCAGTCTGAGATGATAGCAAACATTAGTCATACTGCTGATTTAATTGGTTAACTGGGTGTGGATATTATCATTAATAACCCTCTAACTTAGCCATACACTTTTGAAATATTTTTCACTGAAATGAAATGCTTTTTATCATTATACCTCTTGCCTTCCTGAGGTTTGGTTTCACTCTGCTGTTCTTTAACTAACAACAGACTTTATTTAAATACTGGGCTATGTTGATAATAATGAGTTAGTCAAATGTTATAGCAGAAAAGTGACAACTGCTTTTTATCCACTTGTTGCTGACATTTAATTTTGTCAATTGTTCTTACATGCAAAATGCTGGAAGAAGTGGAAAAAGATGTGGTTGTAGCAATGAGAGAGATTTCCTCACCACTGTGTTTGGGTATGTCATTCCAGAGAAGACCAGGAGCCTCTTACACATGGTGGTGGTATCATACCATTTCTTCTCAGTAAGGCAAGAAGATTCTATGGTTGGCAAAGTTAAGCTGGAAAGAGATCCAAAATGAGAACTGAGTATCTGCTTCCTGTGCATTTGTAGTAGACCATTTCCAGCGCCACTAAGGTGTGGTCAGTTCTGGGTCTTGGTATGAATCCAGCGAATGATAGGTCTACCTTCTTAGCTGCACTTAGATGAACATTCATGGCTTTTGGCTAGCTTGTGAATGAGCTTGTTCAGGAAGGAGAGACTTGATATGCTTTTTGGTTGGTTTGAAATCATTAAGGATTGCAAAGAGTCCACCTTCTCCATTGCTAGTCAAACTAGATTGGATTTGAAAGATAAAAAGAGTTTCTTTAAAAGCTGTATTTGTAATTTCTGTAGAAAAGGCCTTCTGTTCATAATTCTTTCATGAATCAGTAAAAACATGAATAAATACAGAAGATGTTTTAAGTTGGTGATATCTAAGTTTAATTTGCACAGGCAAATTACCTCACCATGAAGTGTAAAATGAAGAGGGATTGCATGGAATTATCTTTGGAGTTCCTCAGTTGGTCCTGGTTATTCTGCTTGTATTCACATCTTCTATTTGCAGTAACTGCAGTTCCTCCAAGTGATAAACTATGTCCTTGTCAGTGTTGAATGATAATTGAGGATTTGAGCTCTCGTTATGCCCAAAAATCCATCTTAAAGGAACATTAAATTTACAAGGAAACTTCACATTTTAAAATAACCGTGCATTCCTAGTTCAGCTGTTGTCTGTTTATGTCATGGTCTCTCTTGATAGCAACACATTCTATTTTTACTCTAGAGTCCCAGGCTTACACAGTGCAAAGGATGTCCTCCTCCAGAACCAGTATCAGTGTTATAAAGTGCACAATGTTGCTGAGAATGACTGCAGAAGTTGAAAGAGGCAGAATATTGCTGGAAGAGAAAGATCTCAAGATCAAGTAAGTAAGGAAATGCCCTGCAAAAAAATCAGTTTATGCCAGTCCTCCTTCTGCTTGGCAAGTCACTTTTAATCAGATTTTCAAAGTTAGGGAGGAATTACGTCTTCTTTATTTTTGAGGTGCCACAATATTTTTGAGCCTAAGCTTAAAATAATGCTAAGCACTACAGCTGCAACTGGAGTCTGTACTTGTACCGTGTAAAATATTATAAAAAAGAGGGTGCATATGTAACAATAGGGACATCCAGAATTAATGGTATTTTGATTGGTTTGTCATTCTTCCATAAAAAGAGGGAATGGTAATTCTTACTCACAGAAGGGGTGTGAGATAAATTCATTACCTTTTGTAAAGTTCTGAGGTGCTTTCATGGTATTGAAAAGCTTAGGAGGAACCCATAATAATCCAGTGTTTAAATGGTGTGCGTGTTAAACATGGGCTAGGGAAACTCTGTTGTGTCCCATATGATAGAGAACAGAGGAACAAATTTTGCATTACTTATGGGAATGTAATCAGTGCCTTAAACATTTTTGGTCATATCCTAAAGCATTTACTGCACGACTATACACCAAAATATGCTGCCTGTATCTTTTGCCTGTGTTTTGCTTTTACAGATGCTTATTTGAGCCCATGTTTAAGCTTATTTTTAAGCATAGTATAACTTTAAATACAAATTTAGTCATACTAAAATAAATCTATGAACAGATTTACAATCTTAAATAAATAAATACTGCATCACTGTATCATTGGATTGGAGGTAAATGTCTAAACTGTTTCCTATTTCTAGTTAGTTATATCCATTTTGTAGGGCTTGTTGATCATCACATTGCCAGGAGATGAGCAGAGAGAAGCAACTGGTTAACAGCTGGTTGCATCTGGTCACAGCCAGGAAAGCAGAGCAATAGAATAAACAATTCCGTTTTCAACAGCTGCATTTGCAGTTACAGTCTACTGAATCAAATAAGCGCAGGTTTCCAAGTATAATTTGTGAGCTAGAAACATAAATTATCTTTAGAAACATTTAGAAGTAATGAGAAAAAAAAATTCTTATTATTTTACCATCCTCTCCCTCTCTTACTATTGTTATTTATACTCCCCATCTTTGTATTAAACATTAGAAACATCTACTAATAGACAACATGCTTAAACGTTTTAATCCTTCTCTGTGTTTTGTACCTTGATGTACATCTCTCTATTTCAGTTTCTAAAGATTCTGTGCTCTCCTGTTGCACTTATAGGAACACTTGAGTGCTGTTAGATATTGCCTGATATCCACCAAGGACCTTGCTATAGCTTTTTATTGTCCCTGGAAAGTCACCAGATACAATATTGATGGGTAACAGTAGAACACTTTATTTAAGAACAAAATGGATTGGGAACGTAATGTAATTATGTAATGGATTGCCTGAATATGCTACTGAAAGCCAGCCAGAAAATGGGAGGTGGTCATACTATTTGAAGACATCACGCCTGGGGACAAAAATGGTTGTATCGTTTCTCCATCAAGATGTCAGCAATCTCAGGTGCTGAGATTAAAGGAAGTTAAGTTGGCCTTGATTATTATAATACTGCTGCAGTTAGCTGATGGTTCAGCATATGAGGGGAAGTTAATCTGCAAAGAACTGTGAATCTAAGGCTACACGTTCATGACAGGTAAAAGAAAAGGATTGGTTTAGATCTGTGCTGGTGGTAAATGGTTAGAAAAGATGCTCATCGCAGTCTGGCATCTGAATATACTGATTTATTCTGAACTGAAAGCTGTATATGCCAGAATAACTGCTAAACAAGTTCTTGGTACAAAAAGTCTTAAAAAAGCAGTGATCATGTGTTTTGGTCATTCATAGGACTGATTAATAATATACATGAATAGGTACCTCTATTGCCCCTCTACTCCATTCGTGAGACCCCACCTGGAGTACTGCGTCCAGCTCTGGAGTCCTCAACATAAGAAAGACATGGACCTGCTGGAGCATGTCCAGAGGAGAGCCACGAGGTTGATCCAAGGGCTGGAGCACCTCTCCTATGAGGAGAGGCTGAGGGAGTTGGGGCTGTTCAGCCTGGAGAAGAGAAGGCTCCAGAGAGATCTTATTGCGGCCTTCTAGTACCTAAAGGGGGCCTACAGGAGAGCTGGGGAAGGACTTTTTACTAGGGCATGTAGCGATAGGACGAGGGGGAATGGCTATAAACTGGAAGAGGGCAGGTTTAGATTAAACATTAGGAAGAAGTTTTTCGCTTTGAGGGTTGTGAGGCACTGGCACAGGTTGCCCAGAGAGGTTGTTGAGGTGCTATCCCTGGAGGTGTTCAAGGCCAGGCTGGACGTGGCCTTGGTCAGCCTGGCTTAGTGGGAGGTGTTCCTGTCCATGGCAGGGGGGGTGGAACTCGATGATCTTCAAGGTCCTTTCCAACCTAAACCATTCTATGATTCTATAAGTACTCATGCTAAGAGAGTCAGAGATGTCCTAAGGGCAGTTTGTAGGTTGAAAGACATTAGCTGGGGAACAAGACACAGGGGCATAAATGGTTGGGTTTTATGAGGAACAGTGAATGTTCAGACCAGCCTGTGCTCAGCCCAGTCCTGTTCCTGACTTACTGACCGACTTACTAGATGGACCCTGGACCTGCACTGCAATTTGCCCTGTCTCCAGTCCTGTCTCTGCCTTGCCTCCTGCTGTTCCTGACTGGATGGACCCCAGACATGAATCACTTCCTCGCCGAGTCTGGGACTGCTGATGGGACCTGTCACTGTGACCAACCTGGTCCGGCTCAGATACTGCAGGACTGTGCCCTGGTCAGGGTGGTCACTGCCCAGCCTGTGCTGTGATCGCTGTCAGCTCCTGCCGCATCTCGCTTCTGCACCAGTCCTGCTCTTGCTGCTACCTGACAGGCTGTGTCTGGTAGAATCCATCATCTGGATTATTTTTAATAACATTTGCTTTATAGTTTGAAATAATTGGCAGGTTATACATCACAGGTACTGTAGTCTGGGTTAATTAAAGTAAATATTCACTATTTCTGTTGTTAAACACTGTGGAAGACCCACAGCCTGACCAAAACAGGTTCTATATGACAGAATGAAAAGACAAACTCTATTCTAGCCAACCTGAACTATAGATATAAACAAGAGTGATTGCAAGTGATCAATGGACTTATCACTCAAAGAGCATTTTAATTGTAAAATGACATTTGGGATGAACTGCACACTCTTGGAAAGCATTGATTTGCTAGAGGTGTAGTGTCCCGGAGTACCACTCCGCTTAGTTAAGGGCTCCAGTGTGCCTCACAGTGCAGTGCGAACTGAATTTGCAGAATTTATTGTGAAATTGAACCAGAGTTACAAGAGAGCTGCCTTAGTCTTTATAGCCATGTCAGTCCATATTATCTACCTGTCTTAGAAAATAGTAGGTTGTGAACAACCGAAAGAACCATAAGAGCACATGTGTAAGCGACTGCTAAATCAGGGCATGTCAAGTTTAGGTGAGATTTTGGCAAATCAAAAAGCCTTTCAGGTTACCTTTGATCCACATACCGCTGTAGCTGCAATTGCTGTTATGGAGTGCCTTTACCTACACTACATAGAGAGCTATTTCCAAAGTAGATAGACAGTAGACAGAAAAGTTTGTTTAAGTTACCAAAGAGCCTTAACAGTTTCTTCAAACTGTTCTTATCTCCTGGGTAAATAAAAACTGCCTAATTATATATTTACTTGGGAGACTAAAAGGCTTTCTTCAAATTCATTAGTACTACTTGCATAACTGACCCATATTTTATAGTGTTCAGAAGTTATTATTCACTTTTTCTCATAAAATGAACAAACATTTGGGGTCTAATTTCATAATCTTTTATTTAACCTATTTTGATTATAGTTTCCATTTTGTCTGAATAAACCCAAGATGAGGGAGCCCAAGGGTATATTGTAAAACTTCATATTACACGATGCTAAAATCATTTTAGTCTTTTAACAAGTCTTTTCTATTTCAGATTGATGTGAACCCACACAACATTAAAAAAATTATTTCACTTGCAAACAACAAACATGAGTGTTAGGTCCTCATACATGTCATATTAGTGCATCTGCTTCAATAGAGCATGCAGAATTTTATGACATTTTGTTTACTTATTCATCTGAGCTTTGATATGTAAAAAGCAAATGTGATGCCATGGCTAGAAGAGCCGGTGATTGCCTAACTATGATTGTCATATAGCTAGATGGACAGCTACATGTATTTTAAAAATGAACGATATTTAAGTCAATAATTGAGAATAAACTATTTAATTTTCCACTCACTTGTATGTGTGTATGGCTTTGGTTTATAAAGGTCATCAATCATATGCCTGAAAACACTCCTCAGTGAGTCCAGCTACCAAATTAGTGTATTCCATCTTCAGTCTTAACCTAAAGAAATATTAAAGATGATGATATTAACCTTATAAGCACAAATCTGTGACAAATTTTTTTTAACTTTATGTGTAGTCGCAAGATCAGCAAATGTAATGTCCTCTGGACACACAAGCTGGCTTGTACCGGTGAAATAAATATCTTCTGCTAAAACCAAGGCTGTAAGTAGGCTCAGTTGGCCTGCATTTATGTGACTTTTTGTTTCACTTGAGATGTGGTACAGCCTTAGAACTTAGCTTTAGGTTAAATGCCTGAAGAAGCCTGAAATCTCAACACAGTCCGTATAGAGCTCAGTTCAGCCAAGAATCGAAGAATCAGGGGTCTGAGCAGTTGAGACACAACGAACAAAAAAGGAACAGACAAAAGAAATGTCTGTTTCACTCTCAGTAGAGTAATAAGCAGCTAGTACAGAGAACACGAAGTGTGTTAGCGGTCCTTCAGTCTACTACCTCTGCAGAGGGAATGAGGGAAAGTGTCTGGTCTGATCTCTATGGGTGCTCAGTACACCTAATAACTGCTAGAGAAAGGAATGGACCCGAGGTCTTTGATATCAGCCCACCATTACTGTCCAAAGAGATTGTAGAAATAGTTGCTTTAGAATAAATGGATTTCTCCTGATTCGTTACAGCACTCCCAAAAGGACAGACTGCGGAGCGAATGGAGCATTTTGATCCAGGAGACCTATGCAACAGTACTCCCCTGTGAGCATGGCCTTCTGCTCAGCTAGATTAAAAAAAAGGGGGGTGGGGACAGCGATCATGTCTTGAAGCAGCATTTAAATGTGTAATTTTAGCCATCCAAGTTAGAAGAGCATGTCCCCACGCCATAACATGTCACTGATTAAACATACATATCTTTTTACTACATACTATTGCTGTTTCTTGGTGTCAGCAACTCATCGGTACAGGTATGATAAGTGGATGGTAGTGTTTTACCCTGTGAGTACATGCAATGCTTGAGTTAGTCACAGGGTGCAATCCTATTTGTGAGTGAGGCATGGCACAGTCTCATACAGTCTTCCAAGAAAGCAGATCAATGCAAGGGACATTTCCCAGAGCCGTACCATTTTAATGATAATTAAACCTGAGCTCACTGTCATCACGCAACAACTTCTGATGTCAAACATTGTGACTACTTAAAGAAGAACAGCCTTTCAGAGAATAAACGGTATTATTAGAAAACCTTCTTTCTGTTTCCATTATCCTGTTGAGTATTGTATTCTTTCCACTCAATGTATAACTCACTGTGTCAGCACTGAATCTGGTCCTGATCTGAACACAGGAGGGCGGAGAGTTTTAAATGCCAGTCATCTGTTTGCTCCTTAAAGGAATGCTGGTCACCTACTAAAGTCACTGTCAATGGCTGGTAGAGGAATGTGAAGAATGCTTAGAAAAGCAATACCATAAAAGGTATCTTTTGTTTTCTTATCTCTCCTCTCACAACAAGAAGACACTTAGCAGCACCCCTGTAATTGTCCTTTGGCAAATTGTTTCATTAGTATTTCCTGCCACAGATAGAACAAATGGTCATTATTCTTCTAAACTCAATTTCTCCTTATCTAGCTAAATAAATAAGGCGTGGCCACAAAAGATACCTTTACAAAATATGAACTGCAGTCTGTAGGAGCATTGCGGTACCACTATGGGAGCTGTCATTGCAGTCTGATCCCTTCGGGAATGGCGTGCATCGCTCTGCAACAAGTACAGCAGCACTGCTTATGGAAAAGGTGTGCTTCTGTCAGGCTGGTGGACACCGCATACGCTCTCTGGAAGCCAGCAGACATGAAAAAGAGAGTTAGCCCTGAAAAAAAAAGAAAAACGGATCTGGGGGCTTTCAGCTAATGTATGTCGGCACAGTGCCATGAAGCTATGCGGGTTTATTAAATGTAAGAGCTGCTGCTTATGTGTAAATTAGGACTGCCACCTGGCTGGTTTCCAGCTGTCTTGCCTGGTTTTATTCCGAACTTGCTGGCTGCTGTTGGAGCTACTGTACAGATTGGTCTGGACATTCTCAGCAGACTTTTTTTTGGAAGGTGTTTGGCCTTTTCTGTGTTGAAGGTGACTGTATTTTACCTGTGTTTTAACAACAAAGTGCCACTGAAGTCACAGAGGTGATTATCCCAAAACTTTACTGGTAGTGATCACCCTGACCAAAAAAAAAAAGGGGTCACTTCAAATAAACTGCAGTCAGTAAAAACAGCTTCATCTAAATAAAATGATGGTGAAAAGGCATGCAATCTGTTTCTCTTTATAGCCTTTTTGAATTATAACAGTTATGTAGATGGATGTAGATAATAAGTTATAATAGAAACATATTTTGACACTTACTGCCTTATAGACCAACAGAAGCTAGTAGATAGAAGTTTCACTTTCTAAGAACTTTCTAAATATGTCTCTTCATTATTTCTTTCTTGGCTTTTTTTTTCTGTGTCATTCTAGAGATATGCCAATTGATAAACTTTCTGTGCTTAATTCAGTTACTAATAATGACCATTTTCTCTGTTTTTTAAGAGAAGGTGCTCAAAACAGTGTGTTTCCAGACCAGTCAACATCCTTTCTTCTGCAGTGGCCAGTACAAGCCAAATAAGACAAGATCAAGAGTGCAAGTGCTGGATGTTTTAGGTAATTTCATGTCCAAGGCACCTGAAGAATTGTTTTATGATCTCACTCAACTGCTATTTTTAAGACCAAGGTGACACTTCCAAGGTTCAGGTGGATGCCCAAAATTGTCCTCACAATTCGAAGGCGATGTTTGTATTCTGACCATGGATAGAAATGTACAGCTGTGCTGCACAATATGAAGCTCAACTGAGGTGTCTTTGGTGAGTGGACCTTCTTGGCGGTCTGTTCGTGCATTTGTGAAGTTGTACGATCTTTCTTCTGGCTTTGAAATAGTCTTAGCAACCTGTACCAGGCTACAAAAGATTTGCATTCTCCTGTATAGATGAGAAAAAAGGGTGAACATTAATTCCAAGTAAGCCATCAACCCTTTTTTTTCCCACATATAATAGTATCCGGATGTCCTACGTCTGCTAGAAACAACTCACTAGCACCTAATACTTACAATATGTGTATAAACAGAGAGGTCTTGTTTACATGCCAAATGCTTGCACTTACCCTGCTGTCCGGTGCTGGAAATAGAGTTGTGTGGCTGTGAGTGATTCCGGTCCTTTGCAGACATTTTTGTTCTGCAAAATGACTAATCAGATCATCATAGGTACTCCTACCATAGGGGGTAAAAATGGAAGTAGGTGCCATGGGCATAATTAAAGGAAAATATCAGATCTGATTAAGTCTTAGCCCTAAGCACAATACAAGTGTTAACACCAACACCACCCCCCAACCAGAAAAAAATCTGGTTTTTGCTTCTCTTAACATTAGGTAATCTGCTGTGATCAGATGTTCAACACATCACAATACACTGTTCTAATTTCAATAATTTTGGAGCAAAAAGCAGCGGAAATTTGATGAGACATCCTCCTAGATTTCAGGATTAAGATATCATGTTCAGAAAAGCTTTTAAATTCGTAAGTGCTTATTATCATCTTATATCCTAACAAATCATGCAACAAGTACAGCAATGTGAAGCTGAGAGCTATACCTTGTAAAGATTTGTACATTCTAAACACAGTTTCCTAGCAATTCAGATAACATCAAATTTGTCACCTTTACAATATCTTGCTTTGATGTCTCTGGCATTTTTGCGTGGGGGAAAAAAGTCTTAAAGATGCTAAAGTTTATGAAACAACTTTGCCTTCAGGGGCTCTGACAGTTCACAATCTGGAATGTATCAGCACACCCCCCTCAACAATTACAGATTTTTAAATTTTGCAACATTACGACAGTCCAAAAGCCCAAATTCTCTTAAAAGTATGTACTTGCTGTTTATGCCTGTTGAAATTATCTAGAAAGATAATTTTAGCTAATGGACTTTAAATGTTCTATAACTTTTGATCTCTCTTAATATATATGTTGAGTTGTATTCTCCCATCACTGAAACTCATGCAATTTAGCTGACCTTTGTCAATTATAAATACTTAACTGCCAGCAGAGCCAGTTTTGCTGGCACCTCATATCAGATTCCTGAAAACATTTTCAGAACTATTTCAGATACCGTGGAAGTCACAACATTAGCATAGCACGTAGATCAATCTCCTTGCTTGCTGTTCAGCAGCCATCTCCTTTTTTTTCTGTAGGAGAAATGCTTCTTTACAATTTTCTTACAGCTGCAAGAAGCTGAATGAGCTTGATCATGGCAATAACAGTGAACCCAGGAGGGGAACCATGTATTAGAATATAACCCTGCTCCATTTCCCATTGAGGGCAACATCAAAATTTCTACTAACCAAAAAAAAAAAAAAAGGCAAAAAAGGAGCCAATGTTTTCTGCTTACCTGGCATCTTTCTTAAGCATGAAAGAGCAATGTAGTTCTGGTTTGTCCCCATTAGATTGCACATATTGCTATTCAGATACTCTGCATGCACTCTAATTGTGTAATGAACATGTCTTAGGGTCCCTATTTAAATGTCTAATATTTACATTTGAAGCTCTTTAACGCTATAGATCAGCTAGTCTTGTCTTTTGCTTCAAAACATCTCTTACTTACCTTTCTAATACTTCTACACTTTTCATGTGTTCTTGACAGTGGATTGTGTCAAGCTTTTTAATGTATAGAAAGTACAACGGAAGACTGCTGGGGCTTTGGAAAGTGAGCAAGTACAGGGAGAAGGCAGAAAACTTTGTTTGTGCAGTAGAAGTTTTATTTTAGCAGAACATTGGGCTGTTTTCCAGTGGGAGAGGGAGCTGTAAAAATAGGATGCTCTGTGAGTCACAGCTAGGGGATCAAATCTCCTCACTAGAATGCAAGTACAGCGTACAGTCAAACTGAAGGAGATGTGAATGGACTAAATTGATGTGATAAGCAAAATGAGGAGTCAAAGAGTTGCATACTAATGCTAGGAACCATGATGAAAAGCAAGAAGAATTGGAATTTCTAATGGTGAAGCATTTGGATATGATCAAAGTATTAATGCTAAGGAAAATACAGAATTGCTCAGTATATATATATATTCTGCATTTGGAAAGATGATCTATGAGTTTGTATCATTTGGGAAAGATTAAGTCCTTCATCTATCCACCAGCCAACTGGAAACAAAAAGGATTTGAAAAAACATCTTCTAGATATAGTCTTTTTTTAAATCTCTTTTTACATCAAAGAGTCCTTAAAGAATTGGTTCCTTATATACCTTGCCTGCTGTTATTTACTTGTAACTTTCAGAAAAAATGTGGCAATGTCATGAAACTGCTGAAGTGTTAGAAGAGTACCAGTGTTCACTAAAGGCAAATAGGAATACGGGAGTAACCACAGGCTGGACAGCATGATACAAATCCTAGGGGGGAGGGGGCAAGAGGACTGACATGGGATTCAGCTAAAAAGGAGTTTTCCTCCTGGAAACTCTGCTAAGGCACATGGAAAATAAGGAGGTGATTTGTGACAGCCAACATGGCTTCACTAAGGGCAAATCGTGCCTGACAAATTTGGTGACCTTATACAACAGAGTTACAACATTGGTGGATAAGGGGAGATCAACAGACGTCATCCACCTGGAGTTGTGCAAAGCATTTGACGCCATTCCACATGACATCCTGGTCTCTAAATCGGAGAGACATGGATTTGACCAATGGACCACTCAGTGGATAAGGAACTGGCTGGACAATCACACTCAAAAGAATTGCAGTCAATGGTTCAATGTCCAAGTGGCGAGCAGCAACAAGTGATGCTCCTCAGGGGTCAGTACTGGGACTGGTGCTATTTAACGTCTTTGTTGGTGACATGGATATTGGGATGGAGTGCACCCTCAGCAAGTTTGCTGACCACACCAAACTGTGTGGAGCGGTCAACACACTGGAGGGAAGGGATGCCATCCAGAGGGACCTTGACAGGCTTGAGAGGTGGGCCCATGTAAACCTCATGAAATTCAACAAGGCCAAGCACAAGGTCCTGCACATCTGTATCCTGGGCTGCATCAAAAGAAGCGTAGCCAGCAGGTCAAGGGAGGTGATTCTGCCCCTCTGCTCCACTCTTCTGAGACCCCATCTGGAGTACTGCGTCCAGCTCTGGAGCCCTCAACATAAGAAGGACATGGACCTGTTGGAGTGAGTCCAGAGGAGGGCCACAAAGAAGATCCGAGGGCTGGAGCACCTCTCCTATGAAGAGAGGCTGAGAGAGTTGGGGTTGTTAAGCCTGGAGAAAAAAAGACTCCAGGGAGACCTTATAGCAGCTTTCCAGTATCTGAAGGGGACCTACAAGAAAGCTGGAGAGGGACTTTCTACAAGGGCATGTAGTGACAGGATGAGGAGTTATGACTTCAAACTGGAAGAGAGCAGGTTTAGAACAGATATTAGGAAAAAAATTTCACTATGTTGGTGGTGAGTCACTGGAACAAATTGCCCAGGGAAGTTGTTGATGCCCCATCCCTGGAGGTGTTCAAGGCCAGGCTGGATGGGGCTTTGAGCAACCTGGTCTAGTGGGAGGTATCCCTGCCCATGGCAGGGGGGTTGGAACTTGATGATATTTAAGGTCCCTTCCAACCTAAACCATTCTATGATTCTGTGAACATAATTGATGAAGGTAATTAGTTTTTCTCAAATAATTTGATGTGATACTTTGACAAAATTATGATTGTTTGAGAAAAGAGTTGTGTAGCTATATTTGGACTCCTGTAGGGTGAATAACTTCATATTGCCTGACACTATTATTCAAAATACAGTGCAGTACACTAACAATAAAGCATAATACCAGATTAAGAGATGGCTAACTGACAGATCACAAAAATAGCTGTCAATAGAGAATAATCATGCAGGTGTCTCTATTTCTGCATCTTTTCCAACTCTTTCACCAATGTCTTGGAAGTTAATAAAATCACTACTGATGAGATTTCCGTGAAATATAATAAGAGGTGCCCTGTAAACTACTGAGGTGAACAGTACAGTCAAAAAAAGAAATTGAAACTGCTTAGGAAGCTGGCCCGTGCCAAAATCTTTCTAATGCCAAGTACTCAGTTTGAAGATCTCATCTTTGGGTACTCTCATTAACAAAGAGTGGTTCAGCTTCTAGATGTCTTATGAGTTCTTTGTATTCACAAATACACCAATCTACTTCAGACATGATTACTGGGCTACATCCATATGAAAAAACGTAGCTACTCTCTCTTTTTGAGGGCAACTATCACGGTCTGGCCCCTTCCATAGTGTTACGTTTTCTTCCTTTTCACATCAGGACAGTCTCATCTAAATTGCCCTTTGGGAGTGGTCCCTGACCTTTGCTGGTTCCCAGGCTGTTTTCTGGAGTAGTGGCAAGGTCGAAATGCTGGCAGAGACTGCTGAGTGGTTTGACAGTGTGGGTGGATGGGTTCCAGGGACGGAACCTGTGCCTGCATCTGCACTATATATTAGCGCGGATACAGCCTTTCTGTGCAAACAAAAGTCCTGCCTTCTCTCTCTGACATCTTTTAATGTATACTCATCTGACAAATCAAATTCAGCATGGATGAAGTGAAACATGTATTTCCCTGCCTGCCATCACCGCTTCTAACAAATGCGTCCTCACAGCTACCACTTTTCCTGATCTCTACCATCTCTGTCTGTCATGTAGAATGATAATCTGAACATCGCCTTCAATCCTAGACTCTTCCTCAAGCCTTGTATCCTGCCTTGGTCCATCAATAACCGTACGCAGCTTGTACTCATAGTGCAAAAATTAACAAAATAAATAATCAATAACAAGGATAAAATTATCTGGAGCAGGGAATTTTAAGTGCACTGTGGAATTGGGAAGGGATTTGGAGCACAGGGAGAGTCGTATAGTAGAAAGCATGGTATGGATTTATAAACCATAACTAAAATACAGTTAAAATGAACTTTTAGAAAGATATGGGGATAGATAGCCAGGGAATACAGGCAGAGAATTGATTTTATCTCTGCAAGTGACCCTGCTCATTAGATGTAGTTACCCACCCATTTCTTTTCCGCTCAAGAAAAAAAATAATGTATGTATACTTTTGATGTTCCCATTTGCAAAGATAGAAAAGAATCATAATAATATTCAAGGACTGAAGAGAATACCATAAAACAGTCTGTTTATCAAAGCTGACTGGATGAAAACATGTAAATACCTTCATGTTACCTGATACTGAATGAAAAGTGCACTTACCCTTGACTACAGTTAAGAGGTGAATAGGAAGAACCTGTTCCAACCTGAAAAAAATGTTAGAATGGAAAGGAATGTTAAGATATTTGCTTCTTTTGTATTTAACTGTTACTGCTTTTACATACTAGAATATTTTTTCCCTCAAAGTACTTAGTGTCACGTAGGTTGCTTGGGTAGGCAACCAGGAAAGCAATAGCACTTTTATCACTGAAACAGTCATGCACAATTAGTGCATAAATACAGAACAGCTGTTGTTTCTGAGTATTGATGATTTGTCGGAAGTAGTGCCTAAATAACTAATATAACTTTAATGCGGTACATTACCTCTACCCGCAGCTTGTGTCTACTATTTGTTTATCCTTGCAGGTGTCCAAAAATGTGTGTAAAACACATGGAAAGCATGCACTATGTGGAAAGATTGCTGAAGATCTCGAATGTAAAGCCCCTAAGCCAATTCCTTTGTGCTGTAACTCCATTTCATGCAACTGAGGTGAACAAAAATTCACCAGTGATGAATCTGGCTCAAGCTGTTGATTTGCTAAACAACATGGAGAAGGGAGAAAATAGCTCTTTTTCTGAAGGTATTTCCTGAGGCTATATATTAAATATCAATGCATACCATAAAGAAAACTGCCTCACTGATTCATGAAGACCTTATAGAATGGTGCGGTCTGAGCAGACACTACAAAAATGAGGGATTTTTGGCAGTTTCATCTAGTTACTTCAGTATGAGATTATTTTTTTTCTTTGAGAAAGGCCCTGCATCATGATAATGAGTGCAATATTAACAACCACTGAATAATATCACCTAGTCATCACACCATCGTATATATATATTCCACAATAAATTTCACTGCAAGGATGTTTTCCCTCTTTTGAAAAAAAAAAAAAAATTAATTCTGCCTTAATTTTACCCATTGGTTCTGCCCTTTGTCCCACCTGCCCAGGTCTTTGAGGGACAAATATCCCCTGCTTCCTTACTGAGGATAGATGAAGGGTAGGCAGGGTCCTAACAACATCCCAGTTAAGTGCCTGGAGATAAGGGGGACGAAGCCTGGCTTTCATTTGCTTGCCAATAAGTGTATGTAATGCACATTCAGACTGGAAGAATGAAGGAAGATGTGAACTTGGATGCACATTACTGAAGTCAATAAATTCTGTGGGGCCAGTGTCTTACCCTTTTAAAAGTGTGGCTCCATTGATTTGCAGCACGATGAGGATCTCTCCCTGCCTATTGTCGTGGGCATTGAATAGTCTTCAGCTCTAGAAGAACTGAATATTAGAACTCTAATTTACAATCAGCACTGTAAAAAGCTTTGTCCTATTCACATTGTCTGGCAGCAGCAAGCGCAAATGTGTTTATTGAAACCCATTTCAGGGCATTCTAATTGTCCTTATTTAGTCAGTCTTAAAAAGGGAGAAATATATAATTCATGGCAATCTTTAAAAACTGGCTGACCAAGGCTCATGACAAATGCTTACAAATGGGGATTAAAACCTGAGCTGTCAGTGAGATAATTAGTTTATTCCAGCACACTGAAAGGCTGTGGTTGTGATGATGATGGGTGCCATCTGATGAGTAAGGAGTCATGTTACAACACAAGCACATGCTCCCTCCTCCCCTCTCCTCCAGTATAGACCTTATTTAGCCAGCTATGATACTGCTTTTCAGAAGGGAGAAAAAAAAAAAAAAAAAAAAAGAGTTGTTTTAAGTCTGCTATTTTCTGGATCTTTTCAAATACTGATTGACAGTCCCCATTTGGCTAGAGTAGCATCCGAGACCACAGATGTCAAAGAGAAATATTTGCAAATTCTGTTCCCTCTCTTAAAGCGATTATTTTTAGTTTCTGACGAGCAGGCAACTATACCCAGATATTCATAAACAGATTCCTAATGCAAAGGCTGACAGCAAATTGGCCGTATTACAAAACAAATTGTACCCTCTGTCAATAGGTTCCATACTCTGGATTTTCTTTCTACCAGCATTGCTGGTCACAACATGTGAAGACTGCAACTGGGTCCTCATTTTCCCATCATTTTTATATAGATAGGACAGCTGTGGAGGGAAAGAAGGAGGGGAAAATTAGGTAGCTCTTCTGCTTTAGCATAACGCAGAGCAAAGAATAATCTGCAGCCAGTCAGGAATGTATTCAGACAGGCAGCAAGGAGACTGAAGCTATCGTCACACTTGATAACCTGTAACTAGGGACATTATTTAAGTCAAGTAGCTCAGTCTGCAAATTCTTATCCTTCAATCTATGAGAATAAAATACTGAAGATTAGACATGATCACTAGCAGACTTCTTACCGTGTGTCTTATCCACAAATAACAGGAGAATGAAGGCAACTATCATTTAAAAAAAAAAAAAAAGTATAGTCCTGATTGGAACAGCAACTTTGCTTTATAGAATGTCAGCTGACTTAGAATGTGTCTAATAATCTTTTATTCTTTTTGCCCCTTATGACGTCCAATCTATTTAGGTTCCTAAATTTACTTTCTATATTATTACAGTGCTTTCCATGTCTTTCGTAATCAAGCTGTGACAAAAAAGATTATTACCTGGTTTCTTATGGCAGACCCTGAGGTACATAGTCCATTCTAGGCAAAGTAAGAGTAGAAAGATGAAGCAAGCATAGGAAAAAATACTTTGATCTATTAAAAATGCTTCTGAGGGAAAAAAAAATCATAATCAGTTAGCCTGCAGATAATAACAACTCTTAGGAAGAGAAATAATAAAGCTGGATCATGAGAACTAAAGCACTGGCAGCTCCATAGTTAAAGTTATCAAACCCTTCATGCTAAATGAAGTCAAAGCGATCTTATTGTGACAAATAGACCTGCCTCTGCAAAGGACAAGTCTAGTGAAAACAGTTTTCCCCAAATGAAAATGTTAACAAGCAGTAGAGGAACTGAAATGCATCCACTTCAAAATAAATTCCAAGCCACAGAGCAAGAATCCAACTGTGAATAATGCTAGAGATGGGATTTGTTTGCATTAGCCAAGTAAACATAAAATAATACAAAAGTGCCCAGTGGAAAGGCTAAGATGTTATTCATGACATAAAACTTGCCACTTTAAAAAAGGTAAAGTTGTGAAAGGATAGCATGCATTTTATTGCTTTTCTTGCTCGTATAAGACTCACTCAAAGGAAGAAGTATGAATTGTTTCAAATTTGAAACTCATGTCATGCTTACGTTGTGTTTGTGGGATTCCTGTTGATGTCACTAGGACATTAAACGGCAAAGTATCTCCACATCATTTGTATGTAGTGACATTTGGGAAAAAAGTGAGATTTGTACCATAGATAAGAGATCTGCATTGCAGCCCAGTGAAGGAAACTTTGTTCTTGATCTTTAATAAACTTCCTGTCACATGTATCACTCCCGGTCTCAATAATTTCAATCTTAGTGAACTTCCTTCTTTCATGATTAGTGAAGTGCCTGTAGCTGGATAACAGAGGTTAGTTATTTTCTAAATGTCAATTTTAGCAGAGTGTAAATGACTGGAGAAGACAAGGAGTGCAATGCATGCATGTAATACTTTGATGTGTGGAGATTAAATATTTTATGAGATGAATCATTTCCTGATGCCTCAAATGTGTGGTGTTTTTTTTTTCTTTTCTGTATTTTTAAAAAAGTGGATAGTTGCGTTATTAGTGATGACGAAAGCGAAAGCATTTTGCTTGTGAACTCGGAGTCACACCTCTCCGTAACTCCTTTCATTTAAGTTCATGGCTGACCACATGACCCCATGTTTATGTAGCGTGATGTACTTTTGATATGGTAAGAGTTTACATGGAAACACACACTCTTGGTTTGGGGAGATACGATCAATGTCCTTTCACTGTGAGCAGGTTTTGTGAAAGGAACCCACCAAAAGTCTTGCAAGCTTAGTTCGTGGAAACTGCTATCAGCTTTTTCAGGTTTTGTTTCAGTAAAAAAAAAAGGTATTTTTGTAGTTGCTGCCACCATATACTGCTTTTAGAGATACGCTAACGTGACACAGTGTTGTGTGGATAGGTCTCTAAAAGGGTCTGGCGGCACTTTTATTGTGACCCGCTGTGCCAGTAGATGTGCTAAACTCTGTTTATGACATTATGAAAATGTGCGAACTAGCTGGGGTGTCACGCCATGTCAGTATCGGGACAAGAGGTTTCTAAGCAAAAAAATGGTATTAGTGAAATCAAACATTTGTGATTTCTCCAATAAAAGTCAATACCTTTTAAATTCAGAAGCTAAGTAGATTCAGGTAAAGCCTGAGTTTTTAATTGCTGAGACTGAAGTCTGGAAATTCTTCAGCTTGGCTGATTCCATGGCAATGTATGTGGAACCGCAAATAAAGACAGCTCGGTTACAAACGGCTGTCAGACATGGCTTGCACTATCAAAAATGAAGCAGAGATGGATGATTGGCATGAGCTGCCTATTTTTAGTTAAGAAATTAAATATCCATATAATTACTATTTTTACCTTTTTAATTATAAAAGAGGTTGAAATAAGAAACAACCAGATTTGAAAAAAAAATAATTGCCTTGCATTAATTAATAAATTACTTTTTAAAGTGCTTATTCATAAGAAAATGGATCTGCTGTGTTGACTTTTTCCCCTTCCCTCTTCAGATTTGTCTTCAGGGCAAACATCTCCTTAGCTACACACCTGGCCTAGAAGAAACCTCCCATTTCAAACTCTGCTTGTTATGACAGTGCCTGGTATGACGATCCTGTTGCAGAGCCGGAGGTGCAACAGAGTAAATTGAAGCTGATAAAACAGCTAACCCTTCCAGGTCATACTGCTGTTTCAAAGCAATTTTGTCTCGGTTCTAGGGGAAAAGGGTGCAGCTTGGGTGTTCAAGGTAGGAAAATCAGTTCGGTGTAATTCTTTGTCTAGGGCTAGATGATTTTGTTATTGTCTACAGTAAGCTGTGCTAGCAGTGTTATTTGGGGCTACGTTGCATGTCTATACTGCTGCCCTTGTGGAAGGCTGATGGGAAGAAGCATTATTGAAGCTGGCTTTGTGGATGGGGAAAAAACATTCAACAGAAGTTTCTGGGCACAGGAAGAGCACTCATCAGTGGCTTGTGCAGCCCTCTGTCATTGGCTTTGCCTGTCTTTACTGGATCTTCTTCTGCAGGCCAGAAGAAAGAAATAAGTCTTTATATGCTAATCTAATCTAACATTGGTAAAGACCAACGCTGTCTGTCCTCTGACTTATCTTTACATTTATGCATATGTGCAGGATGAGGCAGATTCTGCTTTTTGCCCTCATGTCGCACTTTCACCTTACAGTATCCTCAAATATTTTATAAATAAGATGGGCCTTTTTTATTTCAGTTTTTATGTCCACCACGGGAAGAACTGTGGCTCCATTGTACCTGGGATGCAAAAGAGACGTGAGAACGTTAGCTATGGACTCTCCATTTTTTATTACACTGCTCAAGTGTCTTTTTTGTGTCTCTGAAAAGCAGCAGGATCTCTGCCTTGCTCGTCCCACTCCTTATACCCAGGTTGATGGATCAGGCAGGTTGTAGCAATGGGAAGTTACTGTCTGCAAACATATTGTTTCACTACTTTCTTACAATAAAAACCTGCCCTGACACAGCACAAAGGACATAAAATGCAACAGAAAATCAAGCTCAGTTTGTGTTTGGTGGCAGGGGTGGGGGTTGTGAGTATGTCCTTTTAGATTGTGGCATGGAAACAAACTAGACCAGGTACTGTTATTGGAGAGGGAACTTTCTTTGTGGTATATGTATTATCTTAAACGTTTTTCTTTTTTTTTTTTTCAAAGCTTAAATTAACCAATATTTGAAGATAGTGCAGCCTGCTCAACCTGATGTTGGTGGTAGCCTTTCACAATGTCAGGAAATGAACGCTCCTCATGGTCCATGGGTTCCACCACACAGACGAAGAGTTTATGCCCATCGGCCTGGGCAGTAAGGGGGTCACTCAACAGTCAGTAATGCAGTGGCTGGTTTTCAAATGCACTGATGCCATATTGTGGATGCTCTCTGAGGTCTTTCAGTTCTCACCTGCTCGCTTGGTGAGCTTAAACATCTCTTCTAATTCTATTTCCCTGATAGCACTGGCACTGCAAGCCCTTGTCCCTCATGCCGGAGAGAATTAAATCTTGAGGGAATATTTTAAGGGTCATAGAGGGAAGACTGGGGGGGAGAACATATATGTAATTACCCCAAATTCAGTTATACACTTTTCTACTCAGAGCTTAAATTCAGTTACCATTGTGTGTTAACAAGTTGCAATGCTTAGCAATCTCAGATCTATTTATTATATTTTTTAAAGAAAATGTCCAACTTTAGTAAATAAAGCCACAAACAGTACAGCTTAAGCATAATGTTTATAATAATAAAATGTGAATCCAAGAAGTCCTGAAAGAGGGAAAAAAAAAAAGAAAGGCAGGGTTGAAACAACACTCTCCTTTTGACTGGAAATCAGCCCTCACTTTCTAGCGTTAATTATTTTAAGTCAGTCTTGCATTTCATTTCCATAAAAAGGGCATAAGAAAGGTTAAAAATCTGTGTCATCTACTGTGAACGAATTCTCTTTTTGGAGCACTACAGTCTACGGTATTTAAATTATGCCATCACTGAACATTTTTCCCCTGTCAAGAACTAAGCCTAATGAGCCAAGAAGAGCACAGGCACATGCTTAGTCTCTAAGAAGGAATATTTATGCTCAAAGAGACCTATGGAGCTCAGAAAACTATACAATCACCACTTAAATGTCTGCAGAGTTGGCTCAAAACAACAATTTGTACTGGTGATGCACATAGTAAGAAATACTTTGAAAGCAGCTCCTGTAAAACAACTACCACTCTCTATTCTGTTTTACTTCCCACTCATTTCCATTACACCCTGAACCTTACATTACTGAACAAGAAGCAACTCTGCGATCGAAGTTTTGAGCTAGAAAGCAATTTCTACTAGATTTTCTTTATATTTCTTTTCATAATATTACTTATATATAAGGGAATAGATTCTGCTTTCAGTTATACCATCATAAACACTCCACAGCTTTAACGTGATTTACCGTGGTTTTGCATACACGAAGGCATAGTTTGGCAGGCTATTTATCAAACATCAAAACAGTTAAGTACAGCATCCCAAACTTGCAAATTAATGTGAGTTTTAGCTATCAAGGTACCCAGATACTCTATACATAAGAATATTCTAAATAGCATTCTTTTTACTCCTTACAGAGAAGCTGTATGGGCATATTTAGTAAGAATCAGCAATTGAAAGAACATGTTGCTGAAACACATGCAAAGTTGTGAAAAGCCTTCATCCAAATCTGCAGCTATAGATAGGGGCAGCCTTAGAATAGGGAAAAAGTCAGTTTGTAGCTCAGTTTAGTACCACCTGAATGCCAAGAAATATCCGGAATGGTTTAAATGCCGTATGCAGTCCTCTTGTAGGCTTGCTGTTGTCATCGTGAGAGGGCCTTCAAAGCATCTGGATATTTCCAGAATGCGGGAAAGTTGTCTTTCCTGAGGGAGACAGGAAAAACACTCCTAAGAGTGCCACCTACACTTTCTATCAGCTGGGTCCCTGACATGCAAAGGTTACACTTGGCCATGTGAAGAGGTATTCCCCCTTTATGTCACCTTGCACTGGAGGTGGCGTACAAACCAGTTGTCTTATGGGAATCAAACAGTTGATTTATAATAGGAGAAGGTAATGACCCTTTCTTTTTCTCACAGAAACTGAAGACCAAAGAGATTCCAACATTTTATATGCGATTCTCTCAATCTGAAGGTTTTGACAGGGTGCCAGTTCTGAACACTTGTTTTGGGGCTTTTTTATCTACAAGATCTATTCTTCTTCCTGTGAAAGAAGTGAAAAGCAAACAATAATAAAAGATTTTAATCTGAAAAAGACATGAGCACAAGTTAAACAAATGAGTATTTTTCTTTTGATTACCTCTCATTTGCTACTGAACTGTGAATTTGCTGCTTCGTTAGACATGAAGTGAACAAAGGGAAACCTAATTAAAGGTTGTTACCTCTCCACATCATTGGTGCCTAAAATCCATCATGTCTCTATTCCCTGTTAGATAATGCATTATAAAGAACTGATCACTGTTTTTGTTTCAAGGCCCAAAATATGCTATGCCAGGTCATATGCTAAAAAAATGTTTGTCATAGATATGATAATTACACTTCAGCAGTAAGCTACTTTATTCTCACTTCAGTTATCTCACAGGATTGAAACCAGAACTCAGTGTTGTTGAAATTAATGAAAGTTTCCTATCAATGAAAGCAGGAGCAGATCTCTGCAGGAGAATTCTCCTGACATACAACACAATGTATAGGCTGAAAATCAGGTCGGTCAGCCAGGTTGGGGGGTGAATGTGCAGTTTGTTAAATCCCAGATGAGGAAACAGCCTTAATATAACTGAAAAATGCTTCCTCTGCTGTGCACAGGACAAGGGATCCACTCGAGGGCATATGTCTTCTGAGGCATCATGGCTAAACCATGTGTACAGTAGCAGGATAGCGCTGTGAGAAAAAAGACCTTTCACAGAAGCATGGTACCATCATGCATTGAATTAACTACACAGTTCCAAGCCCAACTACGACAGCCAGTTTCATCTCTAACTATGACCCATATTCAAGATTATACACACATACACACATTTATACAGACATACATATATAGACATTTTCAAGTATAGTAAATATATGAATGTATATATTTACTACTAGGGATGTTTGTGCTTCAATTTCCAGTCTTCGTCACACTCAGAGCTGTGATCTTGAATACAGTTTAACTTATGTGTTCAAACGCCTGCTAGGCTTGAGTGAGGAGAAATAAAAAGTCTTCAGTCTTTAATATTGGGAATATTTTCAGTGGTCCACTTCCCTTGCAAGAATTGTTGTCCCACTCTAACAGGGATGTCAAAGGAAAGGCAGAGGTAAGCCACTTATAATTAAGTAGGTTTGCAGGAGGCAGAAAACAGTAGCTGTTCCTTGCAGGACTGTCAAGGAAACCTGCTGTTAACTGCTACCTAGTTACTGAAACAATGTCCTGCCACTTTCAGAAAAAAAAAAAAAAGGAAAAATATGTGGTAGCTTAAGAAGTTATTGAAGAAAAAGAAATGAGGAATTAATTTTACTAGGATACAAAAGATACAATTTCTATACACACACACACATATATAAAGTTCTCCTTTATTTTCTGGATTCTTTTTTCATCATTAAACAGAGCTGTACCTCAGTTTCCATGGGCGTGTGCTATATAGTTTTATTGCTGAACAGCACAAAGTAGGCACGGTTTGGTGGTGAGTCTGGCCAGCAGAGATGCTTATATGTTTATATAGTCATTTACACTTGAGCAAAGTAAGAGTAAAGAGCGGGCAGAAGTCAGAGCTGGTACTTTTCACTCAGTTACCCAAAGTTGCCAGCATCCCAGAAGCAGCTCTTTGCAGCACAAATTATAACATTAGCTATTTCAAAAGCATCAGATCTGTGGTATTTCTTGCTGGACTGACTTGCTACGCTCTTGAGAGTAGCAAATCCAAGAAGTCAGAAGCATCCCAGGTGCACTGAGCTCAAATCAGGTACAGTACTGTACTTGTATGTGGCAGCTTTTTGTCCATGATTTCTAGTAGGTCAACATTGGAAGAGCTGTAGCTGTAAATTACTGGTAGACATAAGGATCTTCTGCCATAACTGATAGAGTTATCTGGTCTGATGATGCTCCTTTAAAGAACAGGTAAAGGATTATTAGAGCAGCCTATGATACAATCAAAGATATTTCAGATATGTCTACTTTTTATACTGCAAACATTAATTTATTGTGTCTACTCTGAGTGGAATAACAAAAAAACCCATATATATGCTTTCATACTTATAATAAATTAAGCACTGGGCCTCAATGAGGTTTTTTAGCTTGAGCTAAACGTCACCTGAGATGGTCAGATAGTTTCTTCTCAATCTGAAAGTGGACAAAGGCAAGCTTAAACTTGTCCAAAGAATGTGTGTCCTGGTTTCAGCTGGGAGAGTTAATTTTCTTCCTAGCAGCTGCTGTGTTTTGGATTTAGGATGAGAATAATGTTGATAGCACATACTGGTTTAGTTGTTGTTAAGTCAGACCTATAGTAAGTCAAGGAATTTTTCAGCTTCCCATAGAAGCTGAGAGGGAGCATAGACAGGACAAACTGGCCAAAGGAATATTCTGTACCATAGACGTTGTGCTCAGTATATAAACGGGCGTTGGCCGGGGGGCAGCATTCACTGGGTGATGAGCAATTGTATTGCATCACAATTTTGTATATTCTTTCACCATTATTATTATTATTATTTCCTCTCCTGTTACTGTTCTGTTAAACTGGCTTCATCTCAACCCACGAGGTTTTTTTTTCCTTTTTCTCTCTCTTCTCCCTGTCTTGCTGATGGTGGGGGTGTGGGGGTGAGGGGGGGATTGGCTGCATGGTCCTAGTCTCCAGCTGGGGTTAAACCACAACAACATGGTATGAGCTTGCACAGTTTCTCTCAAAAGAGCTTCAGATATGGTCTGGTCTCTATGCAAAAGATTTTGAGGGTAGGATACAAATAAACCTCAAACTGATCAGTCTTAATCCAATATCAGAGTGGATTTTTTTGTCTATTTATGCCTCTTAAGAAGAGGTTTAAGTTAAATTGAAAAGCTATGCTTAAAGCAGAGCAAAGTTGTTTACATTGGGGATTATACCAGCATAGCTTCACCTAGACAGCTGTATCAGCATGGCGGACAAAATGTAGACAAAGTTTGCAGATGTACTGTGATAAAAATGTCATAAGCTATAGGACAGAGAGGAGGAAGGACAAGAATAGCAACAATAATTTGCTGTTTGTATTTCACAAGCTTTGAAAAACTTAAAAAAACAAAACAAAACATTTTTCTCTTTCCTGTTTCTGTGTGAAAAACTCAAACAGACAATAGGGTAAAATAATTCTGCCAGGGTCTAGGAAACTATGCTGCTGATTATATGGAAAATGCTGCCAAATTCAGGAAGTAAACAGGCTGAAATAAACAGAAAAACAACATTTTCTTTCCCCAAATCTCTTTCTTTTAAAGCAGATCTTCTATCATAACAACTATAGGCAAAAATAAATAGTTCAGACTGAACCGTTACTGGTAAGTCCAGGTTGCTTCAATGAAAATACATTGTGCATCTGTGGCACACTTCCTTGGAAAGCATTCGCCCCTTCACTCGCCAGCAAAATCAAGCATGCTGCGTGTTGTTACGCATTCTGTCTTAGCCTGGACAAGATAGTAGGATTTATGAGTCTCCAGATAGGGGCTTAAAAGTTTGAGACAACAACATTTTTAGGTTTTGGCAAAGATGGTGCCAGCTGGCTGGCTCTCAGGATTTCCCCCGTCAAGTGGTCCATGAAGCAGCGTTGGCACCAGCTGCACAGGAAACCCAGTATACCTGGACTCTCAAAAGGAGGTCAAGTACCTCATTGACAGCCTACAGCAGACATGAAAGAAAGAGTAGGAATGAAAAAAGAAAAAGCAAGCAATTTGCTCTCGGGGGGAAAGAGGTGTGTGCTGGGTTCAACACGGCACGTCCATCACCTTCACACCCATGGGCTGGCCCTGGGAAAATAGAAACAACTCAGTGCTGCTAGGACTGGAAATCCTCATGTTTCACTTCAGTCTTTGAGTACAATTAATATGTCTGAAAAGCATAGTGTTATTGTTTATTGTCTATGTTGTACTATCTACTGCTGAAATGAATTGCTTCCTAAATTTATGCAAATATATTCAGACCAGATATAATGGAGGGACATGGCTTACAGACTCCTGTGACAATGATTTCCCACTGGTGACATTCATTGCAATAACCGAGGGTCAATACTTCACAGCTGAGCCTGTTTTCACAACCCTCCTGTCCTGAGCAGAGCTCACTCATGCGTGTGGTCC
>NW_009648369.1:6693855-6722327 GCF_000708025.1 Charadrius vociferus
CTGCTGAACTCGATGGGGCATTCGGCTTCTCTTTCGACCTGTCCCCTTATAATGGGAGCGTCTGTTCTTGGCCCTGGTGGTCTCTGCTGCCCTTCTCCACGGCGAGGCAGCCCAGCCTCCAGCCGCTGAGTGTAGCTGTGGGTGAGGCAGCTTACAATGGCTCGAGGTGTAGCTTGGGTTTTGGCATTTTCACAGGCTAGATCAAGAATTCTAAGGTTTGAAAAATTATGTTTGAAAAAGAGCACAGAAACACCATTTTTTTCAGAGAGGACTGCTCCTGGCAGTGAGTCTGACGGATGTTCTGAAGCAGAATAAGCAGCATTCAGCCTGTCCCCACCATCTGCCCAAGTCCTGTTTTCTTTTCCTCATTCAGTTCCATTGGAAAATATCAACAGAAAGTGGGGTTTTCTTTACCAAGAAAGATCATGTGTTGGTTTATACTGAAACTCATGGGTCCTTTGTATTCTGGGAGAATACAGCTGCAGCGTAATGAATGGTAACCATTTGAACTCTCTGAGATAAACTCCTCCAAAACTTGATAAGGGCTCTTGAACTGTGTTCATGCTACACACAGAACTAATCTGGAAATTGGGTAAATCTCATTTTCTGCTCAATTGCAAAATAAAGGCAACACAGGAGATGTATTCAAGATATAAACCAGTGATTTGGGAGCAGATGGAAATCTGAGCAAGTATTGAGTTACGGACTTTCTTTTTTTTTCCCCCTGTGTGTTTTGTATGATCGTAGAAAATCCTTCCGAGGAAAAGTCCAAGTTAAGAAGCAACTGCGTCATTAGCTAAGGGAAAAAGAGAGAGAAAAGATACAGGTTAATATTTATTTGTAGCTATTCGTGGTAGCACCTTGAGGAACAACTAACCGTGGAGACACTATTGCATTGTTCACTGAACAAATACATGGACAGACTCCTTGCTGTAACCAACTAATGCTTGAAAGAATGAATCACACAAAGTACAGAAGGATGTAAATGTACATTTTTTATGTAGAATGCTGAAGCACAGTCAAGACTCAAACCCATTGTTTCGCAATCTTTTAGATAAGGTTATCTTTCATTGATATGGAGGTACAATCGTACAGCTTTTATCTTAATTTAAAGCAAAATATGGGGGAAATCACTCTAGCCTTGATAGCATGGCCTTCCTAAATAGTCTGCTCTGTTTCAGTTATTCACTTTCTTTATGAAACTCTTTTTCACTATTTTGGTTTGAAATGTATGCTACATGATCAGAATTTATTTTGCCTGAAAATTTGGTCTTGTGACTTTTTATGACCACAGGAAGTGTCTGTAAATCCTCCTTAGAGTAATTCTGTATCTCCCAAATGTCTGCTTTGGGAAGAATCACCCTCTGGAGAAGATTATCAAGGTCCATAAGTACAGTGAAAGCCTATATTACTAGCCTACACTGTAATGCTTATTTCTAGAGACCTAAAATGAAAGCAAATGAATTTCCATAAAGGTTATACTAGCTTTTCTGGTACAACTTTCAACTACTAAATCTCATGAAAGAAACCCTTAATTAAACCTATTAAAGGAAAGGCAATGCCTAATGAAAGCACTATGCTAAACAGCCTGATCCTACAGACCATGGAATCTGGTGGAGACACTACCACTCCTACTGAGCTGTGGGGAAATATTCTGATTCTGTAGTGATAGGTGACAGGATAAAATGTGGTGACACCTTCTGAGACGGAGGACAGATGAACAGTATTTCATCTGACCACATTTTAGTGTCTACCACATCAACTAAACTATACACGAGTAAAACAAATGATACCAGTCTTATTCCCTCACAGTGAGACCAAACTGGGTTATTCTGGCTATTCATTTTGGAAATGATTCCTCACCCATGCTGACCTCTGAGCTCTGCCAAGCAGATATTTGCTAATGATAGCTGGTGCAGTCCAAAGCTGTGTCAGAAATTGTTCTAGCAATTTTTTGGTAGGGATGACTGAACCCCAGTGCTCAGCACTGTTTCCTGGCCATGTTTAATTTGTTAGTGTAGAGATAGTCTTAAGGTGCAATTCATCTCCTCCCAATATAGACATCAAATGTAGATGAATGTTTCTCAAGCTGTGATCTGTGGGCCATTTGGTTTTCTGTAAGACATCACAAGGTGATTTCACAATTGTTTTGAAACAACTTCAAAAGCTTTGAAATATAAATGCAGACACATATATTTCCAGGCATGCAAGCAAGAAAACAAAATGGGGAAAAATAAAACTCACTGTAGAATTTTCCCAGGGTAGCTGAATTTTATTCGGGTACAAATGAAAACCATCATGGCAACGCTGTACTAGATGATCTTTGGCATAATTTCAAAAAGTTTATCTGAAAGTAGGGTTAAAAAGAGTTGAGGAACAGCAGGCTAGACGACCCCTCAGTGTCCAGCCAGACCCGTGATTGTGTTCTGCTTGAAAGGCTGTGCAGATGCATCTCCTTGGGTGGGAGCTAGTTTTACGATTCCATGAAATCCAGATATTTCTCCCTGTACTTAGGTGTAGAGTGACGCAGAAGCAGGAGGTAGATGAGAATTAATATCATTGGGGGGTTGAACTAGGAATGAGGGGTGCACTGGTACCATGATAGTTTTACTGTTCTGAGTATGTATTGTATCAAAACGCCACATTTTATTAGTTACCATTTCAGCTGTGGTGCTTTTGATGCTAGTCATGTTCCTCATTCTGTGCTACCTGATTGCCCCGAGTTTCTGACCCACACCTCTGTCCCCCTCCCACACTAGGGCACTGTTACGTCTGTGAGGTGTCTGCTGACCTTCTGCCCTCCCCCAGCCAAGTTCTGCTGTGGAGCAAAGTCTGGGATCGGGGAGATGATGGGTGGAGATCTTCAGCCCAAAGGTAGGAGTGAGAAATGAATATAGTTCTCATATTGTGTGATGATAAGTGACGAGCAGAAAGCCCTGGGAGAGCAGCTGGTGGACAAAGAGGTTTTTGAAGGTGGGGGCAGATCATAGCTGGAAACTCAGAGCCTTTTTGCACTGCTGTTTCCATCACAGACCACCATATACAAGTCCTACTCCCCAGAAAAATCCAGCTGGCTGAGGGATGGGAATTAGTGAGGGGAAAGAGACACCCATCGTCCTCCAAGATACTACTGCTGCCTCCGCGGCTAGAAAGACATCTTGGTTCAATAGTACCTCAATACTTTTTAAGATCACTACTGGGTAAGGTTTAAATGAGGTGACTTCAGGTTAAATTTGGATTCAGCAGACATACTTTACATGAGATGTCCCTGATGCGCCCATGTACCACATTTCTCCAGTCTGCATTGCTAAGTTTGTGAGAGGCTCACTTAGACATTTAACTTTATATGAATTCATCCTTTTGTGGTCTGTTCCAATGTCATCTGAAATTTCTATTAACTAATTTGGCCATCAACCAGTTTGTCTATGCCATATAATAGGGTTTTGTACAAAATGGATTTTTCGGTGTGTTAGGAATGTCATGTTTTAATCAATGTCTCTTTGAATGTTAAATCTAATGAAGGCTGTAAGTAAGAGACTATAAATGCACAGAGAGAGTTACCATGGAAACCAGAGCAGTATCTGCTGGGTACCCCACACTGATAACACGGTGCAGCACAGCCCTGCGCACAAGGCGGAGGCCTCCGAAAACATTTTCAGCAGTTAGACCAAGATTTTTTGAAGCTTGGAGCAGAGAGCTGGATGCTTGTTTGGGGGTAACTTGTAGGCTGGCCGCAGTGTTGTGATGGTAGGGTGGCAGCTGGTGGAGTCACCCACTGACCTGGCACTGAAGGACCCTCACAGTTCAGGGGCAGGTGCAGTAGTACTCTTGGCCACAGGCTGGACAGTCCTGACTGGAGGTAGAGAAGATGAGGCTTCAGAAAAAAAATTCAGAGGCACTGTACAGATCTGGACTTGCAACCCCCTGAAGTTGCAGCTTTTGAAATTCCTGGCTTGACACTCCTCTCAGAAGAAGGGTTTAGGACCTGCAGGATAGAAAGGAGAAGCCTCATCATCCAGAGGATCCTGGTGATGTGACAAAGGCATTCTGGCAACCTGGAGGGTATCTATGGCCACTGCAGTGACCACTGCTAAGAACTTAGGTAGTCTCTGTGATCACTTACCAATCACTGTGTGTCAGTACTCGTTCACTCATGTGTATTGCAGAGCATTAACTCCTCAGGAACCTGCTTTGTCCTAGTCCCAGGCATCCACAGAGTGTCCACAGAAAGCTGGTGCAGTGCCTCAGAGGAACTGTGGAGCAAAGCCAAATTCCTCCAAAGAAAATACAACGTTTCATTTTTGCTCCTTATTCTGAATGACAAAGTGCTAGGACACCTTTCTAGGTTATTAAAATGAAAGAGGTTTTCCAAGTGCCATTTATTTATTGTCCTTTCTGTTTCATTTCCTTATTGCAGCTTCTCATGGCTCAGAAAATAAAACTACATTGAAAGCTGTTTGGGGCAGGGTTCATTATTATATTTATTTTCAGTGCTGCATGATCTCAGTTGCTGCATAAATCGTGTAGTCACTGTTGTGCTATATGTGCAGTAATAATAGCCAGGACTGTCTACTAAACATTGCTTATTACACGTGTTCATTCCCCCCTTGATGCTCCTGGGCTTGCACTAAGCTATTTTATTCAGTCTTCGGCCGTAAATCCAATCCCAATTAAAAAAAAAAAAAAGTTTTTATTGTAACTTCCACAAATACTGGACACATTACTTTCTTTAAGACGTGGAGTATTTAATACATTTCAGCTCACAGGGAAATGAGCCTTCCACTTCCAAGCGTGTAAAGCAGGAGAGTGAAAGTGGGCATATTTCAAACAGACGTGAATGCTCTCTCAAGCTCACTCTCTCTCCCTTGGCTCTCAGCCACAATTTTAAAGCAATTTGCCCTAATCTGCCATATGGTTTTCTTTCTTTGCATTTTATAAAACTGCAGGGCTAAGTGAATGTGCCTCTTCGATAGCACTGACACAAGCCTGATTTAATTTAGACTTCCGTATTAACATACCAACTAAATCAGTGCTGCAGCCTACGAGGGAAACTTCAGCGCTGTGCACAGCCAGAGCTGTAATTAGTTTCCAAGTGGTACTAGCCTACAGCCCTTGAACTGGTTCTTCCTTATGATTATTATTTCTAGAGGTCAGCCCAAAAGAACATCAAGTCTACTCCAGCAGCATGTGACCCCCGCTCCCTTCCCCGGATCAAATCAGGCCTCCAGTAAGACATTCTTCAAGCCTGAAATCACTTCCAAACAGCAGACGTTCTTAGTAAATCTGATTCATCATGTGGAAGATCTATATGCCTGCTGTATGAAAAGCATCTCTGAGATTTCCAGCAAGCCCTGCCAGTGAATCCTTTTATTCAAGGAGTCCGTGCAGTATACTTTTATATCACAGATGGCTCCAGGACTCGTAGACAATTTCCTTAAATAGGCTCTCACACCAGGCTTGTCTACACATTTTACTTTGGAATTTTTAGCCTGTAATGAGAATGTGACATGGTTCACTAAACATACGCTCTGTGTGCGTTTTAAGCACACAAGTTGCCCCACAAGCCGCAGTGGATCCGCTCTCCTGCCTGATGCCCATGTACACTCATCTGCACACTAGTTTATTCCCTTTTCTGGATCAGTTGTAATGTGCATCGCAGGGTACCAAGCTAGTGTGGGTTCCTAGCTCCATAGCAGCATGTTTGGCCTTTGTCATGGACACAAATTAGCTCAACTGCTTTGGTTAAGTAGAATATAAACAGCATTGCGTGATGCAACCCTCCCTCTTCCACAAGGGCCAGCATGCCTGTGCCTGTCTTCAGAGGACGCGGAATGACAGCACTGCCGCTCAGGCCTGGGAGACAGGAAAAAAAAGGACTTCTTCCCTTTATACATAAAAGTTCTGAAGGCAAGGGTTATTTCCAAACTTCTCAGGAAAAAAAAATCCAACTGTTTAATGGTTAGGAGAAATTCCAGTTACCTGGACAAGAATGCACTTACACTATTTAGCTCACTTCTAAGTGCAGGCATCCGTGCTATTTTGTTTAACTCAATAGGCTTTCAAATTGGGAATCTTTATAAAAACCTTTCACTCACATTTTTCTCAGCCCTCCGCAGTCAGACTTTCCCATAATGAACATCTTTGTCAGCTGTTGTATTTTTATACAATCCAGAAATGAAATGTTTACCAGATCTCAGAACATTCGTGGCAGATTTGACTATTTTTTTCATTTGCATTTCGTTTCTGCATTTACCTTTTATTAAAAGCAGAAGTTAATATTGTGCTTCCCAGGGTCTGATCATTCTCTTTGATGTTAAAAAAGAAAAAAAAAGAAACAAACGCAGGAAAAAGTTGTTGTTAAAATTATTTGTACATAGGACACATGTAAACCTTATCCTCTCATCCTAAAGGGTGCTCCTCCACAAATCACTGAGGGAGTGATCAGCCGCCGTGGCTGCCCCGCATGCAGGCAGCACAGCGCAGAGTGTCGCGCCATGGGGATCTGAGCCCCGTTTGGGTTCACTGCTGGAGGAGAATGGTCTGTTCAGCCCAGTTTGGGTCGTTTCTTAAAAAAAGACAATTTGCACCCCATGGAAATTCCAAACTCTTTTGGATAAAAAATATCTTCTGAAATCAGAATAATATGTCTGATTTCAACATGTTTGCAGAATGGAAATTCCTACAACAGTAATTGAAAGAAAACATTTCTATAAAGTTTATCTTCACTACTGTTTGGCACTGAAAATATACCAAAACATTTTGCTCCAGTGGGCAAAGATGTCTTTTCCTGGAGGCAAACCAATACTATAGATTATTAAATAAGTGTTAAAAACTTGTAATGCAAAATTTTAAATCAAGTGAAAAAAATTATGAAAAAGGTAAGAAAGCTCAGTCTGACAGTTTTTGATTGAAAGCTTAAGTATTCAAAAAGCTTTCCAGACTGACATGTACCTGCTCAGTTACATCATTCTCTAAACCCCCCAGCTCTGTGGGCCAAAATGTCCTCAGGAAGAGGAGGGCACTGAAACTACATCTTCACTTCTTGGCAGAGTGCTCCAGGTACTTGGCCTTTGATGCTAACAGAGGACAGGAGTTACTGGCTGCCACAATACGTTAACCTTGCTACCACCCCAACCATTTACCTCTGTTGTAGTAAGGACTGAGGTTATGGAGATATTCCCACCCTGGGGCTCCAGGTTTACTTTGGGCATATGGGCAGAGGTTGACCATGCAGGAGTGTGGTGCCTGCAGAGAAAAGTACACTACACAACAGACTTGGAAGTGCCAAAGAGTATGTCTATGCCATGTAATAATTGTGGTACAGCAATCCCTAAACTTCTGCTGACGGTAAGTCCGTAGCTCTCGTGCAAAGTTCTGTACAAATTTATCAAACTGAACCACCATCATGCAGTTCTGCACAGACACAGCTACGTATGTCTTCAGAAGACATTTCACCTCTCGTCCAACTCCGTGGTTGGCCTCTGCAGAGACAGCAGTGTATGGCTGCACCCAAAGAAAAAACTAGACAGGAAGCACAGCACGCTAAAGGGTCCTGAGGTAAACTGCCACCCATGTTATAGACACAAAACCAATAAACTAGATCACATATTTTTATACATACATTGTGAGGCTGGAGAGAGAGAGAACTATCTGTTTGTAAGTCAGGACAGGGCTACTCTTCATGTTTATAATGCTCTTCACTGACCAGGAGGAGCATATTAAGGCTCTGGTGTAATAAGTTTCATGTTTACCTTTAAACCCTCAGTAGGTCCATCAAGGTGAATGGGTCTATCCACCCCTTTGATTCCAGCCATGTACTTAAACCTCTGTTGAGTCAAGGCATGAAGGAAATGAGGGAGTCAACAAAGTCTATTAAAATAATAACAAAGGGCAGTATTGAGTATCTACATATACTGCTTAGATATCTTATCAGACAAGTAATTCTTTGATGTCTCAAACTAACAACGCTTGGAAACACAGCTGTGGTTATTTTCATTGTAGAGCAAAGAAACACTCTCAAGTTGTTTCAAGAAACAAGTAGAATCGGTACCAGAACACGACTGATTTCAGCCACCTTGAAGAACATAGCAGTGGGAGAGGGACACTAGAAATTATAAGATATGAAATTAACAGTAATATTTATTGTTGTGTCAGCACCTAGTGCTGTATCTTATTGCTATGTAAACCATGGCCAAGGAGCAAGTTCCAGTACTGGAATATCTTCCCTGCTGTTTCACTGATAGCACACCTGCTAGCATAGCTTGGCCCATGCCAAAAGCTCTCTTCAGGAGACCCCTTCAAGTCTTAGTCATCAAGCACTTCAGGGACCATCCTCTGTGGGCTATATTCCTCAGGTTTTTCTCCTTCCACCTTACGCTGTCATGCACTACTATCCAGGCAGACTTTGCATCCTTAAAACACGTGCCATCATGCCACATCCCAGGGTGTGCAATACAAATGCTGGTTTCATGGTATAAAGCAAGCACTCTTCCACAGCATAGCTCCATGTTATTTCAGGTACTTTGTATGGACAAACATGCATGCTAGCCATAGGATCATTTTACAGGTCTCAGAGGAGACTCAGAGCCAAGGTCTGCCCACTGTGGACATGAGCAATAAGAGCATGCCATTTTCCACAACATGGTGTGGATGGACAGAGTCAGGAAAACGAATGCACAGTGGATTTCAGTCATTTGGTATTTTGGTTTGCTCGACATGAACCGCACCACTTGACCTGGTATTGAAAAAAAGATTTTCAAGAAATGAAAGGATAATATTATAATTTTGCAAGAGAATAATTGTAATCCTGAAGTTAACTGTAGTAAAATTTTAGTACTGATGCATAAAGAAAAAAATACTTACAGAACTAGGGAGCAGAAGATGCCAAGCTTCTGCCAGACTGATGTAATATATGTTAACCAAGAATGAGAACCAACTTACAACTTAACCAATACGTTAATTAGAAAAACATGGATCTTTAAAGTCCTCTACTGAGTAGATATTTGTTTCCCTTTAGAAACAGTAAGAAAATTGATGCTTTTCTCTGGGTATTAGCAATCAAGGAGCAAAGAAAAATGCTGCCCTGTCTGATGGTGGTGCTGGACTTTTTCAGATGCAACAGAATTTTTTTTAAAAATCTAACTGAGGAAATGGAAAATCCCAAGAAAACACAAGGTATGAGCCAAAGCTGTCCAAACAGGTTAACGTTTGTCAGTTGGGGGCCAAATTAGGTCCTGTTGACCCACAATATTGTATGAATATCCAAAACTATATGGGTAGTTTTCAGTCTGATGCTGTGGTAGAAATGGACTGCTGACTAATCAGTAAAAATATTTATCATATAGGGGTTAGGTTGTAAATATTATTATATGCTGCAGGAAATGTGCTGAAACTGGGCCCATAAACAATAAACAGCCTTGGAATAATCTGACATTTAACAGAGTTATCAAACTTGTTTTTATCAATTAATTAGTCCAAAAAGGCAAGCAACAACCAAAGATTGAAGTCCCAAAACTGTCACAGGAGGAGTTTTTATAGAATGATCCTGGGGTGACTGAACAGGATGCGGTCCGTCCTTCACCAAGGAATCTTGACCTTACCTCTCCAATATGGGTCTCTTTGCTACCTAGTTGTGCTTAGTTTTGATCTGGGTTTTCCTCAGTCCCACCTGTTGGACCAGATTCATTTCCCATTAAGTATTTAAATATGCTCAGAGTCAACAAGAATGCATTGTGTATAAGAGTGGGTCTGAGAACTCACCTAAATGCACTGCCCCAGACTGCAAAATGATGCATACTAAAACCTTCTGCTGAGATCTGCATTTAGCATCCCTCAAAAAGAGGAAATTTGGAAAATTAAAGTTAAAAGAGCTTCAAAACAGATGAAAGGTAGCTGGTTCCTTATCCAGCAGCTTTGCTAATGTAACATCAAAGTTGATGTTTTTCCAGCCAAAACTATTTCATGAATTTGACCTAAATTTGTTAATAGTTTTGGGACAACCAGAATTGCATTTTTCCTCAAATAAACTATTCATCAGAAAGAAAATTACTGCTCTTGTCACAGAACACCAGCTGCCTACCCATTCAAAAAAAAAAAAAAGCTTTAAAATCAAAAGAAGCAAAATTAAAAGTCTTAGAGTATCTCTTGAAAGTCACAGAAGGCATGTAAAAAGAATAAAATTTAAAAAAAAACAAGCAGGAAAGCAAAAGAAACATAGAACAGTATGGGATAATTGTAAAACTCAAGAGGTTATTCAACTGAACAGTTATCTTTCAGAAAATGGAAATCCAGCCCAAATGAAGCCACAAAAAAAATGTGTAAACTCCAGCTTGTAAAATGGGTGTTGGGAATTAAAACTGCGTTGTGAAATACATGAACTTAAGTAAGTGCGTCCTATTATCTCAAACGTATCCCACACAGCAGAGTTGTAGAGGGCTAGGAAGGAATGTGAACAGCAAGCAGAAAACCGAAGAACAAAAGACAAATTATGCAAATGTATCAGATTCGGGAAGCTGAGATTGTTGCCTCCCCAACAACTTGAATAACAGTGTTTAAATACAACTTTCTTTTTGTAGAAAGCACCACTTTCTAAGGCTGCCTTCCAAATGCTTTCCCATCTGTTTCAACAAATGTGATAATGAGGAGGTTATGCTGCAAGCTTTAAAAAAAAAATCAAGTTATTGGTCCATACTAGGAAACACAAAGCAGGTAAAAGGTTTGTCAGTCACTGTACGCCAAGTGAGCATAATCCTGAATAGCCTTTCTTTTCTTATCTCCGCTTTGCATCTTATGAGAAAAGCACTACCAATTTAGGTTTGACCAATTTAAGCTTGAAGGAAGAACAGAGCAAAACAGATCGTTTACAACTCTGCCCTGCATGGATGTCTTATGCAGCTACAAAAATGAACTATGCCTGGAAAAGGATTCAGCAACTAGAAGATTTCATTTCCCTTAATGCGAGCTGTTAATACAAGACATGTCTGAAAACCTAGGCATTTTATTTAGCTGTGCATTTGAAATTGAGAGAGGTTTTTAACTTTGTGCAAGAGCAAGAGATGGTTTCTGGGCAGTGATATTCCACCAGAACAGCGTTAGGAGCATGCAAGTTGTGCCATAGGAGCCTGACAGAAGCAATCCCTAGCAGCAAGCCTGTCACCTTCCACATCCTCTCACTAGAAAGGAGACATTGGCTGAGCTGCTGAAGTGGGTGCTGAACTCTAAACCTCTGGCCTTTGTATCCTGACTCCGTTCCAGTGTAATTTTGAAGTAATTCCAGTAGAAGTGACTAGATTTATCAGTGTGTGAATCTGGGATGTGTAGTCAGAAATCCAGCCAGGACCAATTCCTCTACTTCTGCTCTTATTATTCTTAGTGCAGCTGAGATCAAAAAAGGGTCAGGAGAATTGTTAAGACAGGAGTTGTGAGCATTTTGCAAAGTAGGCTAAGGAAACCTTATAAACAATATTGGGATAAAAAAAATAAGGTATATGAAAGCATTCACATAAATACAGCACCATGGCTTTAGGGCTAAGCTGTATCATTACAGACCTTTGATACAACATCCAACACCAGAGGCACAATATGGTCTTTTTTAAGCTGGGTGGGGCAGAAAGTCCAAGCTATCTAAATTTCCTTCAGTCTTTTCAGCATCCCTGTCATTTTCTCAGGTAGAAGAGGGTGGGGATTGTGATTCACTGGTATCTATTTCCTTCATAAACTGAAAGGAGTCAAGTGGAAAGAAATAAGGATTTATGGATAAAGACATTACAATGTATGTGTTTTCTGTTGGTGGTATTTAACTTTGCCCATCCATCCCAAATTTCCAGATGTTCAACTGTTACCCTGGAGCAGCAAATCTAACCCGGTTTCTTTCTGAGCATCCCCCAAAATTCCAGAGGAATGGTTACTCCAGGCAAATCAGCTGTATGTATGTATCTGGAACACATCGCACATACCACGTATGCACCGAGCAGATGGCCTTCACCGCACAGTAAATTTGAAGTCCTCCTAATGCATCAGATTTACTACCCATATGCAGAGCAGCTCTGCAGAGCACAGCTGATGGGGCCACTGCTTCCTGGGATGATCAGTCCTTGTGAGTGCTACAGCACGTGCTGCTGCCTGGGAAATCCCCGCCAAAAATCCAGCACCCTCCCTTCTCTTTTCATTCAGATAATGGAGGGTAGACAGTAGTTTGTCAGGAAGATCTTTATCCTGTGGAGGCAGACAAGGAGAGCAGCCAAAACCGAGCTGGAAGTGGTGATACAGCTTACATTGTTTCTGGCTTCACCTTGGCTCTGGAGACTGGGTGCTCACTCAGCTCCCCTGCCCTCCCACCGGTGTGTCCCCCAAATTTTCCCCATCCTCTGGTGGTCTGTGCAGGGAGAGACTGTGCCAGGCTGTCCCCACAGGCACATGGCTCTGGCTCTTCTGCGCGGGTTCCTCCTGGCTTAGAGCTCTGCCCCAGCATCAACAGGCTGAGGAGCATACCATCATCATAGTCATTCAGTGCCCAATTCCTGCTCGCATTATGGAAAAGAGAGAGATGCAGCAGAATGTGCTGCTTAAAGGCTCTGGGGGTCTTTCTCCCTTTCCTAGTCTGGAATAGTCCATCTAGTTAAATATACTCCTGAAGGTGTTTTTGTGACACGTTTTTGAAGGAGGAGAAAAGTGTGCTTCCCAGGAAGGGAAGAAATTGGATGCAACAGGCAGCCCAGTAGCCCAATTCCTGTTTGAATGAATATTAATTAAATTTCTTGCTGGGATATTATAGTTATTAATTGAGAATTACAATATTGTTTTGGCTTGGGTAGGCCTCTGCCTTAATTCAAATCTGCAGAATACATACTAAATTCACTCTTCGGGAATTAAATTCGCCCTTTCTTTCCTGTCGTGGTGACAAGAGAACCTCTAGGACAATTCTTTTACTGTTTGTTCTGGTGTATTGCTGAATTTTATGAATCAATACGTTTCATTTCCAGAAATGTGCCCTTCAGTAGGGAGAATTTTAGATCTCTAAGGCACGCATCATGTCAATAAAGACAATATTATCACATTAGATATTGCAATGAAACACACACATTCTTAATGATTTCTTGCTGGCTTCCAGACTGAATTCCTATCAGGCATTCATTTCTCTCCTCATGCTCGCTGACTATTTGTTTCTGCTGCTATCAGGCAACACTATGCTTAATAGAAATCTTCTGCCTTTCTGTTAGCGAGTAATGGCTATGTGCAATCTGGCATGCGTTGGGTATAAAGAAGCTGTGAGAGTGCTTTTTCATTGTTTAGGTAAACGTTTCCTCTTTGATCCAACATCTGCCCTTTCTGCGGCTCACACAGCAAATTGATGCAGATCTAGCAGAAGGATGGGAGACATTTATAGGGTTTCCTGTTATGGAGTAATTTTGGGAGCATCATTTTCCCCTGCTCACATTTTGCCTTCAGCAACAACAATCCAATTCTTTGTGTTTTCGATGGGAAACCAATTCTTTGTCTCGCCCTTTCCTTCTAGTTCTCCCTGAAGGCTGTAGAAAGAAAGAACATGAATAACCAAGCAATGAAATCATAAAATAGTCCCGTTTACTGTTATCTTTCCAAGAACAGTGAAGGCATTAAAGTTCTGAAACCTTTTTTCTTGAAGCAAAGATTGCAGCTAGAACAGGAAATGGCACAACATAAATTCAATTCATGACAATTATTATAACATGAAAGGGAAATAGTATAAATCACTGATGTCAAGCACTCTGTTCATTGGCTAGATCTGGCCCATTTGAGCTATTTATCTAGTTCCTGTGACAGATTCAGATTTTACACCACACATGCTTTCATTTTTTAAAATACATGTTTCAAGTTTTCATGCTTCTGAAAAAGAGCTTCTGAATATGCACTGAGTAGAAGCTGGTGGAAGCTCATGCATTGTTGTCTTTTTTAAATTACACAAAACAAGACATCATATTTGAAGAGACAAAGTCTACCCCTGATCATTTCAGTGGATGATAACACTTGCACTTGATGATAATTTTTGTGGTTGATGTTGAAATGTTTCTCAGAAATTAATTTTAAGGAAAGATAAAGATGCAAAGTGTTGTGGTTTTGGTTTTTTTTTGTGTAAAAAATAATTTAAAAGCACATACTTTTTGAGGAAAAGGAAATAAGAAATATCATGCACATCTATAAAGCATGCCACCTCAGTCTGACAGAACTTTATGTTAAACTCCCATGCAGTTTTAGCCATCATTGATGTAGGTGTGAAGCTTAAAGAACTGAAGAGAAATAGACCTGTCTGGGGAACCATAGAAAAGAGCTGTGTTGAATTCTCCACCCCAGCTGTATACAAGCCTGACACTCAGAGTCTCCTAGGGGTCTCCGAGTTTTAGTTACTTCAAAGGGCATAGTGTAGTATTTTAGAGTAAATAAAAGTTGCGTAAAATGCATTTTTGGCTTTTCATATTCATGCAAACATTGATTTGTATTGTTATAAATACAAATAGGGCCAGCTAGATATTTTTCATAGATGAGATTTATTTCACAGCAATAACCATTTGGTCAGATATTTTATTAGCTTCTCATGTAAATTGTAGTGCATGCCTAAGGCAGTTCCTCTTGGAGACAGAATACTGCTCTGATAGACTTTTGAACCAAAATCTAGGACCATGCTTATCTTGTACTCTAATACATTAAAATTTACTGCTTGCTTTCCATGCTTTGAGTAAAGTTACTTCGTTAGGAAAGGGAGATATGTTTTTATGATGTACTCAGAAATGTAGTCTTCTGAAACGTATCATTCTTTCAACAAAGTAATTCAAGAAGTAGGGAGCTGTGAGATTTAAGAAAAAGATGTAGTCTGGAGAATGGGATATTATATTATAGAAAAAAAATTCAAGAATCTAAGAATCCTGTCTTCACATACTATTCCTAAATTAGCTCTGAAGTACTTTGCTTTAATTCTTACTCCTGTCTTGAAAAAGTCAATGATACACTGTGAATATCCTTATTTTTACACCATAACTTACTGCGTATTATGTGTAATATGGACACCATAAGAAATATTAAAGCTCTTAGAAGTTTTGTGTGTATCTATAATTCAGTATTGCACAGGCAGAGAGCTTCAGCAGAACCTTGACTTTCAACATAAAAGAAATTCTTATAAGAATTTTTTGCATCATTATCACAGGATATTTTCTGGTTTGCTTTATGAATATTAAATTGCATTAAAAATTATGATATTGATTTATTGCTGTAGTACCACTGTGTAATACAATTTAACTTCTGTTAAAAACTAAAACTGTAAAATATTTTTTATTGTTCAGTAGAAATATATGTGATGGTTTACAGGTTGGTTCCAAACCAGTAATCTGTAGTTGTATGTATATGCTCATATATGCAACCCTATTGTCAGGTAGTTAACAGCAACTAAAGGGGCAGTATGCAACCTATGTACAGTCCCTCCTGGTAAATAATTTTATTGGTGTCAGCCCACAGCTAGAAACTGGGAAAACTACAAGAGAAAGTCTCTAGGTTCCCTTAAAAAGCTGAACTTACTCCAGTCACCAGTTCTCTGAGATTGTACGTGAACAAGGAAATCTTTCTTGAGGAGAAGGAGCAGTTGTGAACCCAGGAAAGCAGATCAGCACAACATATATGAAGTAAAGAATCAAATAGAGCCTCCCATTCAGTGACATGATAATAGTTCATTTAACACTGATCCTCTTTACTGCAAGATGTACTGTTTTGTCCATGCTGATCTGGAGGTCTACCTTCATTCCCAGTGGACAATTTGTCCCACAGGTGCTTTGCAGTTCCCAGCTCCAGTCCTGCCCTCACAGTCCTGTAAACTCCACTGGTGCCTTCAGCCACAGCCTTGGGACACGGGGTCATTGCCACGGGAGCAAGCTGGGACCACTGGGGACCCTCGCAATGGAAACAAGTCCTTACCGCAGTTAAATCTGTGCCTTTTCAACATCTCGTGTAGGACGAGATCGTCCCAAAATCCAAAACTGGACCCCAGACAGTTGCCTCAGATTATACCTGCAGCTTCTGGTATGGATAGATTACACAAATGAAACTCTCTACAGGAATATTTGGGGGTTTTTCAGTAGTAGAGAACTCTCTACTTCTCTGGAACTTCAGGACATAAACTTAATTTAATCATCTTAATATTATGCATTACGCCTTCTTCAAATTTACAATAATGATAGTATTTTCTCACACTCAGCTCCCCCCGTTATGGCAGTAGGGTGGTTAAAGCATCTCATTATAGATCCAGAAAACTCCCAATTATGTTAGTTTAGCAGAAACTAGGTCATTTGGTAGGGAAACTAAAGATAGATGTGTATGAGATTAGCCATCACTTTCTTTTAACTGTTTCTGGTTACAGGAATTACGTTTTCTTCAAGCATGATAATTTTGATGGATCGTCTTTGCTCTGGATTTATGCACAAAGGTATTTAAAACCTAAATAATTTCTTTATAAAGGGAACAGCTTCAAAAAGCAGGTCCAACTGTATTCAAAACTACACCGAAGACTCCCTCCTTTCCATGGTCACGGTGTGTTTAACCTGGAGACTCCCACGGTGGAATTCTGTCATCACAAAAGATGTTGTCTCTCTTTGGAAATTTTGCTTTCAGCCCCTTGAAACCTGTTGAAATATGCTACTGGAATTTAAAGCCACAGAGCTGCCTTCAAAGTTACATTCCCTGTAGCAAACTGAGGCGTTATATCAATGGATCTATTCAAGTAAGTAAATGTTCACTGTTCTGACTATCAAGGATGCTTTCTCAGAATAGCACACAGTTACTGAGGAGAAAGTCCACAGTGAAATAGATCTCACTATGGTGAAATTCAGGCCTGGCTGATGTCAAGAGGAAGTCTGACATTGGCTGTAAAAGGCCAGGATTTCACCCTTAATCACACACAACCCTCCCCTGAGGAGATGGTATCGTTATTTATTTATGTGGTGCCATTAGTGTGCTAGGCACATCAGATGTGCTCCTTGGTTGGTGCAAAGCGTCAGTGCTCCATTAATTACCACCCTTCTCCCCTTCTCCAGGGTGCAGTTCTTGCTGCCCAGAACAGCTGGGGCAGCCGTGGGAATGACAGCAGAATTAAGACCAGAGTGCTAAATTTTCACACCTCATTATTCCCTTTTCTAAGCCAGAGCTTTTAAGGAACCCAAAGCAGCTCTCAAGAGACATCCTATTTATTTATTTGCATTTTTATAAAACAAAAATGTGTGTTGGGATACTGTGCCAGCACTTATAGCCACCCACTAAACAGACATAAGTAAAGCGCTCTGGTCATTATCAAACGTTGATAAAATTCCTATTATAAGCATGCAATATGAAAAGCAAATCAAAGTCCTAGTTTGTCTCAGACCTAATTGCATTGCTTCCATTCCTCTATCCTTTTTTATTAGCAGAAATTATGTCAGTTCAGGAGCAGAGGACTGAATTTCAGAGGTAATGTCCATGGGATGCTGCTGAGAGTCATCCATGAACACAGGGTTGGGCTAGAACAAGATGGTGACTTGCTTCTGTCTCAGTCTTGGGTATTAACTACTATGAACAAATGACAACATTTCTTGTATCTCCACCTGCTCATGCTTTAGTTTGGCTGTTTGGGTATAGGACAGTATCTGAGTAGAATTTCTTGCTGAGTTTTTGTACTGGACTTTGCACTGCTGAACTGCAATCTGGGGCTCTTTATTATTAATAAAAAACAACCAAGCAAACAAAAAAACAACTGTGGCATTTGCAGAAGCAGCTGTTTTTTCAGGGTGAAAGCAAATCCCCATTAATATAGAAGTCTATCTTATAGAATCAATGTCAACTTTTAGCTAAAAATATAGGAAGTGTTGCAGACACTTTTCTCATCACATCAGCACCAAGTGACCAAAAGCTAGTCTTTTCTATTTTTAAAAACATTAAGTGTGGTTTCAGGATCAAATTCCTTTTATTCTGATGCTATGATACATCATCTAGCTCCATCTTGATACAAGGAGGAATGCTCCCTCCTCCCCTATACTTGCTTTTATTCGGTCTGGTGAATAAACATAGTAAATCACCAGGGAAGGGGTTGGGGGGAGTGGGTTGTGGGTCTGTTGGTTGGTGGTTTTTTTTTCTTGATAGTAGTTAAACACTGGAATCAATTGTCCAAAAAGCTGTAGAGGCTTCATCCTTGGAAATACTCAAAACTTGACTGAACAACAAGCTTTAGGTGGTCCTGCTTTGATGACAGCATTGGACTTGATGACCTTCAGAAGACCCTTCTAACACATTATTCTATAATTCTTTGAGTCTAACAGTAAATCAGAAAACCAGATGAGCAATCACAGCTTCCTTATGCAAAGAAGGCCAGACTAACTTTCTTGCTGAGATATATCACTCAGTTTGCTCAGGGCAAAATTGGGCCTCTATAGTTCACAAAATAGAGAGCTACTCTATCCCTGGGTACTAGGATACAGTTATGCTTAAATGTAAGGTAGAATATTTAGTAATATGTAACAATGACTACACTCTACAGCAAGTAAGCTGTGGCTAAACATGAAAAGCCAAATCTGAGATGCAGAGGAGAGATGAATTTTCCCTCAAAGCAGAACACATCCAACAGCTTCTGTACACCTCTTTTCTGGTCCCATGGGGCCATGTTGATGTGCTACAGTGATCAGTGGGCAAGATGAAAGGACAATTTGGACATTGAGTCGAGTTAGTTCTGTGTCTTGCTGGGAAGTTTTCAGGGATGTCTTCTATCTTGCCGTGAGGAATCAGATCAAATTGACCCAAGTAATTTTTCATAGCCACTGAACCTCCACCAGACCTACAATAAATCTCAATTGTTATTTGATAAGCAGGAATTCAGACAACCCAAAAGAAAAAGCATGTTTTCATTATTCTCTTTTCTGCTTCTGACTCAGCTTAACTAATTGTTATTTCCTGCTTCTTGAGCCAAATTATCCCTTGCTGTAACTCTTTCAAATTAAATAGTGCTACCAAGGATACCATTTCATAGAAAGAGTTCCAATGTTCAAAAGGGGCCCTACACATCACCTGTTCTAACCCCCTGCATAATAGAAGCCATGGGATTCATCTCATTTCTAGCTCAACCCCAATAAAGCATTGTCTTTGGCATAATCCTCATTTTAAAATTTCTGATGGCTTAGAATCCATTATTTCTCTCTGCAGTTCTTTTTCTGTAGCTAATGACCCTCAAAGTGAGAAGTGGACATTTACTTTTAGTCAGGTTTTTTCAAGCTTTGGCTTGCAGACCTTACATCTGCTAGAATGGAGAACTCCATGAACAAAATTTTATCCTTCAAGCAGGTACTTCAGGTCCCCTCCGTCTTCTATCAGATGTGCAAAGCAGGTTAAGCTCCTTACTATGTGGCATTTTTTCTAATCCTTTCATTATTCTTCAAATGCTCCCTTAAGCTATTCAACAGGGAAAATCCTGAATTTCTGTATTATTCATGAATTAGAACTGAACACAGTATTTCAGCAGCCATCATATCAGTGCCAAATACAAAATATTACCTACATACTCTATATACCCCCTTTTAAAGATCAAAGCAATCACATTTCTTTAATGGAAGAATGAAAAATTACTTTTAACACATTCAGTTGAGATAAGCCAAAGTATTACATTCTGTTTTAAATGGATGCTTAAATACTTTATATAAAATGGGGGGCAGGGATCAGCCAAAGTGCTGATCTTTATCTCAGAATATCCTAAAGCCCAGAGTAAAAGTATCTCCACTTAGATGCCAGATGTGGGTTTAAATTCCTGCTCCATAGGTTTACTAGGAATTCTTTCCCAGACCAGCCTAGCTTCAGAAGCTGACGGACATCTGGACATCTCATGTGGACGGAGTTGTCTTCCTCCATCCCTCCCCCGCTAAATGAAGTGCTGAATTCTCTCGTGCTGAGACTCTATGGTGTTTCCCACAGGGCCCCTGTTCAGCATGTGCAACCTTCTGAGGACTGAATATGGACTGTATCTCAGATGTCCCCCTCAGTGCCCAGATTCCCTTCACTTCAAGCTGTTTGAAGGCATGGATTTAAGACAAGCTCCAGATAACAAGAAGGTAAGAACCTTACGCTGGAACCAAGCCTGCCCCTGAGCCTTTTGGCATAGCCAGGAATGTCCCAGCACATATGTACACAGAGAAATCTACCAGGCTCCATCACAGGAAGTCCTGATTTCATGTGTAGCAAGACACTATAAGCTGCTTAGACAGATGAGTTAAAGGCATCGTCTTGCCAGATTCATGTCATATTGGGAAAGTGGAACAGCTGCTTTAACCCAGTCTCTGGCCTGCCATCCTCTAGACTGCACAGACTATGAGCTCCATCCTTCACACATCTGTATTGCCTCATGCATTAGGTTAGATAGACCCACTAATTCAGTGTTATAAATTCCAGCAGAGAGCAGGGACTGCAAACTGGAACCCTGCAGGTCTGAACTCTATTCATGAATCTAACCATAAACCACAGTCCCTAATGCTCAGTCACCATAAACAGTGCTTTTGAGGAACACCCAGAAGACCTGTAACAATATCTTGCAGGGCACAGTGAAGTCAAGAATGCAGTTGTGGCTCCTGGACTCTCTTGACCCAGATGTAAATTACATTTGGGTAATAAGAACTACAGCTTACATGAAAGTGACTTCCTCTGTCTGACTTTAATTGTTTTATGGAGACAGATTGCCGAGGAACCTCACTGCTTCCTCAGCAATAGCCATTGGGTTTACGATAGATTCCAAGATTTCCTACTTTAAAGAAAGTACATGAGTGTCTGAGCAGATCTTGGGTTCTCTGACGTAACAGTCATGCAGACACTTGCATTGATATATGTTAGCAAGTTTTAAGCCACCTAGCTAATCATCACCGAGCGGTTGCGGAAACATGGAGCATTGTCTAGGTGCATGGCATTCACATTTACAGAATGACTTTTGCAGCCCATCTGTACGGCGTGCTGCTGCAGCTATATTGCCTGCTATACCCACAGTAGCTATGCTAAAGCGTTTTAGGTATTACTGCCTGTGCTAGAAGCACAGCAATAGCTTCAGTATAGACGTTCTCTCAGTGGTTTGGTTTTTTTAAGCTATAGAAAAGGTCAATGGCCTGATTGGTTTGTCATTGTAATTTGCAGCAAATCATCAACTGAGGTAAATAAATGTCGCTGTATTGAATTCAGGGGAAGATATCTTCAACACGAGGACTTGAAAGGTAGGGGGGCATTTCTTTTGAAGATAGTGATATGAGCCGAGGATAAAAGACATGAAAGACCCTTCAGTAATACTGCTAATCTCTCCTCTGCCATTACAGGATTGCTCTGCTATAAGCACATAACTGTGCCCGCCTTCCTTTAGTTAAAAAAAAAAAAGGGTTTAATTGAATAAAAAATAAAGAAGACATCACATCCCTTAAATGTAGCATTTTTGACCCTCTTAATTTATTCAGATGTTATTCAGAGTATAAGTCTTTAAAAGTTTGGTTTTAATTTGAGAAACAGTAGAAAGGGAGACCTCTCATCTTTGCTGGCAGGGTAGAAAATCCATAAAATCGTGCAAGTGTTTTAATGTTGGAAGTAGGGTCAGGAGCCGACAAGAGGTTTGAAACTCCTTTACAAATAACATGAGTCACTTACTTTAAGTGTAATGCTCATGATGGCTGTGCTACATTGCAGAAAGTGTCACTGTAGGCTGTTTTAGCTGTGAAATGCATCAGAGGTGTTTCATAACTGCACAGTTGGCTTCCTCTTCACTGGTGAGTATGACCTCTCCTCCGTGGCAGAAGCAATCCACTGCAAAACACAATGTGAAAACTCCTAGCTTGAAACAATAAAAAAGGTTCAGGTTCTCTTCTGAGGAAGTGACAAAGTCGTCTTGTGTCATGTTTGTAAAAAAATAGTCTTTCAGTGATGCAGTGGGACTGATAAGATTTGAGGCCTATTTTCTGCTCCAGCACCAACTTCTTTTTTGGCGGTAGGTAGGTAGTTTCAGATGCATTTACACCAAATGTCAAATCAGAATTGGAGCTATGTGCTTTATCCTGTTTCCTGTGAAAATTATTAAAACCCTTACATTACAGTTTGAACAACTGTGTAAACTGAGCTGTGAAAACTTCTGGTATACATGGAACAGCCCAGTTAGGAGTTGTACCTGAAGTCTGCAAGCATCCCTGGTCGCTCAGAGGTTGTAATACTCCTCCAGAACTTTGCATGGCTAGACTGTACACTGTTACGTGTTTCTGTAACACTTAGCACAGTTAGCTGAACATCCAGCTTGGGGCCTTTGGAATGCTTTAGCCCTAACATCTAGTCTAGTCTTAGTTCTAATTTTCATTAGCAAATGGTCAAATGGAAAATGCAAAGTGCATCTTTTGTCAAGTGGAGAACTGCTTCAGCATTACTAGTTTTATTTTATTAGCTTTTGCTATTTTAAGGGGGTTTTGTGTTTTTGCAATGTGTTTTCTTTTTTGTCGTTTAGGTTGTGACTGCCAGTGTTTCATTTCTGACATAACTGAATTTTGTATTGAAGGATGATTGGTGCTGTATACATTAGGTTATAATATACATCTATATAAAAACTGAAGAGCATTTAGATACTGTCTAACAACAGCAGTTATATAGACTTACCTAGAAAACTAAGTCCATTTTTTTAACTGAGTGATCTAAAAAAGAAGGAAGATAATAAAATGTTTTGAACTTTATCTCCGCTTGCTAAGCAATTAACTGGTCTCGCACGTTCAAGGAGGTGTGCTGTTCACTTCCTCTCCACAGGAAGGGAATGGCCATGCTCAAGCATAGAAGTCTAAGGCAGATTTCAGGACACAAGAATGAGCTATCAAATTGTCTGTGTTAACTTAATTACTCATACTTAACTTAATTTGTCTTTATCTTTCCATAATATATTTATAGACTTCAGTAAGAACCCTCCCTGGTCATTATTTTTATAGGCTTTTTATTTCTATGAAGTAAATAAGAATTACAGAGGAAGATACAGGATAGGACAGTAATGCAAAATAAAGAAAGAAAAAATTAAAGAACTTTAAGGACAATAGCAACCCTCCTTAATTTTGGTAGGGCTAGGATTTCACTCTGTCAGCACTAAGTTTCTTTGCTGCCTTCTCTTCAACTGAAAAGGCCTGAATCAGACTGCAGAATGAGGACACTTGTGGAATTTAGAGATATTAAAGTATGTACTTAAGCATGCATGGTGGGATACAGAAAGCTGCCAGCTCTAAAGAACGCTAAACTCATTATGAAATTTTCTGAAAGAGAGAAATCATCAGCAAATCTCAAAGGTCCAATTTCTGTAAGGCTGAATGCACTCAGTACTCCTACTGAATTAAAAAGAAGTTCAAATTAGAGACGGGCTTGGGGTTTGCTTTTGGGGGTAAAATGTAACAGTGAGAATAACTTAACCATTGGAGGCCTAAGGATGTGGCAAATTCTTAGTCTTGCGGTGCTTCAGTCGTTCCAAAAAGATAGTGTGAATCAGACTGAAACTGTGGTTATAACAAACGTATTGTTGGTTGAAGATGTGGGCAGTGAGTTGTGCAGGAGGCCAGAGCAGGTCCTGCAAATCATTGTTTGAAATCATGCACTCAACATCTTATGGGGAAGGAACAAAATGCGCAACTGATCTCGTCTAAATTTAGCTGCATACAATTTAGTTACGTAGATTAAATAAGTTATCTTCATTCCTGAAGAGTCAATGGAGGGAGACAGTAAGGTGAGGTGCCTTCAGGAGGCGTCTGTTTCTCTCCACTGACTCTACAGGAAGATCAGGATGGCTGAATTACATTGATTAACTGGTAAATGGCAAAATTAATTCAATCAATCATCTCTGCTTATGGCAACGTAATCCTTTGGTCCTTTTTAGTTACTGAATGATGATTTATCTTCTCAGTTCCTCTTTTCTGGGCCTGTTAGAACTCTCTGGGGTTACCCCTGTTTTACATCGCATAAGGAAAAACAGAACCTCTCCTATTGCATTCACTGAAAGGGCTGATGGTTTTCATCCATACATACAACATGCGGTGAATTTGTACAACCAGAAGAAGAGACAAGGTAGATAAAAAATAATGAGATATTTGGTTTATTTGCATAGAGTTCAATACCTACTTTTTATTGTTTACAATGTTATATTATTTATAACATAAAAATGGGAAGGTTGGACCTCAGCAGTATACACTGACTTCAATAGAGGATCTGGTTTGTGTTAATTTGGTAACTGCCAGAAAAAGGAACATGGCTATTGTTGTTAGGATGGACACATCCTTTAAGAAAGGCCTATTCTTCTCTTATACAAACATCTAACTACAGACCTAATATACATCACTCTCATGAAAGGATAATTCATTTCACAAAACCTGTCCTACATTAGCAAATAGCCGTCTCTTGCAGCTAATTTTAACAAATTCAGAAATACATGAGGAAGTGTAAATTGTGTTGTACGATTTGCTACAGGTCATGGAAGAACTGTTGGCTTTTGTCCTTAGGTATCTGATTTGTAAAAGAACATACAATACCGTTAAGCAGCTCCAGATCTTACATTTCCTGCATTAAAATTATCTTATTTTGTACTTAATGGGAGTAGTCTGGTACACAAAATTACTCACGTAAGCAAGTTTTCACACTAGCATTTCCGTTTCAGCTCTGGAGGACTCAACTCTGTGGGTAGCCAGTGCCAGTTGCCCATGGATAACTAACCGGAATAAATGATATCTGGTCCTGCTATTCTCCATGTAGAGTGTCGGAGAAAAATAAAGCAAAGTCTTGAAATAAGGGAAAACAAATTTTACTCGGCTAGCTTTGGACCTATAGGACAAATCCATCCGTTAAAAACCTTACCACACAATTTGAATCGTGCATTTTTGTTCTTCAGAAATGTTTTTCTGGGAAAAAGGAATTCTTCTGCTGGTGGATTCACCTTCACATGTATCATTCTCCATGGGGAATAGCCAGGAAGCACTGAAATCAGCAATGCAGATAGCAAACCTCCCAAGGTGTTGCTCTAATTTGGCAGGGGGTTGTTTTCAATTAAGAATAGGCGGGGTCTTGTTGCTTTATTTTACCTGTCATTTAGAAACCTTCCTCTTCTCTCCTAAGAATGATGGGTTTATTTATTTTAGTCAATTTAAGTGAAAGACAAAGGAGTCTATCCTTTGATTGCAACACGTTTATACAAGGGATAAAGCTGATCCTAACCATACAAAGAAAATCAAGTTCAGATATGGCTTTTTATCGATTGTGCAAAGTGAATGAAGAAAGTACTTAGAAAAGGCTCACCCAATGTAAGGGCTGATAGGCAAGATGGGTCTGCTCTACATAACTTCTCTAGTTCTGAGCTTATGGCTTGGAAAAAAAGTGTCCAATTGACTGGGGATACATGGAAAAGCCCCATTCTACTACCTCAGCCTGAGATCTGTGGAAAATGTAGCGTTAATTATTTCTGCCTTCTCAGAATGATTTGATTTCTTTGATTTTGCACAGCATTTTCCAGAGAAGTAATAGTCATACAATGGCATAGGTATAGTCTGTTTCAAACTCTGTTTTGTTCTGGTGAAGGGTGTTAGTGGTCAACTCATTTCAAAGGAATTTTGCTGTGATGTAAATGCAGATGGTTTCAACATATCCATAAGTATTTAAAAATATGGGAACTTGTTTAACCCAGGGTGGATCAATTTAATGAAAGCTATGACCTGAGGGCTAATTTAGCTGAATCAACTATTATTTTCTTCTAAACCAAATCTCTTTGATTTGGAATAAGTCAATTAGAAACAAGCTTGAGGTTGACAAAATGAGAGCATCCACATAGGAGTCTGCACTGCTTTAATTAAACTGATGATATAAATAGCTAATAGTTAATTTTAGTAGAACTACAAGAATTTGTAAAAGTTATCTAACATGTTGAAAGCATGCATGTCTTTAGCCTGATACCTGTTGGTGCACTTACCTGGACTCAGAGGAGCTGATGAAGAGGAAAAAGCTAGACCAGAGAGTTAGGAGGAGCAAGGGCTTTTTTCATTCGTCTATATTACACACAGGTTTTATGAACACTTTGAACAAATAAGAAGTTAAAGAAAGTATACTGTTTCAGTATGGGGCCATTAGATACAAGTGCCGTGAAGAGGTCCTGAATTATCAGCAGCTGAATCTGTTGTAAAGCACCAACTGTGAAAATTGCATTCAAAACCATGACCTGGTACTTGGACTTCAGACTAAGCAGTAAGCTATGCTAAGAGGGCCATACAGTTTGCTACTATTCTTGCAGTACAATTATAAGCTTGTAAAATAGACCATATGTCTGACAAGTGCGTAGTCAGGCCCAGAGTTTTTCAGCAACAATCAGTTTGTTGAACGATGTGTTTTGTATTTAGGTACTCAATTTCAATTACCTAAAATTTTTGCAAAAAATGAGTGAGGAACTAAAAAAAAATTCAAACACTGAATCTTTATTTCAAAGTACTGTTAGAAAAATATTTTGAAATTAATAATATAGCAAACCAAAACAGTTTGGACCCAACAGAATACTTCAAATTGATTGCAGTAACATTTTTTCTTTTTGCCACAGGAAAAAAAAAAAAAGTGCCCTATTTCAGTCTGATTTATCTTTCCTCCTCATCCCTTCTATTTCTTACTTCAGAAAATGAACCAAACCAACCCTTAATTTGCATAGCTCCACCCTTATGTCAGGATTATTTTTTTTACCATCAATAACTACAACCAACTTACACTGAGAGCAGAACCATTAGACAGGCAAACAGGAGGTAAATGTTGATTCTGGGGGTAAGTGGTAGAGATATGTCACCAAAGAGCTTTGAAAGAATTAGTGGCTCAGATTTGCATTTCCTTTCTTTATGTGTTAGTCTACATTTTCCAAGTACCCTTCTAGGTGGGAAGAATTTACTCATATGCTGCATGAACCTGCTGTCTGGGTCCATGCCGCTTTGCTCTCTGCAGCAGGGATAACAGCAAAACTAGATGACGAATTTCTGAAACAGCACAACATTCCTGCAACAAAACTACAGAAAAAGTCTCAGATGCCTACGAGGATCTACTTTCCAGCCTAAAGGAAGAGCAGCATGAGCAGTGTCTGACCAGCTCATTTGCACCTGGAAGCCTCTCCCCAGTCTATCAGGGGTTTTCACAAAGGCCTGTGTTGGCTCAGTTCTGTTTTCTCTGGCTGTACCTATACTAGGAAATTAAACAGAACAGCACTGGCATGTTATTATCCATACTGTTAAATAGTTGGCACATTCCCTGAAGCAGTTTTGTCCCAGTGCTTTCTCAGAGAACGCCCAGACAGGGGCACAAGACATTCACATCAGGCAGCGTGCATTCAGCCAGCCTGTTTTGGGGGCATTTAGCCATGAGGATGTGTACTGTGTTATATCCATAGGCCTGTACCAGAGATTAGTACCTTGGTCCTTTTGTTTATGGTACAGTCCCTGAGACAAGTAGGAATGAATTACGAGTATTTTTCCAAGTATAAAATTGTTTCAAGGCCTCTAAATACTACTACTTGACAAAAAGCTTGTGCTTTTACTAGTAATCCTTTCTAAAATGCATTCTAAATGCTTACAGATGACCTAACTCTGAAATGTAATACTAATGATTGAATTGTCAAAATAAAATCAGATTTAGGACTTTCCTTTTCTCTGCTTCCCATGCTTTAAAATAAACAGTGCTATGGACCTGTTGGAGACCTTTTCTGGTGCATGGGGAGCATCTTCCCATTCACCGTTCTTGTGATGGAGAAAAGTACAAAACCGTCTGTGTGAAGCTATTAAAGAAACCTGCAGCAGACTGAGCTGCTTAGAGATGTTTGGCCAAACAACATAGGGTCATGGTTTGAGAGAGAAGGAGAGGTGGAAAAGTGAGTAACTGCACAAATACATGCTGAAATTGGAGTTACTATTTAATATCGCTGGATGCAACGCCAAGGCTTTGCTGCTTAAGTGCCCTGTAAACCTGTGCTACGTGAGGATCTGAGTGCACTGGGATGAGATATGATGCGTGAGAAAAGCAAAAACCCCATGAGAGTAGGGCAGGCACTCCCAGCTCCTCGCCTTCGCCAGCCTCCAGCTGCTCTGGTCCTGAGCTAAGTACATCTTTCAATGGAAATAGGGCAGTGATTTAAGGAGAAATGTAAGAGAAAGAGGCATAAGTTTTTGTTGTTACTATTTTAAAAATACTTTCCTTTGGGAAAACCTGTATAACACACTGATGTTAAATGTGAACAGAAGTTCTTACAAGTAGAAACAAGACATTCAGACTATAGGTCTACCAGTAAAGTAATCAGTTACCAGGGCCTGATACTCTGCCCTTGAAGGCAGTTGGCATGGTCTGCCCGTATTCATCCTGTTAAAGTGTCTTAGTCTCCAAAGCAGTCTATTTTCACCCAGACTGGCTACTGGGCAGGTTCCCAGCCTGAACTTTGAAGTGCTTTGAGAGAGTGTTGGGTA
>NW_009648369.1:6722349-6724141 GCF_000708025.1 Charadrius vociferus
CTGAACCGGGGCCCATGGTCTGGTCCTATTTAGTTCAGTAGGGTAGATGTAGCCTTAAAGTATACATCAAGTCATCTGTTGCCTTAATTCCAAGATTTCAAAGGACTTGGGCCAGAAGGAAACTTGCCCTAAGCTGTGCATTCTTGCAGCGTGCTCATTATCACATTTGCCTTTGACTTGCACAGCTGTAAATCCATGGAAACCAGAGTAATTCAGGGATGAATCAGGTCCATTATCTCCTTGTGTTTGTACAGCACTTAGCACAATGGTGCCCTGATCCTGATGGGAATTCATGTTATTTTAGGACAATCAGAGCTTTCATTCGTTAAAATAAAGTATATTTTTAGCCAGAGCCAGCTTCAATGGCAATGTATAGGGTGTGTGGGGGGGTGTAAATGAAGGGGAAGGCACAACTGATCCCCACCACATGACTCTGAGCACACATATCATATGCCTAAGAGATTATCTCCTCTCCTGGTCAGCACAGTCATGAAAATATGACCAATGGGGACCTTGGAAGCTCAGATAGAAGATAAAGAGCACAAACTGAATATTATCGCTTTTTGTTTAAATAAGTTGTGTCACTTAGGACAAGAGGAAATGGCTTCAAGTTGCACCAGGAGAGGTTTAGATTGGATATCAGGAAAGATTCTTCACAGAAAGGGTTGTCAAACATTGGAACAGGCTGCCCAGGGAAGTCGTGGAGTTGCCATCCCTGGAGGTATTTAAAAGACAGTAGATGTGGTGCTTGGGGACATGGTTTAGTGGTGGTTTTGACAGTGATAGGTTGTTGGTTGGATTTGATGATTTTAAAGGTCCTTTCCAACCAGGACAATTCTATGATTCTATGATTTTTAGGTTGCTCAGGACTTGAGGCCCAATGTCTGATTTTGGAGTATTTGGGGTTAATATTGGTATGTTTAGTGCCTTTGCTGAAAAGTCATAAATCAGATGCCGTGCCATTGCTTTCCATGGAAAGTTAGATCTCAAAGATGTGATTTGCTCAACACTGTTTTTTCCCCACATGCAAATAAAATGAACCAGGAACACTTGAAAAAGCAAGCACTGTGCTTGCTCCATGTTCAGAGGTGCTTGTTTCAGCTCTTTTATGAAATCTTGTTAAGACCAGTAGGTCTTATAAATTCTAATGAGATACATATGTGGAACATATATAAAGACATTACACATGTCTTACAAAATATTTGCTGTATAAAGGACCCAACCGTGTGAAGTTATTATTCAAAGCAGAGGTAAGTCCTTGGAGAAGACAGAAAGAAAGCACCAGTTACAGATCATAATCCTAGCAGTGCTTTTTGCTAGTTCTTGTGAGTTAAAAGCTGAAATGCATGTTCCAGTTTCAAGTTATTTTCACAGACATAAATGGGGAAGATTGAATATCAGCTGTCATTAATCTCAGTGTCCTGACATGACAAAATCACCATTACTTCCAGTAAATGTGATCTGACGCTCACAGCTTAGAAACATTAGAAGCACATATTTTTACAACGGAAAATTATGAGCAATTATTGCTATAGTTGTAACAACAAGTTCTAAAAACTGACATGTGAAACTAGGGAGCTGGCTTTCCAGTCCTAACTTACCCACTAGGAAAACATAAATGCTAAGATTAAGCTGTTACAAAGCCACCAGTTTGTTTTTCTTCAAGCCACTTCATTATCTCACTGAAACATAATCTTAAAAGTCTGATACTGTTCTTCATTTCACAGGCAGGCCCACTATTTCTGCTTTACTTACTAATTAACAGAACAACATTTTGTTCCATGTGGGGGTA
>NW_009648369.1:6724197-6735348 GCF_000708025.1 Charadrius vociferus
TCCTTCCAGGACTGAGTTGCCTGTGCAGGTCCCTTTGTTGTCCGAAAAGCGGATTCCTTACCCGGTGTGCAACAGACCAGTTCTCACACTCTCAGGAGACACATTGATTTATTTCAGAGTTGTGCAAAGCTGGGTGATCCGTGGCCTTCCACAAATCAAGTACACCACAAATCATCACCGCAATACCTTTTATACACATGAATTACATAATCATACACTCCCAGTTGCCATGATTGGTTAGCGATTAGCATGTAATTAGTCATTTCTCACACTATTGCGCCTGCGCAGAGGAAGGGCCCTCACCTGGATGAGGGTCTTCCTGACCCATGGGCGGGTATTTTAGTATTATAATGAAGGTAGTTCAGCTAGGGACCTCTAAACTGCTGCTTGCTTTGACAAGTCAGCCATATACATAAGAAAACTTAATTAAGTCTCTAAATCTTTGATCTGGACCCTGGTATTCCAGGAAGTGTACCAGAAACACTTAAGATCAGTTTCTTTGATTTTCATCTTTTGGCTTTTAACTTAGCAATTGTTTATTGTTTTTCAAACTAGCTCAGCCTGCAAAAGCCATGGTTAATTTTAACTCAGCGATAAGTACCTGATAATTGATATCACCTTCGGTGTGAACGCAAACCAAGGGGCTGTGCTGACAAATGAGCACTGTGCCATAGAGTTACCTGATGGTGTGTGCCCATTCCCTCTTGTCTGTGTATTTGTTGTAGCGCATCTGGAGTGCCGAAGCCTGACAGCCTGGCTTTAATGTTCCCATGGCTGTGTCAGAATCTACAAGTTGTTGAAGGCCTCTGCGTTTTAAGAACGATGATGTTTGCACTTTAGTGTATGAAATTAATTTCGTGGTAGCATCACACAAATTCCATCTGACAACCCTTCTTTGTAGATCACAATAGGTAGGTAGACCACAATTAAAAAAATAAACTTTTTTTTTTTTTTACTGGCCATGTAAGTTGCTGTAAGTTTCTGCAAGGCTGCTTTTCAGCTCAGTGAAGCCGTTAATCATCTGTGATCTATTTGCTTTACAAAATGATGAGGTTCATCCACCCTAACCAAAGTAATTAAAAGCAATGTCTCTGGGTTTGGACTGACCACGCTAGGCTTCTTTTATAATCAGTAAAAGGGAGTGAGGTTCATCTGATATGTCTTGAGATCTTTTCCTGTGCAATGAGTTACTCCGTGCCCTGGTTTGAGGACCATGACACTTTGTGGAGACGCCACCCTCCAGTCCTCCTTCTGACGTGTGTGTGGTGATGAGGGAAAAAACACTATTTCTTGAAAAGTGTTTTTATTTCTGTTACTTACTGCCACAAAAAGTATAATGAATTTGTATAAGCCATCTAAATTCAACACAAGAACAGAAGATACAGAAATCTCACTCAGAAGCCTCACATTTACACAGATGGAAGATATAATTCCTTCTCTCTGTACCAGCCACCATCAAACACATAGGCTGGGAGACGAATGACAGGGTGATACCCATCACCACCAGCATCCCGCTTTCTGACGCTTGCCTGAGGAGAGCTGCTGGAGATTGGAGCACAGCTTCACCAGGTAGCACAGCACAGAAAGTGAGCTGGGAGAGACGTGCTGTCTCTGGAAATGCAAAGGATATCAAACCAAGGCCCGTGCCACTGCAGCTCAGAGGCTGGGCATAGGTTTTATACCCTCCAGGTAGAGGTGCACCACAGGGCAGATTCCTCAATGGACTAAGCAGCAGTCAGAGCACAAATCTTTTATATTGCCAGGGACGCATGAAGGAAATAATAGGTTAAAGCAGCAGAATTCCTCCAAAATGTGCTTCTTCAGTAAATGTTAAAATAAAGCATTGTAAACCTGAAAATGAAGCTAGTCAGCATCAAATGAAGCTAATCAGCAAATTCCTTTTATTAACAAAAACCGTCACACAAATACTACTAAGAATTAGGGAAAAAAAAGCAGTGAAATCTAAATAATACTAAATATTTACATTTAAACTTCTTGGAATACTAAATATAAATAATTTAATCTAATAAATTCTAAAGAGCAAATGTCAAAAGATACTGAGAAATAATCTCTTGTTCTATTTATGGTCCCAAGCAGTGATGCTTATAAATGTGTGCTACTTTATAGCAATGAATTTTCAAGCAGACAGACAAAGGTTTAGATTCTTAGAGGTCTGAGTAAATCTGCTTGCTGCTAATACAGGGTTTAGCCCTGCCTCCATGCCCCTCCGTCACCACAAAGCAGTCCAGTAACAATATTGCTCTTAATAACACATCAAATTATTTCAGTTTACTCCATTGCTGCGAGTGACAAGGCAAGACACCATATATTACGAAACAAGGAGGACTAGCGGTATTTGGTATAGCAGGATGCCTTTCTGTCATAGGCACACCTGTGTTCCCCACCAGCACCGTATCTGTCATGAATAGGTGATTTAGATCACTGAAAGAACCACTGTCAAAAGTGTTAGCAAAGCGGTTTTAACATGATGTTGCAAAAGTGCAACTTAACAAAGTTTGATGGCAAGGTTCATCCTCCTAATTACTGCGTGGGAAAACACACAAAGGAAAATTAAGTTACACTCGAATTTGAATGATTCGCAGCGAGACTGAGGAAGCAAAGGGTAAGGAAGGCCCTCCAGGTGAGTCATGAGGTTAGGAAAGGACTCCCTTGCTTTCTAAACTCCTTCTCAGAGAGGATTCTAGGTGTGCTGGATCCAGACTTAGTCCCAGACTTGGTCAACGGTTTATGTCTAAAGAATTGTATATGTTCCATTATCATCAGTTCAGCATGCAATCAATGTTACCAAGGCAAAATCAAAGTTATCATACCACAGAGTCTGGCACAATATCGGTCACTTACCAAATATCTGCTGTTGGTAAAAGGTGTCTTTGCATCAAGGACCAACCTTGAGAGGTGTCCCAGATGAAGGGGCGATGATCACCATGCAGCCACGCTGCCTAGCAGGGAGAGCTCACAGGCAGCTCACTTAGGCTATCATATTTATGGCATAAAGTGGTTGGCTCGTAGTCAAATTACATGCAATGGGAAAGGTGCACTTGAGACTCCTTGTACCCACAACTTTGTTTTTTGACAAATGAGTTTTGGAAAAGCCACCGGTTATTTATGCATTAATCACATGATCGGTGGTGTTCCAAACTCATCTGTATTGAAGTTTACTGCATCCTTTGTGGGGTTTCAGAGAACAGGTTGAACTAAAGGAGTTCTTGGCCTGGCTACAGCTCAGGCCTTCACCTCCGTTGGAGTCTGTACCAAACTACCGCTAATTTGGTTAAGGGATCGAGCGCATCCGTCACACTCCAGCCCAACACTGCAGTCAATCCACTTTATCAACTCGTAGAGTGACAGTACGGTTACCTCTTGCATCTGTGTAATAATATGTGGCATATTGCAGATCAGTGTTAAGAGTCCAAGTATTTGATAAGCTGTTTAGTTTAAGTGTCATAACTAATATTAGTTATATACCATTTTACGTACAGAATCTGTTGATTGTATACATTTTACATGCTGGATTGATGTAGTTTGTTTCATCTTTTGTCAAACTTTGATATACAGAATGATTATAAGGAATGAACATAATAAGGTCAAAACTAATAAAACTACAATTGGATGCAGCATCAAATTCAAAATTCCAGTTGCTGTTGGTGACCATCCAAAAAGAGTTCCCCACTAGTGATGTTGTCCATCTTTCTTCACTCTTTCTAGGACATGGTGTATCTTCTCTGCATCATGATGGATGGTAATCAGCATTCTTTGTCCGTTCTTTTAATTTCATTTTAGCAATTGACTGAGGTCATCATGTTGCAACAGTTTTCTCACCAATATGAGATTCATTCCAATAGGGGTAGACAATAAATCTGGATACAATGAGTAGTTAGATTCTAGCAATTGGCAGGTTGTGACAGGAGCTGAATAGTTAATGTCACATCCCATAATTCTGGTAAAATTACAAATACATATATTTGAGTGGTTATTTGTCTCTACAGTGGTGTTGTCCATAAATATAGAACCACAAATGGTTCTCATAGAAACATATCCATTACCAGCATATATAAGTACAGTCTCAGGGGGTTCATCAGGATGTATTTCAAAATGACAAATATTTTTTTCAGTGTCAAGATAAATATCTTGGGCCTTAATGACATTACTTTCACAAATAAATCCTTGTTGTTCCTATACAACACCCACATCAGCATCAACACTTTGCCATTTACTCCTATTTTGTTGGGCCCATACTCTATGTTCTAATGGATAGAGTACAGTTCCATTGGGATTTAATTCCAGTGCAATGGTTTGGTATATGGTATATACCAAAGTATCGCATATTGTCAAAACAAAAGCTGTGGCTTTACTGTCGGTGGGATCATAGGTAATATTGACCAGACGCCACCAGGACTGGAATTTCCTTTCAAATTCAGTTGTATTATCCCAGATTACCTTTCAAATTTCCCTGGGTAACGTGCCCTCTTCACCTTCTCTTACAATCGCTGCCACAGTAGATTGTACCCACAATTGGGCTTGAATACAACTAAGAGTGAGAGAGACATTAATTTGGTCTGTACCTAGTGTGTTCACAATTAGTTGGTGGTCCCTTTCATTAATTCTCTCCTGTTGAGGTAATAGATTAGATAAAAGCCATTGGCTAGTTCTCAGTGCCATCAAAGATGACCTTAATGGGTGTTCTAGCTTATGCAAATCACTTGGCTGCCAAGCTTATTTTGAAGTTTGTTAAAACTTCAATGTCTATGCTGTTTAATGCTCCTAGTCCTGTCCCCAGGGTGCCAGTCACATCTCTCCTTGATGGTTTTGGAGAGGTGAGGCTTTGCCCATGCAACCATGCTAACCATCCCGTATAAGATGTATTCAGGAATGGTGAGCAGACAGGTTTAATTGCAGGGAGATTAACTGGCACTGATAGTTCCACTTGTTCGAGGGACCACGATGGATTTAATAGCACTTGTTGCTGGCCTATATATTTGATGGCATTGAGTCCAATTTTAGAAATCAGGGGGTATGTAGTTTGGTTGGTTGTGTGGGTAATAGGGTAGGGAGTAGATTGATCAGCAGTAGGGTAACTGTTGGAGTAGTGTGAGGCCTGGGAATAGGTGTTTGCCTGATTCTATGATTCTATGGAACATGTTTCTGTACAGGGCAAATGTGTAAGTTTTCATTTGTTTTATCTGTTGATGTCTTGCAATACATCTGCAGGATTAAACTGAGAGCTTGGTCTACTTTGAAAAAATCTCCTTTGAGTGATGTGCATACACAGTTAGCTTTATCAGCTGGTTTCTTCTACCCTCCACCTCTCTTTTATCTTTATTGGAAAAATGGATTTCTGTCACTGTACAAACAATCGAGTGTGTTCTGGGTAGGTCTAGACAAACCTACAGCAAAAATGAACAGTAGAAGGGAAATGTTACACTGGGTCAAGTAAAAACATATTAAGGCAGATCTCTTAATCGAAGATTTCTTTCTGAATGATTATTCTGTGCAACAGTGTTATGCCCGTAAAGCTAAGAACTCATTAAGGAAATGTGAGATGTTTGACCTCAGAACTTAAAAGGTAAAGATCTCTTTTTTAACCTGATAATGTTCAAAGTTAAAGGAAAAAAAAAAAATAACCCATTGTCATTTTGCATTAGGAAGTTAATTCTATCCTTGGTTGCACATGGCTCCCATTGACCTCTGAGTCACTTCCACAGATCTGCTAAGAAAACATTCCCCTAAATGTATAACTGCTGGGAAAAAAAAAAATAATCTAAATTTTCCAACATGAGGAAACAGTCCAATTTTATGCTGAAGTTAAATCCAAGAAGTTGATGCCCTTTATAAAGATTGCTTTTCAAAATGAAAATAAAATCCTGTCCGATATTTCCAGAAATAGGAACTAATGTAAAATCTCCGCTGAAGCCAGCAGTGGAGGTGTGTGCAGAGGTATATGGTTTGTAAGTGTGATGCCGTCACTGGGTGCTGTCACCTCTTTTTGGGGATCTGATGGCTTGGGGCAACAAGGAGCTTGAAGAGGAAAAGAGATCGCAGCATCACATAAGATGAGGACCAAGCAGGAAATCTGAGCATCTATTTGTTACAATGTGATTACAATGAGGACTTTCATACCAACAGGCCAAATGCCACTATTGTTGAAGCTAGACCATGTTTATGGTCATGTTTGTAGGATCACAACCTGTTTCCTTGTCCTTAGGCAGTGAAGTTAAAAACCTCTGTTATTTTTCTCCCTCAAATTAGTTCCTCTACACTGAAAATTCCACTGGAATTGCAAAAACAGTCACACTGGAGCTCACACTCATTAAAAGTTAGCAAAACGGCATTGGCATTTACAGAGATACACAAGAATTATAATTTTTCATCAGAAGCCCTTTGAGTAGGTTTTCCTACGTGCGTGGCCCTGTGAAGGCAGAGAGGTCACAAGCCTTCCTCTTGCCCAGAGCCATTAAGTTCTTCCCTTCACCATCCAGTAACTCCATTGCTCCCACACTGGTGGCAACAGTGATGTTCAAATAGAATCATAGAATCATAGAAAATGGCTTTATTACTTACATTTCGAAATATGAATAGGCTTCTAGATGTCCTGAGAGGACCGTAACATTAATACAGTAATTGCGCCATGCAATTGCCTCATTTAATCTTTGAGTTTGGCTTGGGTATAATGGTTGACATCCCAAATAGAGGCAGAATAGTCATGATGTCACAGCATGGGATTCATCACAACCCACGAATGATGTAGAGATAGTAGAACAAACACATTTTTGACAGAGTACACACACTCATACACACATGCGTATATATACACATCACTACCGGGGCATGCAAATAGTTGCACACCTCAGAGTTAAATATGAAGCGTTCTTTTAGAAAGTGTTTCCATCTGTAGTGGTGACCTTGACCAAAGCCATAGAACAAGATGGCATAAGACTGTTGTTGCCTAGTTATCTGATGAGTATATTTCTACTTAGATCTGACAAAAATGCTGTCCTTGACTTGGATTTCGCAGTTGTGACCCCTAGTTTTTCCCTCTTTCTATTCGTTTTAAGGAAGAATTGACTGATTTAAAATTTAGTATTAGAGCAGAAGCTTTCTGTAAATATCTTCAACTGATTGTGTGATGATTGCTGCCAAAAATACCTTATGTGAACTAACACACCTTTGTTATCACAGTTTTAGGAACTTATGTAGCTGCTGGGTTTTCAGCAGACATTTCAGCAGACATTTCTCTTTTACAAATAGATTTGAGGAGATGATTTTTTTTAGTAGCAGATGTGTTAATTCAGGAATCTGTTTTGATTCTGACATAGAATAAATTCCAAGACTTTACACAAAGAAAATCTTTAAAATATTTTTATTCCAGCATTCAGTATTGATTTTCAGTATTCATCTTTGAATTTAGTATTCATATTTAGTATTTGATTTTCAGTATTCAGCTCACTATTTGGGTGTGATTTTGCCTTTATTTGCCATATTTCTGTATCTTACGTAAAATCTAATAAATCTCTCAACAAAACATTGTTCCAAATAAAAAAATCAAGATATTAGTTGCATAAAGTGGGAACATAATATTTCAACACGAGTACATTTTCTTCTCAGAAGATGTCTTTTGTGAAAAAAAGACAAAATCGGTACCTTCCTTTTCTGAGTTTCTTTTTCTTTGTCTGGGTTTTGGTGTCTTTTTTTCGTTTCCTTGAAAAGGCAATTTCTGGTGGAATTTCAATGCCTATCTAATTGTTCGTTCAATTTTCATTAGCATTAAGAGGTGAAATTTTGTTGGATATACTGTTCCTTACAGTTACTTGAGTTCACATGTCCAAAAGAAAGGTAAGACCACCACCTCTTAGTTGAATTTTCCTCTAGATCTTCCACAAGACCTTCCTGGGACACTTATATGCTGCTGACTTTTTTCTTCTTTTCTCAAACTGAGAAGAAAAGAATAAACAAATAAACAGACAAATTTACCTAGAGACCAAAAGGCTCACCAAAGTGCCTTTTACAACCACAATAAACTGTAACCTATATTTCAGTGTCTTAGGTAAACAAAGTTATTACCATTTTATCTTAATTGTCACTAATTATATTAAACCAGCTGCACAGCTGTTAAAATGACACACTATAATTTGTAAACAAAGCTGAGCTACATTTGTGTGCAATTCACACAACTTTAACAGTATTTTTTGTGTATAACTGGACAGTTCTTTCTAATTCTGTTTGACTTGTTTTTTAAATCAGTTTCCAAGCAACGCAATATGTAGGTTTGCTTACAGTATGTTAAAGCTACAGTTTTAAGAAAAAAAAGTCATAGTCTATATTAACACATACCAAACAGAATGGAATCTTGTTAAAATAACTGACAATTGGGCTGTTTTATCCTGATGAAAATATTCCAAGACTGTTGTTTGGCCTCTGTTCTATCCATATGTTAATAATTTGATATTTTTATGAATATGGGTGAAAAGCCATGATGTCACTTGAAATTAGGGAAAATAATGCTGGAGTAAATTGGCAGTATTGGACTTTTCCCAAGGATTCTCATCCCTTTGTATAGGTCTGCCAGAATAGCTTGACAAAAGAAGGGTTTTCCAAATTTATTTCTACCTGCATATTCCCCAATTTAATTCATTATTATAGAATTTTCAGAAAATATATTGAATTTATACTGCCTATAAATGTAGTCTAACTCCAGAAATATGTAGAAAAATTATTCACTGCCCACTAGCAGTTCATCACATACTTCTGAATGGAAAATGCATTCAGAAAACTAGTTGATTTATAGAATAAAGGGAAAAAAAATGTCAAACAAATTATTTTTAAAGAATTATTGACTGAGCTGTGGTCATGCCTGGTTGCTGAACTGAGCTGTTCTTTCTTTCTTCCCAAGAGATCTTATTGTATGCTGCTTTCCTACTAAGACTTTATTTTGCTCTTAAAGCTTTTTTTTTCATTTGTTTATCAACTTCCATCAATTCAGCCATTCAGATTTAATCTCTGCATTGCTGATTCCAGTTCTGTCTTGAACACTACATATAGTAAAGTCTTGATATGGCTTGATAAGTAGTGTAATGATCCAAAGAAACCTCTAGACTTCCATTGCCACTGCTGTTCAGTCACAAGATGTGTCCATTTTAAACTCCCTCTTCTCTAATTGCAAACTGCAAATGGAGCTGGAATAATCACAGAGGATAAAATGCAGGAATAAAACACAGAGAAACACACTCTGACACATACAAACCCCTATACCTGCATTTAGGGGGTCCTATAGGCAGAATAGTGCATTATCTCCGTTTCTTTAGTTACCTGCAGCCTGGGCTGCATCAGAAGCAGCATGGCCAGCAGGTCAAGAGAGGTGATTCTGCCCTTCTACTCTGCTCTGGTGAGACCCCACCTGGAGTATTGCATCCAGCTCTGCGGCCCTCAGCACAGGAAAGACATGGACCTCTTGGAGTGAGTCCAGAGAAGGCCACAAAAATGATCAGAGGGCTGGAGCACCTCTGCTATGAGGACAATCTGAAAGAGCTGGGGTTGTTCAGCGTGGAGATGAGAAGGCTCTGGGGAGAACTTATTGCAGCCTTCCAGTACCTAAAGGGGGCCTACAGGAGAGCTGGGGAAGGACTTTTTAGCGAGGTCTGTAGTGATAGGACAAGGGGTAATGGCTTTAAACTAAAAGAGGTTACATTTAGACTAGATAGAAGCAACTTTCTACTATGAAGGTGGTGAAACACTGGCACAGGTTGCCCAGAGAGGTGGTACATTCCAGGTCAGGCTGGATGGGGCTCTGAGCAACCTGATCTATGTGGAGATGTCCCTGCTCATTGCAGGGAAATTGGACTAGATGGCCTTTAAAGGTCCCTTCCAACCCAAACCATTCTGTGATTCGATGAGCTTACATTAGACAACAACTGAGAAAATGTATCTTTAACTTACTCTCTGAGAGGCATAGCTTTGGTGATTAGATGCCTAATATGGAGTTTATCATTTATGCATAAGTAAAAGAGATGTAGTGAATGACAGAAACAAGCATTTTATTGGGGAATTGTGCACTCTGCATTAATGGTGCGTATAATTTTTAACCAGTCTGGTTCTTTGAACAATATGTTCCAGCAAAGAACAGATTGAGCTGTTCTTTGAATCATTCTTTAACAGGCAGTACAGTGTGAGTTTATGATGACTTTTCTTTGTGCTGTAGCTGAGTTCATTTGAGGTAAAATTTGCTGAAGTGCAGAAGGTTTGTAAAGGTACCGAGCACTGCCTGTGATCCCGCAGACTTAATGTGAAGGCAGCTATGTGGACTGTGTGCATTGCATTTAAGCAATCAACGCACATAGTTTTCTGGCAACTTAATGGTTTGTTTTCAGTTGTATATCCCAGACGTGTTTGACATTTAAATGTTAATTTTGCTTTGTATATAGACTTCTCTGGATGAGTATCACAGCAGAAAGTATTCAAGAAACTGAACATGAAGCTGGTCATAGAAGGTTTTCCCCTTCTCACTGAATTGATGTGAGGCTTGGAACGAGCATTGCCAGCCTTGAGGAGAGAAAGTGAATATAGTCGTGAAACAGAGGACATAGCTGCTTTGATTACTCTTGGTAAGCAGTGCAATCTGGAGGTAGGAACTATTATACCAAAGGTTATGTTTGGGTCCAGGAAAGCGCTAGGGATTACACATATGACTTAAAGCACTTTTGTACACATAGGCACAGTTACTTCTATGAATTTTCTGCCAATTCCTGCGGTCAGAGATTCTTGTCGTGGACTGATTTGTAAGGGCAAATTAAAAATTACAAGACCTGATACAAGTTCAGGGCTGCATAAATATAAAATTTTACTTTTTCCCAGTTTAGAATATCTTAGCAATGTTGGGGGGGGGGGGGGGGGGGGGGTGGGTAGGCACTACAAAGGTCTCCCTGAAGCTACTGAGAACCAAAAGTAGAAGTCATAATTGCAGTTTAATGAAACCAATTTTAATCATTCCTTTTATCTCTGCTGGGATGTTTATTGTCACAGTTCAAGTTTTCTCTTTTTAGACAAATTCAAGCCATTTGCTAACCTGTTCATGCTAAATGTCACCCTGTAAAATAAGTAGCTTTGACAAATCTGCCCCCACTCTACTACCCCAGCATG
>NW_009648369.1:6735376-6865403 GCF_000708025.1 Charadrius vociferus
CTTTTTGAAATGAAAAAGGTGACTGTCATTTGCCATTTCTGCCGAAAAATACCATTATGTTTCTTTTAGGAACTCTAGAAAAGCTCTGGATTTCAGTTAATACCTTAAACAAAACAAAACCCCATTGCTGAGTAAGTATTCATAGAATTTTGGTGCAGTGGGCTCAGGTAGCAACCACAGCAGAGTTTCTAAATTTGTTTAAAAGGCCAGGGTGAGATCCCAATAGCAGTCACTTGCCTACTGTGCAGCTTTTCCAGAAAAAGGCTGAACATTCAAACAAAACCCACCTACTTGCTAATGGACCAGATGGTGCATAAGCACTGAGATGTTTACTTGGAGAATTTATTAGACAATTAAAAGCTGGTACTACCTGTTAATGTGACAGGGGCACCAATATTTGATGAGTATTTAAGTACCTAGTAGTTACCTAAAGACATTTGGGACACACAAATGAGGACATCCAAGTCTCCCATGGAATCCGGTCTGGTACACGTGCTCTGAGTGCACCTAGTAAGACCCAAAAACCTGGGGCTCATGAAAAGATAAAGGCAGCAACAATGACCACTTCTGCCCAAAGCATTACCACAGGAAGAAAAGAACATGCTTCTTTTTCTTATTAGCGTGGTGTTGGATTATTCATCTAGAAACAGGGGTGGAAGCCTCACCTGCCTGAACTTGTGGAAGTTCAAATCTACCTCCCAGCTTCTAAAAAGACAAGCTAGGACAGAAGACATAGCATGAATAGTCATTGGAAGTTCACCCTCCTCTAGACTATTGAACCAATACCAAGAAGCCAAGAGTGTAGGGTCCAAGTTTCAGAGAGAAAAAGAGAGAGAGAGAGAGAGAACAACCACTTGAGTTTAGAGGGAGTGGAAAGGAGCTTTTGTTTTGGACCAGGGTGATGGACCTGTTTAACTTGTTCTGGTTAATGTTCCTGGAACTGTTTTTGTGAAGTGAGTGATAAAGACTAGCCAAAAATGCTAATTCTTTTTGTTAAAAAAAAAGATAGAAATAAAGCAAGAGCTGTCCAGAGTGTAGCATCAGTTTATGAGTGAATAATAGAATGGCGATTTCTGCACAATATGAAATTATGAGACAATCCTGTGGCCTCCAGCACCATAGTATTTAAACATTTCATGATTTTTCATACATTTAGGTTCACAAAACTCCTAGAAAGTAGAAAAATGAGTAGTTTATAGCTTCCAGTTGTAAAATGTTTACCCAGTTATTATCCAGCCTTTTAAGTACCCAAAACACATACACATTCACATAGACCATAAAAATATTAGTCACAAAATCACATGTACAAAATTACAATAAAGCTTTAATAGGTCCCTTTCTTACACTTGGATTTTCAGCTTCTCATTAAAGTCTGTTCTTCAGTCCTCAACTATTTTAAAGTTTATCTTTCTGCCCTGAACATTGTAGAAGCCATATAATGGATGCTATGGTACCACAGCTTTGTTTCAAAGCTTACAACCAAGCTGGCCACCAATCAGTGTGCGTGCCCCTCTGCTCTCATTTGAAATAAGCTGCAGCCTGTGGGTCCTCCAGGTAGATTCTGTCAATTTAAGTAGGAAAAATTATAAAGGGCGAGCTCTGTCTTCTGAAGTACTGATGCAAAAGGTAGCAATATTGCATGACCCTAGGGGTGGTTGGATGGCTGCTTTGTACTGTAAAAGAGCTAAAAGAAATAGCTTGGCTTTTGAGAGTTTTATGTCTCTGAGGTAGAATATGAAGTACCTGATGAGGAAGTTATGGTTCAAAGGAAGGTTACAAAAATAACAGCAGCCATCTTAAACTTATCTAAAAGATTTACAAGAAGTCTGCTACAATGTGTGGGTTTTGACCCCCAGACACACTAAATTTTATTCATCTTTTGCAGGGGAACAAAACACAGTTGGTGCATTAAATCAGCTTTAGTTTTTTGCTTGAATGCTTATGGAATTTGGAGCAGAGGTTTAGATTATAAGGAAATAGTTGTCGAGTGTAAAGTATAATTAAGACAGTTTTGGTGCCAGAACCAAGATTTTATTTTTCCTGTGGATAAAGGATTTTAGTTTTTTTCAGCTCTTAATATAGACAGGGTGAGGAAAGGGATATTTTTTTCTTTTTTATCTGAACAGTAAAAAATGCCCAATATGACATTTGTGTTGCATAAGCAGATAGTTTTACAGTGTTCACAGTCTACCATATATTTACCTCCTCTTTAGGACTTAACCTCATACTTTAAAAATCTTCCATAAATTTGAAAGTATTCCTTAGTACGCACTGTCAATGTAACTAGCTTCCCAGTGTTACACTGCGGATGTTGCACATAGAGGAAATGCCACTAAATGTTTAGGTTCCCTTGCAAAATTGCTAGCCACTCTTTCTATCTGCCAAATGTGTGATACTCATAGTTATTTTGCTGGGTTGTATGCTAATGACATGAAAGTACCTCCAGTCAAGGATGTGGACTTCATGTACTCAATGACATACAGCCTAAGACAAGGTTTGTTTTCAGAGCTTCTAGTCTTCGTATAAAACTGGAGACAAGTAGATAAAAGGGGATGGTGTGGGAGAGACAATGATGATCAGCCTGTGAATCAGGAGACACTGAACACTTCTTTGCAGTTCAATGACCTATACAGACATGTAGTTCAGTAGCAGGCCTTGTCTTTAAGAGCCACCAGTATAAATCAATAGACAACAGCAGTTACATTATTTGATTGAGCTCAAAAAAATCCCCAAATTATTGCATCAGGACTGGGCACTGAAATAGCAAAACAGCAACTTTAGGTCTCAGATGTTCACCTGTCTCAGATGATTTCTACCTTGGAGAGACAGGTCCTCTGAAACTGTGTCAGACTGATGAATACCTGAGAGTATCTATCAGTGTTGTGGCCTTGTAAAGCCATGGAAGGTGTAAGAGGGATGTGTTTTTTTTCTGACCCTTCTTAGCAATTAGCATACATAATTACTCAACAGCAATTGCAAACCTACTGAAGTCCCTGAGAGCTAGATTAATCTCATTTCATACCCTCAGAGGACCTATTAATTATAAGGAACAGCCTAGATGACAACCTTAGTCTAAACATGTAGGGTTTAGGTAGGTGAAGCTAGGTGACTTGAATCCAGTCTAGAATCTGCCTTAAATATTCCCCAAAATATTGGATGATACTATAAGCCAGTCTCTGACTGTAGCTTACCTTTGAAGAGGGTGATTTTCCTTTTTTTGTTGCAATCAGTAGAAGATACCACAGAAAGTCTTTTGGCTTTCTCTCTACTGCAAAACAAATAGGTCCTATATTTGTAATTCACTTCAATACAGAAAGGTGCAATACTAGCACTTGAACTAACAGCAAAGCATCCCCTGCTGATTTGAAAAGTAACTGGGATTTGGGAACTCAGATCCAGTCCTTATTTGCTCACAGTCTTTCAGTGTCCTTGTCTGTAGGTTCTACATGACATATCTGTGCTGAGGAAGAGACCAAAACATTGGAACAATGAAATACTGTGGAAATGGGTCCTGCTAAACTAGGTGTCAGAAGTCTGTTCTGAATATCTTGAAACCAAAAGGTTGCAATTCATATTTATTTATTCATTTATTCTCTGATTTAATTAATGTAATGATATAATTGAACTCGTATTGTTTGGTGGGACAGAAGGATTGTGGGCGACTGTGGGAGGAAATTTATTTCCTGTAGGAACTGCAGGAGTTGAGGAAAAAGATGTGTAAGACAAGGAGGCACAATGTAAAAGAGGAAATTTATGATAGAATCACATATCTATTTATATTAATGTATATACAGAGAAACATTAAAAATATGTCCCTCTTTAAGCAAGAAAACCAACTTATATGTCAGCAGAAAGAAATATGTGTTGCCTAGTTGCCTAGTATGTTCAGGAAATGGGCTAGTTACTGTATGATGGTTTAGTCCAGCTCTCATGAATCCCTAGTTTTGCCATTGTCACAAGGAGAACAGGCTTCAAAAACTTGGAGTCAGATGTACAGGAACATTTTGATACCGAAAGATTTTGAAAGGTGTTTGGAGGATTTACAATAAAAACCACCACAAGATTCACTTTTAAGGCATCTGATCTCCCTTGATTTAATTAAGTATTTGCAAATAACCTTGTAACTTTTGGAAATAAATAATCTCAAGTGGAAATCAGGCACATTACCTGCTAAAACATGTTTCAAAGTTTTAGAGCGGGACTCAAGTGCTGCAGTACCACCTGCACTGGGCTTATGCCCAAAAGCACCTTCCCAGTTCACCCAGGAAAGTGCTCAGCAAACTGGTATTTCACCCCACACACGTTGCCCCAAAGCAACGTAACTGTGTTAGTCTGACAGCTCACTTAGGTTAACCAGCTCCCTCTTTACAAGAGTTCAAGCTTTAAGAGAGAAGTGGAAGACAAATCAACCCAACCATCTTTTACAGTTTGCTCTTTTACTGTAAAAATTACAACGTGCACAGATATGTGAGCACAGCAATACATATAAACCACATGCTTAAAGTTCAGCATGGACCCAAAGATAAAGTACAATTAAAACATCCATCTAGTTACACTGTTATACACACAAAGTTACATCTAGTTACACTGTTATACACACAAACATACCTGCACTGAAAGCGGGTATTTACTGATAGAGTCCCGTCTGGCAGATGAACCTGTGTGAAGGGGTGTAGCCACGTACCAGGCAGCTACACCATTCACATTTTGATTCAGAGTTTTTTCCAACTCTGGTAAAACCAACTAAAAGCAAATGTCTGGTCTAACTGAGAAATTTAGAGCTTCTGAATTAGGTTCACAGGCTACCTGTGGAAAGAGAGAAGCATTTCGTGAGAAAGACCATACCACCATACTGGACCCTTGTATTAGTAAGAAAAAAAGGTGAGAAGAAAGGGATTGATAGTTGTGAACCTGTTCTCTGAGTCAACATTAATCTCATTAATGAATTGAATTCTAATAAGCTCTCTCTTGTTTAGAGGGAACAAAACATACTGAGAGACTCTTCTTGCCTAAATTAGTGGTGCTGGGCTTCCTATAGCCTAGAAACAAAAATTTAAAGACTTAAAGAAATACGTAAATGTACTGAGGTCGTTTAGTCTAAAGAAAAGACTGAGAGGAACATACCCATAAAAGCAAGAACAGAACAATCAGCTCTTCATGCCCGTGAGAGGCAGAAAACAGGTAATGGATGGATCCTGTGACAAGGGAACTGAAGATGGGCATTCGGAAACATTTTTGCAATAGACAGAACACTGAAAGAATAGCCTGCATTGTGACTCCACAGTTTCCCCAGGCAAGCAGCAGAGATCATTAAACACAGGACTATTTGTCAAGATTAGGACAGTTTTAACTGGCATTGATCCGAGGTCCCTACCATCCCTATGCTTTGATAGTTTTCTTGCTTGCATTTTCAGCTGCGTAATATTTTCTTCACTTCTTGCATTTTTCTTTCTATTTTCCTTCTAGTATTGTTGCAAAATCATCATTTTGCTGGGATATTTCAGGCCAATCATTTCAGGGTTGGATTAAGAGTACCCTTTTTTCTAGTTATATATTGGTTTACAATTTTTTTTTTTTTTTTGTAAACATGGATGTAGTTGGTTGGAAGGACAGAGAAATGACCGTAACATCAGGGTTTTTTTGAAAGCAGACAATTCTTGGTGCAGTGGAGACTGTTTATAGTCTAAAGAACCTAAGTCGTTATCATTCTTATGATGATGTAGTATTACAATACACTTTCTTTTCCTTGACGTTATTTGAACCTCAGGATAAACCTCAGGTCACTCTTCCTGTTTCTTTGTACCAGCAGAGGTCTATCTCCATGAAACAGGAAGTATGAATTTTAGAAAAGAATGAATTCTGCTATGTAATTTCATCCTGTAAACAGATGCAATTCTAGAACATCTAAGAAATATGACAGTATTACTTCATCAGTAACATATAATGCCAGTCTTCTTAGAACCTCATAGGAAAATACTTGACAAAGTAGATTCTGCAAAATCTTCAATTTCTGATAGTAAGGAAGTAAGACTTGTCTCTCACACAAGTAAGACATTGCAAGGCATATATACTATATTTTAGTAACTAAGCAACAAATTTTGTACCAGACTTAAACATTTATTTCCTACTGAAATGAAATAAAATTAGTCAATTAGGCATCCAAAAGCCTTATCCCCACTCTTTTCATTCAAAATGCCTCATTCTATTTGTTTCTGTCAACCTATCTGTTTCCCATCTTCTATCTAAAGCTAATATCCATGTAAGAAATTACTCTATGAACAAAATGTAGATACAGAAACAAATAAAGTATGCATGTGTTGACCTCATCTGAACACTTCCTATTTACCATTGTAGAATTGTTGTTGTTAAAGTTACAAAAATAAGGGAAAATCTGTGGCAAAGGGAAGACCTTCCTTCTAGAGCACTTCATTATAGGCCTGGAAAAACCTACAGTAATGCAACCTCAAATGCAAATGAAGGAGTAGCTGTTGGCTTCTGCCATATTCAGTCTCTCCACAGGAATGGAAGTATCTCCATGGCAAGTGCACATATCCTGAAAGCCACCTGAAAGCCACCTGAAAGCAAAAGTTTCAGTTAGTTCCCGTGTAAAATTAATCTCATATTGTCTCATCCCCAGTGCAAGGAAAATTACTTTGGTTACAGATTCCTTCTATCTGTAAAACAGCTATTTCTTAATAGTAATAGAGACCTCTTCTGCATCCTTTGTAAGTATTTCCTCATGCTAGTCCACTGAAGTTCACCAACCAAGAAGCGAAGGGACTGTGCTTTGGACCTATGGGGATAATTCAGTTTCCTTGACTGCCAGAGCACATTTGAAAAGAAGATCTTGAGCAAAGACTTGAAAATGTGCTCAAACTGATAGAACCCTTAAAAGGATCTCACCTGGTGAAATTAGTGTCTCAGGAAAAGTGTCTCTCACTGACAAGACAAGAAGCTTGAAATAAATCAACACAATTAATTTATGGCTATAAGCAAAACCAAACATGTTACATTTCCCAATAACTGGCATTCACCATTTCACTTCAATACTTAATGCTTTCTTTTTTTCTTCTTATCACTATCAAAGTAGTAAACTGTTTATACATTTTATTGATATTTTTGGTTATATCCCCAGGGAAAGAAGTACAGGGAGAACAGGGCCGTACTAAAGAAAAAAGTACAGAAGAAAGCCATGATTTCCTTCAGTCACTGCACATCGACAGGGAAGAGTAATTTGTGGAAACATGGAGATGGAGGAGTAATGGATTTCTCTGTCAAAATGATGAGTGAAAGAAAGCAGTAATTACCATTAATGCACTTCAATTATGGCTCAACGGTTTTTTAGCTGTATGTTCCCATTTAATTTTCATTTAAAACAAAACAGTTGCCACAGACCCAGAGCTAAAAACAGAAATCCCTTTCAGCTACTGGCAAATTAGAGAGTAATGTTCTTATTATATAAGCAGAGGGAAGATTGGCTTCTTCCAGGCAAACACGGGAAGTGCTTGTTTGTTTCAGGCACTACTCCTTCTCCCCCAAACTCACAGTTGAACTTTATTTCCAATGTTATAATCAGCTAAGCATGATAATACCTTTTTCTGGTTCTTATTTAGCTTTCAAAGCCCTCACAGGATTTCTGTCATGGATCAGTGGCACCTTCCAGGAGGGAGTGAGGTCAGTGGACATCCTTGGTATACAGGAAGGCATGTTCTATTAGAAAAGGGAAATGTTTTCAAATCCTTCAGATCTTAAGCTACTAAAAATAAACTAATGAGCCTTAAATTAACTTTTTTTTTTTTTTCCACAGCTTTTCCAAGCCAAAAGAAAAGTATTTATTATCTGGGAGTGACATGCAGGAAATTAGGCTTATAAATTGTGTTTAAATCATTATAGTTTCCAACTTTCTTTAATTCTAATGTTAATATTAATCTGTTGTAGAGTGTATATTTCAACTTCAGTGCTTTTTTTAAAATTGGTTCTTATTGCACCATGTGAAATATTTACGGAGGAAGAGCTCCAAAAGGCACACGATGTAGGAATCACCTTGTTATCACTATTTGACTGTCTGCCTGGAACAGTTTTGAACTGGTGTTCACATTCAGTGTTACCTCTCTATATCCCTCCAATAGCCAAAATGAACTTGAGAAATTGCCTGTACATTTGAAATGCTCTGGAATAAAGTCAGAGCTGGGATAACACCAAACAAATTTTTATGTGAGTGTAAATAGATGTGAATTTATTTCGTGAAACTCATCCTGTCTGGACTCCACCAAAGCCAATGGAGGTATTTCTATAGGAATAGTAGCCTTGAGAGTGGACTGGTTCACACCAGTCCCTCTGACTGACTGAATTTCTGTCTGTTGCAGGCTGATGAGAAGGATCAGAGTAATCCTTGTATGCTTACGAGAGCTGATTAGCTCTATCAACTGTCGGTTAGGGCTGAAAGTGATTGAAGTTTGGCCATGTTTGATCCAGGCACACCAAACAAAGAGAGCTTCTGGCAGAGTTCGGAGTAGACCAGCAAGCATTCCTCCTTGGTTTGGGGCTTGGTGTTCCCAACAGCCACTTTGGATGTGTCTTCCTAGTTGGGGGGAGGATGAGAGAATAAGAATTTGAGTTATGCCACGTCAGCTGACTTCAGGGACAGAGAGTGGGCTCACCCATTTCATTAAGAACTATAAACTTAGCCTGAGCATAGAAGAGGTTAAAGAACATCAGGCTGTTTTTATAATGTGTTCCCCTATGACACATGCACCACAAAATCTCTTTGAGACCTTTTTCTTTGTTATCTAGAGAGAGTGCCGCTGAAGTCTGTGCTGTCGCTGGCCCAAGCACCCAGAACTGTGAGTTTGCAAACAGGCCTTATATTAATAAGTTCATCACTAGCACAAAACCCCAGGCGGGCTGGTACCTCCCCTTCATAGCTACTTTTTGGGCTAGCTGTTTCCAGGTTGTATACCGCAAGCCAGCCGGCCAGATCTAAAGGGAGTGGGAGGTGTAAGCCGCAGGCAGAGCAGGACCCCCGGAATGATACCATTCAGGCCCAGGGAAAAGTTACAAAATAAAGCAAGTTACAGATTACTACACCCAGAAAACTTAACTGCAGCTAACTACCAGCTACAAAACTCATTGTGTGCTTGAGCAAGCTTCAAAGAAATCAGAATTTTTGCATCGCAGAACTTACAGTTTCTTACGGAAATTCAGATAGGTGAGGGTGAGTATGACACCAGCAAGATGTCAGGGAGCGTTTGTAAAACCTGGTAAATCTGAACCAAATCCCACATCGTGGTGAACAGCAATAGTTCATGCCCTGGGCTAAGGACTCAGCCATCTTGAAAAGTCTTTGTCTTTAAAATGCAGTCACTAATGACTGAGTTCCAGTCTCATCACAGGGATGTTTAAATGAAATAACTGCAAAACAGTGTCTGCAGAACTACAGGTACTATCTAAAATCCTTTAAAATGCTTTTAATTGAAAGCACAGAAGAGAGTCTGTAACTTCTAAATGCCAGAACATAGTGCTGAGCCATTTGCAGTGACATGAGCTTGACAGAGTGGGTGAGACGATCCCATTGTTTCCCTGTGAAGAATTGTCTTTCTTTTTCCCGCCTCTCCACAGAAGATCTCCGAGTTTCTTCCTCCACCTGCAGAGTTCCTGGAGGAAACTGTCAATATTTCATACTAAGTTCAAACATACCATGTTTTTATCCTAAAGTTTATTTACATTTCTTGATTACACTTGCTCTGGCTCATTTCCTTTGTTTCATTCTTGCCAGAAAACCTTGCTAGAGTGCTTGTCAGTTATTAATAAATTGAGTCAAACAGTAGCAAGCGTGGTTCAACAATTTTGGCAAATATTAATGAATGTCATTTTCATTGTTAGGAGAATTTTTGGCCCTTTTTCAGATCAAACACAAATTCCAGCCCTTTAACATCTGTTTTTGCTATATTCAGATTGGCAGGAAAACAAATAAAAAGAAAACGAGACTTAAAGATACATTTTCAGCAAAAGATGCAGATACTCCATCACTGAATGGATTTAAGAACTTTTTTTTGAAAAAATGAAATGGATAATTGAGTTTTGTTCGGCTGTTCAGCAATTCTTCATAAAGTTATAAATTACGTAATCAGAAAGAGCCAATATAAGGCATCCTTGGATTAGATCCTGTGAGAAACATCAGTAAAAACATCAATACTTAGTGAGGAAATTCTAGTGATGGGCACTGCATTGCTGCCATCAGTGAATTATTCCATTTAGTTGTAGTTATCTTCTTTATTGTTAAAAAAATAATCTTATTTCTAGTCCGAATGTACCCTGCATCAACTTCAAACTTTTGTGCCGTTTTTAGACTTGATTTTATAGCTCTCATTATTAGCTTGGTGTCTCCCATGACGTGGAGTGTCCAAGCAAGGCATCACTTAGCCTTTGGAATTTTTGTAGTTCTCTGAAGCTTTTTTACAATAATACATCGCTTTCAGTTTCAGATTTTCTTTGAATTCTGCACAGTTCATCAACATCCATTTTGAACTGTAAGTTCAAGAGAACTGGAAAGAGCAGTCAAGCAGCTTTGCACAGGTAGTAGACAGATGGAGCAGAACCTCTCTGTTCCCATGACTATACATCTAGGGATCACTTTTGCCCTTTCGGCATTGCTTTTTGCCTTCATCTGTCACAGTATGAAATAATTCTGTATTTTATGAAAATAATATAGTAAATTAAGGAAACCAACCCCTTTTCTGAAACTTTGAAGATTTTTTTTCTAAAACAGTATAGTACTAATTTCCCTTTGTCAAGGTAGATTTTTCTAAGCATCTATCTCCCATCCCTGAAGAAAAGAAGGGAAAGAAGTAGAACATTTTTTCCATTGGTAATTTAACTCCTTTTAGAAGCTTTTACTGAAATGCTTATAACCTATTTCATCATATTTAGCTGTACAAAGACTCCTTTTTATTAAGTCTCCATAGCCGCCTTTTTCCCTGGAAGATGTTATTCATTACTGATACACTGTGAACATGTTGGGTCTTAATTTATTCACTATATTCATAGGCTGCTTTCTTGTTAAATTCACAGATGTTATCCATACTAATAAAGAAGGATGCAAACCTCCCCTTAAACATGAAAGCGTGCAGTTAGCAAGTAAGCCCAGGCTGGCCCAGCTCTTCCCAAGAAGGATCTCTGGCTTTGTCTGTAGTTAAACATTGACAGGTGGGTTTCTGGACACAGAAGTGTGTTGTAGCTTGTCAGAGTCTAAGAGCAATCAGAGATTTTGCCTGGGCAAACTAGCCATCTCCTGGGAGTTAGAATAGGCCCAAAGACCACATCCAGTAGGTGTGATAGATGTGACAACAGTATTGCAAAGGGCAAGAGGTTTTACTCATGTGAATAACTATTCCTCAGCAATTGCTAAATGTTCGCAACTGCCAATGTTATGTCAGGAATGTATTTGAACATCTGAGACTGTCTGTGCTTTGGGCCCAGTGACACAGCCTCAGTACACATTTGAGTATCCTTTTAACGAAAAACCTCTCAAATTACATTTCTAACTTTACAGTGTCAGCTATGCACTTAGAGAAAAGGCTGCTCAGTGCCTTTTTGAATAATCCATTGAACCTTCAAGTGCTCTTAAGTAGCATTGGCTGACAGTTCCAAATGCACTTTCTAGACCTGAACCAGACGACTTATTACAGTAGTGTTTAGTTACAAAAATACTTCTCTGTGGATCAGGAAAGCATCTAGTTTGTGTATCTGAAGATTCCAAAGCTAACCACCGTAGCTGATCTTTAATTTCATACATTCATAAGCTGGAATAGCTTCTATTCTGATGGCAGTTTAGCATGCTTTTGGGGAGGAAAATGAAGTCTAGTATATATATTAAAGAGCAGGATGTTTCCTCAGATGCTTTTTGCAATACATGGGTTTATCAAATGAATGAGGATCTTGTAGGCAGAAAAAAGCAAATTGCTGCATTTTCCTGTTTAAAGGAGGAGGGCAAATGAATTTAAAAACCCAAAGGAAGTCTTTTCCAAGTTGGGTGATAACATTCTCTCTTATCAGTCATATGTCTCCTAGGGTCTCCCTAGACCATCACACTCTCTGCAGTATGGCTTTCAAAGCTGCTCAAGCAGTGCCTCTGAAAGCTGTGACTAATATAGGATCATCCTTCCTGACTACACACCAAGACTGATGGAAATTAATTTATCAGCAGGAGACAGCATAGTTGCAGGCACGAGACATCATATTTCTATCAAAATCTTTGTGGAAAGGAGGGGAACAATGACATCCTGCCTAGCCCCATGTTAAGACATATTAAACAGGCGCCTTCTCCCTTTGCCCGCGTAAATCCCTATATCCACAGAAAACTTCCACAGATGCTGTGAAAAAGAGGTAAATCAGCAATTCTGTAAAACAGTCCTCATTTTCATATTTGTAAGGCAGAGCCCTTCACCCATGAAGATGAGACCCTTGAGATGACACTTGTTTGGTTAAATGCAAAACTGCCTAGTGTGAGACATTCACATCTGAGAAAATAATCTGCCCTCTCTTCTCAGTTGTTGGTGAGACACAGGCATTTGTAGGGGACAATGCATTTTAACAAAGACCTCTTTGGTTTCTAAATGAGAAACATGAATCACACTCCATGCTTTTTCTCTCTTTTTTTTTTTTTCTATAAGTGTTAAAGTTCTGTTCTTACATATATATGGTTTTCAGTACAAGAGGTGCCTACAAATAGGTGAAATGAATCCCTCCATTTGCATAAGGGTTGTAGAATCACGATCAGGTCAAAAATTGGGGATTTTTTTTTCTCCTCAATGGACTCTTGAAGCAGTGGTGGCATGCATACAACTTGGAAAATTGAGAAAGTATTGATCACAGGGTTTCATGCAATTTATTCTGAGAAATGGATCCAAAACAAAACAGTTTCCTGAATACTGAAAATAATGAATCTTGATTTCTAGCTATTTTATGTCGTGTGATTAAGTGACTTTGAAAGAACTACACTAAAGCATTAGCATGACCATACCCTTAAGTAGACATCGGAGAAGTGAAATTAGCTCAAGGATAGGCAAAGATAGGGATGAAAAAGAGGAAAGACACTCTTCCCCAACTACAGGAAAAACTTCATTTGGAGCTTACACATTGTTATGCACCTGAGGAAAGAAATCTTGACTCAAGAATGAGGAAAGAAATCTTGACTCAAGAATGACAATTTTGATGTGTGATAAGGGACAGACTAAAAACGGAGCTTTTCTTTGAGTTAAATCTTCCACTGTCACACCAAGTTCTTTCCCTCGGGGTGGAATTAATAAGATGTCTATCCAGCTACATATTTCCATTATTTTTACAAAAACTTCAGAATTTTTAGATCTCTTCTTAGCTGATAGGTTTGGTTCAAATTCACACCAAAGTTTAAATGTTTAGGAGGATAATGGGAGATTAAGAGAACAATAGACAAGCAGGCACATAGCCTATGGCATTATTTAGCCCTTATTTCCACAGGTAAACAGGTTTCAAATTCCTAAACGGAAAAGCAGAAAAAACTTAGAATTTACTAACTTTGTCTAATGAATATAAGAAAAATATCTCTTTCACATGTCTCAGAAATCTAAAGTAAAAAAATAGAGTATATCTAGGATGTTTTTTCAGCATTGTAGAATAAATTCTACAAAAATTCCTGGCTTTTCTGTAAAAGCAGCTCTGCGATTGGTGTTTGCCATTGGTTCCCTTTGCCAGGGACAGATCAATACAAAATCCAGGATGGAAATGTTCAAGATCTCAGGGCAAGTTTCCCTCTGCAGCTACTATCTGTCAAAGCTTTACAGCTATGGGACATCTTTCAAGATTACATTAAAAACAGACTGCTCTGCTTGCCCCATTTGTGACGTACATCTCATTGCATAGAAGGCATTTGCTAGCTAAGGATTGTTATGGAAGTCCTCGTGAACAAGCCTGAGGCATTTTGGTCTATTCTAGAACTGGGGGTGGTGGTGTTCTCCCATTTTTCTTCTTTTTCCGCTTTTCTACTTCCCCCTACAAAAAATAAAGGAGGGAAATCAAACCAACTTTCAAAACTGTAATGAATGTTTCTTTCTTCTAGAAACGCTTGCCCAGTGAAATCTCCAGTCTTCGACTAAATCAAAAAGTTTCCCTTCAATCTTTCTTTATGTTACACTCCAGAATCCTGCACCAGTTTGCTGGACTGTGGCCCCTATTAATGAAAGGAAAGTTAAAAAATATTTCCCCAATTTTCAAAACAATTCATAGGAAGATAACATCAGAAGTGAGTAGGTTCAACATATACTTATTCACTAAATGATGTATTGCCCAGTTAAAGCCTGGCTTTTTTTTTTTTTATTTTCAGCCATGCAAATAATAATCAGTTAGATCCATAGAATCCTAAAAAAAAACCTGTTACTGTAGTGCAGACATAGGAATGGAACACTGAACAGGTATTCTTGGAGAGGAAAAAGCATAACAAATATTTGGATAAAAGTTTATGTCCACTGAGGATATAAAAGCAACAGAATAAACTACTTCCCTTTCCTTCCAGCTGCCCAAGAGGACCTTTTTGTAAATGTCTCATTTCTCCTGTGTGCTCCAGTATTCCCTTTGTTTATAATTTCTCACCTGATCGTGTCCTCCCAATTAAGTTCAACGAAGGGAGATATTCATCCTCTTTAGATTTTATAGTCCTGCGTTGATTTATTGCAATGGCATTGTAAGTAAATAAAATACTTAGGAATTAGATAGCAATTTTAAATATAAACCAGAAAAAAAAAAAAACAGAAAAATAAAATCAAAATCTGGTGCCTTATGCCATCAAAATAATTATCATTGAACGTCTCCAGAAGGTAACTCTTTAATTATACTGATTAATTTATTGAGATCATACTGCACTTCTCCTATGCATTCTCTTGAGCACAGTGGCATTTCATAGAATTGCCAAAAGTTTCAGCTGTTTCTGTTCCATTGTATGTACTCCATCCAAACCCTGATGGACTGTCCTGATTCAACTGTCTCAGACAATGCTGTCAACACAGTTACTGCTGGTGAGTCTCATCAGTCTGTATGATTAATTTTAAAGAAGTTTGACAATAGAATTGCCGGGAAGATATGTTTTGTAAGGTAACACTTTGTTTTGCAAACTTATCCAGATGGTTTCTGTAGATTGCAGTATGTGAGCTTAGAGTTGAATCAACAGGATGTCCAGCTCCCTCACCTTGTTCTCTCATTCTATAGGACTAGGTGCTCATCCTACTCAAGGAAAGAAATATGGACTAAGTTCTATAAGAAAAGGAAAAAGAAAAAGAGATCTTTCCTCTCCCAGAAAAAAAAAAAAAAAACACAAACCAAACCAAACAACAAACCACAAACCACAAACAAACAAAACAAACCCAAATCAACCCAAAACCATAGCACTCATACAGTTAGAAATTGTTCGAGTGTATTTGGGCCATGTGTAGAAGCACAAAAGACTGGAATGAAATTAAGTATTACAACAGTCTCATTTTCTCCTGTTTAAATCTCTGCATGAGTGCTTTAAGGTCATTACTCTCACACTGGTTAAATGAGGCACCTGTAAAGTTTCGTTAATAGAAACATTACCTTTAATTTAGCCTGGAAGAAAGTGATTGGTTATAATGTGTGAAAAGATAGCATTTTATTAATTGCCAACTCGGTGTAAAGTATAAAAGAATGGAACTCCTGAGCTCTAACTGCGTGTCTAGTTCCTTTTCCAGGAGGCATTAACTCCTGTTTAGCAATGAACATATTTTAAATTCTGCCATTTGTCTGGTAACTGGAGTCAGAGCTAGTGGTGGTGCACAAGTCTTACTCTTAGCTCTCTAAAGACCCAGCCATGTTCTAGGACGTTTTTGGAGGAGACAGTTTTCCTGCTACATACATCTTCCATCTATTAGGAAGAAAGCAAGGTCATGAGATAAAAATTGTCTTCCTGCAGCTTTTCTCCATGGTGATCTCTCCAGAGTTTAATTTTGGAATAATTTTCTCTCATCCTCAGTTCTAGTTCTGTTTTAAACAAGAGAGTACCTCAGCTTTCTCCCTTGCCTTTGTGGCATGTATTTCTACCATAAATAGATGCCAGTTTATATCTCCTTGATTCAGTCTGCAGTCTCCTTTCTGTTAAGAGGCATCCATCACTGTTGCAACAATAGACATGAAAAAATATTATTTTAGGTGTCAGTTATATTTGGTATATGACGATTTACCATTTCATGTGCCACCTAAGCACAATTTGAGTCACTGTTACAAGCTTAGAAATAGTGAAACAGACTTATTTTTAAACATATGACTTCAAAGATAAATACTGCTCCACCATTCTGAAAGGCTTGGCTCAGATGAAAGCAGATGTAGACTTTAAAAAGGATGCTTGTGCTGTACACATCCAAGATTTAATTTCTGTAGAGTTTTTCTTCCTCTCTGCTTAAGAAATTTGTGTTATTCTTTGCATGTTTTTTCCAAAAACAAATGCTTCAGAGCTTCCTCCTTCTACAAAACAAAAACAGACAGTGTCAACCCACAGCTCAGCATGTGAGCAGCCCAACAATAATAAGCTAAAGTGTGCATGTGATGGAGCAAAACTGCTGATAAGAAAAATATTTTCGGTGACTAGTTTGAAATTAACAACTCAATCCTGTTTCCATTGAAGTCAATATTGACACACCCATTATAAAAAGAAGACTAAGTGGTGGTTTGATTACAATGGAGAGACAAAAAAGCTAAGCTTAAAAGGCTCTTTGTTTCTAGGGGAGAAACCACAATGGCCTTTCTGGAAGTTAACAGCTGGAAGTTTAATGTTGCTAAATTCAAATGAAGAGCACTTTCCTAGCAGTGAGGATGGTTAGAAGCCGGGACAGACTTCCAGGGGAAGAATTACATTCTGTAACTTTTGCAGATTTTATCTTAATCGTCTTCTCAATGCTGTGATTTAGCGAGGATAGCTAACTTGTGGCCAAACTGGTGGTTAAAGTGGTCTTAAACTTATTACATGATGCAGAGCTATTTTGTGGTTTAGCGGAAGGATGAAATAGAAGGTCTGTGGACCCTTCTGGTTCAGAGAAGGTTCCCTGTTGTTCCTGTACCTGTGGAAAGAAGTAAATGGTCCATTCCTGCCTTCTGTTCCTCAGTTCTAGGCCGTGTTTTATGAGGGAGACATAAAGGTCCCTTTTGACCTATGATTCACTAAAGTGGAGATAAGGATCACCTATATTAATTAGTACAGTAATACTTGAATAATGCCTATATGTATATGTCACACTATTGACTGCATTGTGGGAATCGTCTTCGTCGCCCCACCAGATGCACGGGACAGCTCTCAGTTAAGGAGACATGCTGGTGTTCAGCCTTTAGTGAGTTTCTATGTGCTGATAAGTGAGGCATTTGGAAAACAGTGAGGCTCGCCCAGAGGGCAGTGCATCCCATGTATCTTACATACCTCTCTTAACGTGCAGCATCATTGTCTGCAAGTGGTAGTTTTTCACCACTGATTATAGGAGGAGCTGAAACAACTAACTATGAATAGCTGCCTAAATTTCAGATTTCTAATGCTGGCAGTCCCTCCAAAATCACGATAAGAGCAAAGGAAATACTCAGGAAATAGTTTGGGATCTAAGCCTGTATTTAAACAAATCATATAAATACTCTCACTGAATTCAAGAGAACTATATGTGTGAGGAAGCAAGCAACACTTTTTCCCTTAAACGAGTAGCATCCCACTCCAAGTGTCTCAGAGGAATAAAAGAAATATAATTAAGTAATTACATAATACATTGCCACAAGCAAAATTTTCCTTCTTGAGATTGTTGACAATCAGATTAAGCCACGAGCACGATATTGCTTTATCTTTGGTATTATCTTAAAGTGTATATCAAAATACAAACAATATTATCGACAATAAAATTATCAAGATCTTTCTTAAAATCATCGGTAGTATTTGTTTTGATGATCTCCCAGGGCAAACAATACACTACTTGGCTAACTGTCCCATTAAAGAAAAAAAAAAAAGTTTCTATTCTTTTTGACACTACTCAGTATTTTTTCAAACTTCATTACTCAGGTTATGTTTTCAAGTTTTTAAGTTTTTACACATTAGAAAGTCTATCTGCTATGCAGAGCTTTTGTCACAAAGTAAATCCCTTTTACATAGGCCCAGTAATATAATACCAGGCATTGTCATCTCTCTCTCAAATACTATCACATTTCCAGTTCTTTCTTGTCCCATTACTCTTTATGACCATGACTTTTTCCTTTCTAACAAGACCTAATTTGAATTCACAAAAGTATCTGAACCCATTTCAGAGGTTCCGCTTATACTTTCTGTATATTTCTATATTTTGAAAGAGACATTTTTGTGATTCTATCCTCATACTTGGGAATCTGCATCTTATCTGAAAAGCCATGAGGCTTTTAAATGCTTGTCAGAATAAACCATGTTGGTTTAGTTGTTATAGTTCAAACTGCAACAGACAAATCATTATCAACATTAACTAATTATTTATTGGTTGTCACATCAGTTAGATTTTTCTGAAAGGTCTACTAAAAGGTATTGTATTTGTTTAGATATTATATACTGCCAAGTGGCTAAATCTTAGTTTCTTAACCAGCAGAAATATGTCACATTGGAAAACTAGGTTTCGCCAAGATTAAATTAACCTGAAAATGATTGTGATGAACCTGAAACGATTTGCAAAATTTGTCTTTAGTTAACCAATCCATTTTTTGTTGATATTCCCCCTCTGGGGGAAACAGACAGAGGAAGACCATTTTCCTAGTGTTACCTGAAAGAAAGCCAACATGAGGAAACAGAAGTAGATTCAGCTGTGTCTTTTTAGGAAAGGTTGAAGGAATCTTCTGTCTGGTTGAAGGCCGGCTCAGCCACACAGGCTGGTGGTTACTCAGGTAAGTTTCCCTATTCATTCTTGTTTAGAATTCTTGTTCAAATAGCTGAATATTTTTTGGACAAGGCAGGCATTGATTCTTGGCAGGAATTTGAACAGGCACCGACCTGTTTTGTAGGAAGCCAGTCAGGCTATGGAGTCATTATTACCTCTTTGATGCCTGGCACAATGACATTTTGCTGTTTCATGCAAAAAGTAGCATGTCCAACAAAAGGAATTGAAGCTGTAAGGCTTGTAGTTTGCAGGATGGAAGGATGTCACACACCCCAGTGAATGCTCTAACCCGTCACCGATGAGGTAAGAGGGATCAGCAGACTCTTTCAGAAATCCAGCCCTTTACTTGTTTTTTTTTCCCACAAGCATTTCACTAGATGTGAATGAAACATTCTATTTGACATGAAAGAATGTGTCTTTAGTGTTTCCATTTTGTAGTAAGAAATTTAAGTCTCTTTGGTTTAATCTGAATTGTTTAGGTTTTGTTCAGATTAATTGAAAACATATAAAAGTTGGGGTTTCTTTTCACAGATGTATTCACCTTAGAATATACTGCTGAGACACTTGACCTTTTAGCTGCCCAATTCCTCTTTCATAGATCTGACTTATGAATTAAACAAAATCTTACTTTCTGAAATGACGAAGGTTTGGGGTTTTTTTTTTTGCTTCTGAAAATAAGCACTGCTTAATTTCTTCAAGCACAATTTTTTTTTTTGCATCTTGTTTGTGAAAACTGATCCTCTTAGTGATCATTTGCATATGCACACTCTCTTGGGGAATCTTTTCAGGGGAGCAAGAAGATGCCCTTACACAAGCAAGGGAAACATTTATTTGATTTCCATAAGACCATCAGCTAACAGGTGGATTTCATATGATAAATGCTCATCACTTCACTGCATTCCAGATCAATATTATAAAATCAAAAATACAGGTAGGATCCAAACAGCCAGGCACAACTAAAAGGCTTACAATTTCAGCGTAAACTCTTCTTACTACGTTTCCTGCGTGTTCAGTGTGATCAAGGAGAAAACTACTGTTTTAGAAAACCTACAGAGAGAGAGCCTATCTACACAAGTTTACCACAGCAGTGTAAATCTTGTATGTCCAATGTGATGAGGGTGATGATACGAAACCAATAAGAGTGCTCTGTATTTGATTGCGTGAATTTTGCTGCTGTGGAAGAGAACTGAGAAATACCCTTCAGCTAGTTGGATAAGGCCCAGTATGAAAGGTTTTTGGCTCAGTTGTTAGTTATGGAGGTTCAGAACAGGGTTCTGCTTGGTTAATATCCAAAAGGGAAAACATTGTCACTACTTCCCTCTAAGAGAAAACAGTTTTCCGAATGCCCATTACAAAAATGATCAAATGATCCATTTCGTTTTTTTTAGGTGCTTTGGAAAACCCTATTTTTCAAACACTGTGCTGGAAATATGTTGTGGGAAGACAATTTCAGTCTGAAGGATCTATTTCAGGTTGCACTCACACCATCTGGTTTGAGCAGCCTACCTGACTTGGTTCATTATTAACAAGTACAGGCTTTGGACAGGAGCTCTCAAAACCAAATATATCTATGAAACTGAAACATATTAGAAACATTTTCATGGGAAGGAGGTGGTTGTTCTACAGAAGTTGTTGATGCTGTTTTTCTTTCACAAATAGCTTCACACAATAGAAATACTTCCTGAAGCACTAGGGTACTTCAGCATCTGCTGACATTCAAATAGAGTAGAAAAGAAGGTTCCTGCATGCATTATTTGTCCTGACCATTTAAAGGTTCAGCACACAAGAAGATATAAATGTTTCAGTAAATGTGAGGATCAGAGTAAAGAAAATCAAGAAATCAAAGAGACGCCATATGGGCAAAGACACTCTTTTGTGTAAAGTTGTGTCGTGGAGAGATATTTTAATGTGCAAGGAGGTGTTGAATGCTGTGCTCGAGGCAACAATGTGATACAGAAGCTGTTTCTATTTATATGGAACTATTTCAGTGCCTCCAGGACTGGAATAGTCATCCTGGGTTACGAAGGGCTGCTGACCCGGAAACTTATGAAAGACATTTCTGTTTGGAGAGTCCTTTGGAGAGGTTGCTCAAATTAGTTGACATCTCTCTGAAACAAGCAGCAGTTGTGTGTGCAAGTTGGGAGAAAATACCACGTTTCAATCAATGCTTACTTTCTCATGGGAAGAAAGTGTGTGAACAGATCAGAAAGGCAGCAGAGCCTTTGCATCTGTGTCAGGGCAAACGAAAGCTGGCAGTCAGGTGGCTTCCCTTCTCACAAAAGGAACCAGTTGAGTAAGGTAATTACTGTTTAATATTTCCAACAGGATGTTTGAAGGGAGCATTTAATTATCCTGCCAACATCTATTCAAATAAACATGAGGGATTTAGAACATTTTTTTTTGGAGTTGCAGGCTTAAAAGGAATACCAAACATTCTGGGGCACTAAACCTCTTAGATCTCCTCTGTAATGTGGTATAGTAACATGTTTCTATTGACATTTTGCCTTTTACATGAAATGATGCCTGCCCTGGAGAACACAGCAGTGATGTACCCTGCTAAAGTAGCCTGCCTCCTCTTTCACCTTCCTAACTCCTGTCTTGAAGCTTTACTGAAGAAGTAATATTTTCAATAGAACACACTACAACAATAGCTGAGTGCATCTTTTTTGTTTTCAGCTAATGGTCTTTTGAAACAAAGTAATTGTTGAGAAATATTCTGAGCATCCTCTCATGGGTTAAATCATGCTGCAGAATGCCATACTGTTGAAATTGCTGACTGAAAATGGTTATATGAACACCTCTTTGAAAAAAGTTAACACTTGTCTCTTACACGTGTAGTCACACACATAAACATATACATGTGTGTAAAGATTTTAATTTTTTCTAATAAAAAAAAAAGAAAACGTAGTGAATCTGTTATGGACTTTGCTCTGTCTGCCCATATCTCTTATGGTTTGCTTTTTATTTTTTATAAAGCCTTTTTTCTGTCACCTTAACTGTAAAACCTTCGGAGTTCAGAAGGTTGCCCAACTAGGGAAGTGTTACACAAGCTGGTCAGTTTTTCCTGCTTAAATCAACTGAAAGATCCTACAAAAGGTCTCTTACAAAACAGTAGCATCTTCAACCTAAAATGCAGACATCATTCACCATCCAGTGAACACACCGTGGGAGAACAAGCTCTGCAAGAAGATATTGTTTAGAATAGAGTTGTGAGTCTGCCAGAGAAAAGCAAAAGAAGGCAATGCAGAGAAAGGGTGTAAAGTCAGACTGCGTGAGTAGGTGCCGAGGAAAGCTGGCTGAAAGACACTCAGAAAAGAGTATGAACTCTTTCCAAGGAGTGGGGAACAGTGACTGAGCATATGATCAGCTGGGAGTTGATTTTCTTTTTACACCTGAAAACAAAAGAAATATTTGACTTACAGCTTTAACTTGTTTTCATAATTGCAACAATTATCAGACCTTTCATATTTTTTTTTCCTAACTGTTCAGACCAAATGAATTAACATTATCTTTTTTACTGTTAAGAGGATTTAGGAAGAGCAGTAATACAGGTCTTAATGTTAAAAATCAATATATCAAAACTCACTGTGATCCTCCTCCACCCCCAGTAGTCTAAGCATGAGCTCGTTCAGAGATAGTTTTTATAATTAGTAATTTACATAAAAACATGAACACCTCATAGTGTCTAAATTAAAAAAAGACAAACTAGAAACTGGCAGGATTAATGTGTCATTTATCTTAGACATCACTTTGGACTCTGATTTCCCAGGTCTTTTTGTGGATGAGAAACAACTTTACAAGTTAGACACATCCAAAGGGACCCTGTCTAATAGGTAACGGAGATCTGAAAGAAAATTCCACCTCCTCTAGAAATTAAGTGAAGATAAAATTTGAGAGCATGGTTGATCTCAATGGGAGAGGGGAAAAGGGGGTAAGAAGAGCAGAAGAGTGAAGACCAGAAAAAGACTTGGAAATGAGGCAATTCTAGTGTCTTCTGCTGTCATGGTGTCTTCTCAGTATGTAAGGAAATAGAACATGGAGCTATATATAGTGATGCCTGAGTACCCCCTTCCTGAGCTCTCTGGTAGTCAAGAAAGTATTAAGGATCTTTTCTCTAATAATCAAGTAGCCTCAAGGTGCTTTATGTTTGTTCATTACAGTTCCATAAACAACAGATGAGAAAAATGAAGGACAACCAGGGAAAAACACATTAAAGGAACTGCAAAACAGTGGAAACCTCTCTAAAAGTTGCATGTCTTAGACATGAGCTCAAATCTGGGCACTCACTTAAATGTTCCTTTGAATTCTGTACATTTTTGCCTGGGTACGTATTTTAAGACGTTACTGGTGTTCTTCTATGAGTTTTCTGTGTAGTTCTGCAACAAGGAAGGTTATTCATGCATTGCATTGGAGGGTCTTGCATGTCCCCATCATACAAGTTTAACTCAACTCTCTCAAATTTTATAATTAGTGTATGCCTATCTACTCACCTATTTAGTTATGTAGGATGAATGATATATGATTTTGTTTATTGTGGAAAGTCATTGTAAGAATTATATTAATTTCAAAAGATTACAAGTAAAAGAGGGTCATTATTAATGAAGTGGGGTGGAAGTCCTTGTAAGGCAAGAATTCACTTGTGCAGTATCCTTGAAAACTCCAATTAGGTATGGGTTAATAGGAACCATAGCCTTGAAATCATATGCATTTTCCTATTTGAAAAGGCTATTTCTGACACCTTTTTAACTCTTTTATTACTGAGATACTATACAATGTTGAAACTAAGGACACAGTCTAATTTTTTTGTGCGTGTGTGTTCTTTGAATGTGGCATGTGGTTTGAGTTTTAAAGCTTATTTCCTTTTGGTCTAATGAACCTCTGAAAGTGATTAAATAGAAGAAAGACAGGTTAAGCCAATGACATTTTATCAGAGGAAACACTATCAAGTCTAGTGTTTTTTTGTAGGTTCCCAAGATTTCTCACAATAAAATACTTTCTTATGACTGGAGTAGTAATTAGAAACTCAAGGCATTAAATGTTTGTCAGTCAGAGTTAAGAAAAAAGGCAAGCAATGATCAGAAAAAATGTTTTTATGTGCTATACTTAGTTATCTTTTTTATGTCTGGCACTCTATTCTAGCTGCCTGCTTTTGTTTTTATGCTAAACCCAATGAACCTCCTTCAAGCATGGGGAAATCCTACCCAACCAGACCCTCAGCTACTGTTTTGAAGAACTTTTTAGAAGAAATGGTCTAAGCTTACTTGGGATAATTTATCATTAGATCCAGGGTCCACAGATTAAAATGAGTTTACAATCAATTCACATTATAGGAAGATGTAGAGATGTGATGGGTGGACAGCAACTGTTGGAGTAAATTACTTCACCTTTCAAAGTGCTTTCTGTGCCACATACATCTTGATAGGGAAACGGTGGTTAGTGGAGCTGAATGGGATATTACTAAGATTATGGATAACAGTATATTTATCATTGTTTTGTACAGAGGCCTTGATCCACCACCAGAGACTCACTGTGCAAGGCACTTCTCATGCCTCTGTGAGTAGAAGAGTCTGGCTCAAAGGAAGAGCTCTAGATAGGCTGCAGAAGTGAAGGACATTGCAGTGGTGTTGACCGGGACAACAAGCAATCAACAACCAACTGCCTGCCCCTTGGGTGTTTTGAACTCACATTTGTGTCCTAGAGTTATGCCCGTTGTGTTGCTCTTTATTAGGTTTATATATAATGCTGTGCCCTAACACACAGAGATGATCAAAATACTGAGAAACTTAGGCGGTAAGTAAACTAGATAAACAAATGGCTGACATTTCAAACATTTTTTTCCCCCCTCTAAATCACTTTTAAAGTGAACATCTTGGAGTAAAGAAGTGAGCTTCAAAGACTGTATTCACAAGAGCCTCTTTGGTGTCTCTTAGTGGGCTGTGTAGCTAAGTAACGGCTGTATGGGTTTGGAAACTGCACTCTTCAGGTCTCTGCCTGGGAGAAAGGTGCACAGGTGTACTGTCCTTGAGCTTGCTGGAGACCATCAGGCTCTTTGTTGAGAGACTGGGAATGATGTTAATCTCATTTATCTTTGCTATCTAAAAGATAGACAATTGGTTTAAGAGGCCATTTGGAAGCTTTCAATAGAGAAAGCCAGATACCTCCAGTGGAAGCTTCACCCTATTTTAAGATAAATAAAAGACAAGTCCTAAATTGCCATTTAGTGGACACTTTCTGTCTCTAATGCGTACAGAGAACATTTCAATAATCTGTACTTTGCTTTACATGCCAAAAGTTAAGCAAGATGAATCTCACCCTTGCTGACCAATTTCTCTTTTATGGTAAGTTTGAAATGTTATTTCATAAGTTTTGATTAGAATGGACACAGATAAAACTTTACCCTTTCATATCATGTATCACATACACAGTAATGTAGCTTTCAGATTTTTTTTTTCTTAACTTTTCCTTTAATGATAAATATTTTTTGCATAATTACAGCAGGTTGTAAAAAATAAATTAAAAGTATAGAAGTAAGCCACCTAAGTAACAACCAAATAAGGACAGACTCTTGCACGATGCCAAATAGGATGTTTGCCAAGGACATGAATATCAATATAACATTGCTATCACACTATTTTATCCTCATTATATATATCTTGGGCAATCATACTAAATCAGCTGTTACATGTCACTATATACGAACACAGAAAAATTATCTGAAACAAAAGGGAAACAAACAACTGCAGAGGTGGAATACCTGTCTCCCCAGCTACAGCTCATGTTTTCCTTTTTCTTATCAAAGACATTCATATAATCTCTAAACTTTCATCCTTGCTAAAAATAAACTTGAAACTTTTCTCTAAAAATAAATCCTTTAGCTCTGAATGCGGTAAAGTGACTCTTCTTTCTTGATTCTTGTTTCTAACTTGTTTGAGGAGGAAAATTTGGAGAGTATTATTGTTTCTTTAATTTAAAATCATCTGAACATGAAATAATTAATAATCTATTGCCCTTTCCTTATGTCAAACATAAACTTAACTATATGATTGTAGCCATTAAATACATTGCCCTGAGCTGAATTCCCTCTTTCATATAAAGATATGTGACAGATTCCCTATCTAGGTTTTGTCCACAAGTTTAATAAGACACTAATTTTTCATCAGCATTTCTCTGTGAACTACTACATGCATAAAAATGTTGACAGTAACATGCTAGTAATGAAATCTCTGTGCTGCTGTTAACAAACCTGTCCTATTGCATTAACCTGTGGCTTTATTATCCACACTAATTTTCAAGCTGTAATTCTTTCCCTTGCTAGAGTAATTCTTTTAGCAGCTAACTCTCTGGATACAGAAAGAAAGAACAAGCCTGAAGGAAAAGTTGCCTCTAGGACAGAATAAATGTTATAAAGGAAAAAAAAAAAACAAAACCTTAAACCAATGGTGACTTGATAAAACTATGTCAAATGACTGTTTCTTGGTAGTTGGACAAGATGATGTGATCATAGATGGTATGCTTTAGATGTGTGCCAAAGACAACCATAAAAAACATTTGTAGATAAATGTCAAAGAATGAAGAAGTCCAAAGTTAATGAGGAGACTCAAAACAGTCTGACTACATTTTATTTTTTCCTGTGCCACTTTAAGCATTGATTAGCTAACAATTCAGAAGCAATAAAAGGCAATCATTCATTTATGCAACACATAAGCAGCCTGGGCATCTTATAGACATAAAATATATTTGGAATCCAGACTGAAGAAAGGGTTAAATTCTTCAGAAAATTCAGTAATAGGGAAGGATTATTAGTGGACCTAGGATTCTGGAAAAGCTGCAAGCCCTAAAGATTACACAAGAAACTAAAAGCCACTTTCTAGGTATTGGAAAGAAGAAGAAAGTTCTGTAGGCAAATTATTCACTAATTGCTGTTGGAGAAGTTTTTTTTTCTCTAAGGCAACTGGTTATGTCACTATCATCTGAAGGATGAATCAGGATAACCAAGATGGTCTAGCAGAGGTGAGTACTTCTCTGGTGGCCTTTCCGTGGAAGACAGTAAGGTTTTACCAAGCTGGCAAGGCTGAGGTGCAATTTCTAGCCTGTTGCTCAAGCTGTGCTTTCGTGAACAGGGAACAGCAAACCTGTTCTAGTTTGCGATTACAGCCATAGGCTTGGGAACTGAGGGTGAAATGTTGTCCTGGACGTGCTGAAGTCATTGCGATAACATTCGTTGCCTCTAGTGCAGTTCTGGTATCATGTGTGGTATTAATGATTGTTTACACCTGCTACTACGGACACATGTAGATATCCCAAACAGCCTTGCACGATAGCTATCTCAGCAGTCAAAAACCTGTAAAGTTTTATGGCCGTATCATTTTTTCTACGGAAATAAAATTCCCTCCAGATAGCTCGTAGGGGTTTATTCACCCTTTCCTCTCCCTTCCACTTGTAATAGAAGACAAATTGCCCAAATATCTCCTGATCACATTCCACATACTTCTGTCAGCAGCAAAAGTAGAATTTAACAGAGAGCCCGGATACTGAGGGTGGTCAAACTCGCCACTTCCAGGATTCAGGGATGATGGAAAAGAACCCCCTGCTTGTCCTCTGGGGTGACCTTCCATCTGAGCTGTCGCGTTATCACGGATCCATCTGTAAACAAAGGATAGCAGGTTCCCTGGGCAGTGTCAGGATCACACTCAGAGTGACACTCTGTTTGGATGTTCAAAGAATCCCTCTCTCCTTGCTTTCTTTTGCAGGCTTAATAAAGGAACTGCTAAAACCTATGTAGCTTGATAAGATGACAAGACAGTCTTTTAGTGTTATTGATTGTATACAAGAGGTGGAATGATGAATTATTTCCTATAATGCACCCTGAGTGGGTTTCATCTTTTTGAGAGAAGTTCTTGAAATTCCTCATATGAATTCAGTTCTTAAACTTCCTGCTGGCAAGAAAAGGGTCTTTGTTAGGCCAAAAGGGTTGGGGTAAGACAAACATCTTCTACCTGATAACAGAAGGGAGAGAACTCTCGGAGTGCATGATCTGAGAGGAATAAAGATGTATAGGATATAAAATAAACTGTGGATTACTATCATGAGAATGCTGTCAAAATAAACCAAGGGGACAAATTGTGTGCTTCTGAAGGCACTCCACATATAATAAACTTCAACCTTTCACCACCTTCCTCTGTGTGTGATGGCACAGCTGGTTGGCTGCAGCTTTTTTTTCTCACTAAAGTGAAAAACAATTTTATTACTGAGCAAAAGAAGTTCCACTATCAGGCCACAAGAATTTGTATCAATCGTATGCAGTCGTGTGCAATACATAAGATATTGTGTATAGTTACCTTTCCTATACCTGTTCCTGTATCCGTCATATTCAATCTTAGCAAAATGGCTTAAAAACTGAATCTGTTATGGGGACTTGCCTCTTAAGGTTCCTGAGGAATAGTAGCATCTATATTTATTCTGTGTGAAATAAGTTTAAACCTAGAACTTAAACAGCAGTTTTTTTGCAATAAAGCACTTGAGAAAAGTATCCAAAGAGTGTCACTTCTATAGAATCAATCTCGGAGTCTCAACTATGGCCCAAGGATTGCTGCTAGTTTGGCTGTTGTGAAAAGCATCTGATATCAGTGGATAACCTAGCAGAGCTACATGGAACTCTACAGTTCAAGTTTAAATAAATTTGTAAGGCTTTAGATCTCGAAGCAGCATTGTTTGCTTTGGTCTAGGTGATCTTTCGACTGGGGTTTGCAAGGGGCAAGGATTGTCTGTTTTCTTTTAAGGAAACTTGTGCTCTTGCCATTACTGTCTCACTCATTCTGAAACTAGTTTTGAAACTTTCTCACTTGACTGAAAATCTCTGAGGGACAGAGAGGCTAAATATGAGCTGCAAACAAAGATGATTACATGTTGTCCTATCCTTGACTAATTATGATTTTAGATATTGCAAGTTATCTTTGATTATTCAGTTTAAAATAATTATTGAGGAGCTTTTAGTAGGTTTGGAAGAGAGCAGCAGGACAGACTGAGAAGTTCTTGAGGTGCTCAAAGAGCAGCTAGGAACCCAGGCAAAAGGGAAGGTGGCAGATGGGTCCAGCCTGAGCTGTTTACTGGGCTCAGATTCACTGAAGAGGTCTCAGAAACACACTTGGGAATGCAACTATAATATATAGGGTTTTTTCTAGAAACGAGCATCAGAATTGCAAGTCTCATTTTTGCTAAGGTCTTACTCTCCTTTCTATGTAAAGGAACAGGCTGTTTTTCCTTGACAAAGCAGTACAAGGAAGTCTTGGTGTAAATGTGAATCGGGTCAGGACATCTTTACACAGACAGAAAGATGCTCTCTGTTACATGCAAATGTATCTTTAAGAAAACTTTTGATGGGTTGTGCTCACTAATATATTTAAGTTTTTAATTATTGCTTATTCTAATTTCGCTGCGTGATAAAAGCTTCATTTACATGTTGTTCCTGCTGCTCAGATGTCAAGGACTTTATCTGGGACCTTCAGACACTTGATCAGGGTTTGCTGATGAAAGCCTGACCCTGTTGTCTAAATCTGTCACCTCTCTGACTTTACCACCATCGTTGAAACTGCCAGCAATAGTTTGTCCGTAATGAGATTGCTTGGTGGTTTCTTTGTCAAACTTGTTTTTATTGACCCGACCAATGTGAGGCACTGTCTCTCACTTACAGGTCAACCCGAGGTATTGTATACCAGTGAATATATCATGACAGAAGAAAATAAACACTGGGGGAGGAGGAAGTTCTGATAACTTTCGCAGCCCAGATGGAAACGCAGGCTCTTTGTACTCCCATTAAGCATTGGCAGTGTGTAATGGGGCTGTGAGCACTGAGCTACAGGGAAAGCTGTAACCCACCCTTCCAGGAATCCTTTCTCATTGTCTACCACTCTCATGATACAACTCAGACTAATAGACCCATAGACACAGTTCTGTCTGAAATGGAGCTTGACAAAACTCATTATTAAAACATATTACGTTTGGTAATTTTTCTATTGTTTTTAGGTTTCTATGGTTTTTTGGTCTTGAGTTTCATGTATTCACAAAACTTACTCTTCTCTGTTTCGAAGCATGGGACTCTGGTTTATAAAGCAGGAAACTGCAAGTTTTGTTGACTAACTGATTAAAAATGCAAGCTGTCCTGGATGCTACAGTATACCTTTTACAATGCAAAATTAAAGCCATAAAAAGCATAAAGTTTTCCAGATATTGATCCTTGGTGGTGGATGAGAGGTCAGATAATCATATTGCTGGAGCACTGGACTGAGAACCACATTGGGTCACTATGAACTTCCTTTTAATGGAAAAGTAAATCTCAGACCTCTTGATAATCCTGCAGACATACTTCATGATATTTGCTGGAAAGGCAACACAGCCAGACACGCACAGTCCAGCAGGTTTCTGCAGAACATTGATGATAACTTTTTGACACAGGTGGTGGAGGAACCAATGAGGAGAGGTGTGCCACTGGACCTAGTGCTGACAAAGAAGGACTAGTTGGGGATGTGAAGGTTGGGGGTAGCCTTGGCTGCGCTGACCATGAGATGGTGGAGTTCAGGATCCTGCGTGGAAAAAGTAGGGCAAAAAATAGATTTACAATGTTGGATTTCAGGAGAGCTAACTCTGGCCTCTTCAAAGACCTACTTGGAGGAATCTCACAACTAAGGCTCTAGAAGGAAGGGGGATGCAAGAAAGCTGGTTAATATTCAAACACCACTTCCTCCAAGCTCAAGATCAGTGCATCCCTAGGAGCAAGATATCATGCAAAGGATGCAGGAAACCTGCATGGATGAGCAGGGAACTTCTGGAAAAACTCAGATGGAAGAAGTTTACAGAATGTGGAAAAAGGGACCAGCCACTTGGGAGGGGTATAGGAATGTTGTCAGAGTATGCAGGGATGCAACAAGGAAGGCTAAGGCCCATTTGGAATTAAACCTGGCAAAGGATGTCAAGGACCATAAGAAAGGCTTCTTCAAGTACATCAGTAGTAAAAGGAAGACTAGGGAAAATGTGCGCCTGCTGCTGAATGAGGTAGGTGCCCTGGTGTTGGAGGATGCAGAGAAGGCGGAGTTACTGAATCCTTTCTTTGTTTCAGCCTTTACTGCTAAGGCCAGCCCTCAGAAATCCCAGACCCTGGAGAGAAAGAAAGAATCCCCCTTGATCAAGGAGGACTGGGTTAGAGATCATTTAGGCAAACCTGACATTCACAAATCCATGGACCCCGATGGGATGCACCCACGAGTGCTGAGTGAGCTGGCAGATGTTATTGCAAAGCTGCTCTCCATCATCTTTGAAAGGTCATGGAGAACAGGAGAGGTGCCTAAGGACTGGAGCAAAGCCAATGTCACACCAGTCTTCGAAAAGGGCAAGAAGGAGGACCTGGGAAACTACAGACTGGTCAGCCTCACCTCCATCCCTGGAAAGATGATGGAACAGCTCATCCTGGATGTCATCTCTAAGCATGTGAAAGAAAAGAAGGTTATCAGGAGTGGTCAACATGGATTCACCAAGGGCACAACATGTTTGATCAATCTGATAGCCTTCTATGACAGCACGGCTCTCTGGGTAGATGAGGCGAGAGTAGTGGACATTGTCTGCCTCAACTTCAGCAAGGCTTTTGACACTGTCTTCCACATCATCCTCATAGGTAAACTTAGGAAGTATGGGATAGATGAGTGGATGGTAAGGTGGACTGAGAACTGGCTGAACGGCAGAGCTCAGAGGGTTGTGATCAGTGGCACAGAGTCCAGTTGGAGGCCTGTAACAAGCGGTGTTCCCCAGGGGTCAGTACTGGGCCCAGTCTTGTTCAACATATTCATCAGCAACCTGGATAAGGCGACAGAGTGTATTCTCAGCACGTTTGCTGATGACACAAAATTGGGACGAGTGGCTGACACACCAGAAGGCTGTGCTGCCATACAGTGCTACCTGGACAAGCTAGAGTGTCGGGCAGAGAGGAACCTAATGAAGTTCTACAAGGGCAAGTGTACAGTACTGCACCTGGGGAGGAATAACCCCGTGCATCAGTACAGGTTGGGGGCTGACCTCCTGGAGAGCAGCTCTGTGGAAAGGGACCTGGGCGCCCTGGTGGACAACACGATGACCATGAGCCAGCAATGTGCCCTGGTGGCCAAGAAGGCAAATAGCATCCTGGGGTGCATCAAGAAGAGTGTGGCCAGCAGGTCAAAGGAGGTTATCCATCCTCTGCAGCGAGGCCGCACCTGGAGTACTGTCTCCAGTTCTGGGCTTCTCGGTTCAAGAAGGACAGGGAACTGCTGGAGAGGGTCCAGCAAAGGGCTATGAAGATGATTAGAGGACAGGAACATCTTTCATATGAGGAAAGGCTGAGGGACTTGGGTCTTTTTAGTCTGGAGAAGAGAAGACTGAGGGGGGATCTAATCAATACTTATAAATACTCAAAGGGAGGGTGCCAGGAGGATGGGAACAGTCTTTTTTCAGTAGTGCCCAGTGATAGGACGAGAGGTAACGGGCACAAACTTGACCATAGGAAGTTCCATCTAAACATGATGAGGAACTTTGTTACTTTGAGGATAGTAGAACACTGGACCAGGCTGCCCAGAGAGGTGGTGGAGTCTCCGACTCTGGAGATATTCAAAACCCACCTGGACGCTGTCCTGTGCAACCTGTTGTAGGTTAACCTACTCTGGCAGGGGGATTGGACTAGGTGATCTTCAAAGGTTCCTTCCTGCCCCTACCATTCTGTGATTCTGGGATTCACATTTATTTATACAACTCAAGGGACTGATGTAGTAATTACTGCAGTATCCAAGGGAACAGTTCGGATTAGAAGAAATTTAAGGAAACTAAAAGAAGAGATATCCTGTCCATCATCCTCTAGCACCTTCCTAGAGAACTCCTCAATGAAGCGGAATCAAAAATTCTCACTACTGTTCCTTAAACAATAGTTTTGATTTACTGGTACATCTCTGTGCCAAGTTAAGTAATCATAATACCTTGTATAAATGTATATACATTTATGTACGTAATTATATATAACTTTATGAATGGACTTTCCTACTCCCTCCCATTTCTGTGTAGGACGCACATGCCACTTTTCTGTGGTTATGTCTTCATGAAAAATAACTCAATCACTGACTACGCAGTAGTGAAATACATTTTTCAGCGAGGACCTTTAACATTATTCTCATAGAATTCATGAAAATCACAATGAAAATACAAAGAATTTCAAAACTACTTTAAACCTGAAGCTTATTGGGCTTGTATTTGATTATTGAAGATCATATTTGATTATTGAAAATCAATCAAAACAGATTATATTTTTTTCCATCGATATATTTTAAGAATAGATTATTACTCTAAAAATAATATAGCTGAATTGTACTTACCCTAGAAAGAAAGTTTTATGATAACATTTATATCAGCCACAGACTTGTATATCTCTTCTGACCTGTCAAGAAAGATAAAGTATCTTGGTAAACCAAGAAAATGCCCTCAGAGGTTTTTTTAATCCAGAAATGTGTCAGTTTGTTTTTTACTAAATACTCCACAACTGATGTGAACGAGTACAGATCACCTGAAGTTCACATCACTAACAAAATATTATATGGGTCAATTAGTGAGGTATAAAACCCTTTTTTAAGGATATTTAAAAAATAGTTCCGTCTTCATTTACCTGTCAACACATAGGCGTCTGCATCAGATACCCAACTAAGTCCTCAAAGACTGTAGAGAAATATACTTTGAATGTAGAGAACTAGTTTCACTACACACAGAATAACTAAGGTTTCAAGATTAATACATGTATTTCCAAGGTTTTTTTTTAATGTGCTTTTTTTGCACGAGTAAGGAATGAAAATATTAAATATTTATCTGTGTGATCTGACTCGAGTGCATCTGCAAACTAGAATTTTTAGAATCATACATTCTTTTTTCCTTTTCATAAACTATTTAATTTCTTACATCCAAACAATATCACTTTTGAATAAAGGAATTTTGTTACTATTGTCAGATCTACCAGCGGGAATCATATTTCTTAGCCTAAAATAGGAAATCTTTCTTCATTAGTGAAGGAAACCTCCATTTAATGGGTATATGTAAAAACTATGTTAAAACTACCCATTTTTTGGTGTTTCTGAGAAAAGTATAGTGTTTTAAAGAGTAGAGATGTTGAGGAGAATCATGATTTTGACAAGATCTGGACTCAGTACCTGAACTATCAAAACATATTCTTGGAACAGGGGTAGGTGACTCATCTTCGCAGCCTGGAAGTGGAGGTACTGAGTCAGCTGTTGGCTGGGAGCACTGTTGACCAGAAAGAGCCAGACAGGATTTCTCCCTTTAACGCCAAATTTGAAGTATTAAGACACAGCTAAGTGACACCCCACAGACAATGGAGGAGATTCAGTGACAAACTGACATTTCGAGCTGTGCACAATAAAGAGAATCGACCGTGAAAATGATCAGAGGAAGAGTGTAGATATGGGAGTGCAAGGACATGAAAGGAGGTGGATGTTATTCCCTTTGCTCAGAGTGTTGCAGAGGAGTCACAACTCATACGGAGGAGTAAGCTTGGGCAGCGAGGGCGGCATCCTGTGCAATGATGATACGTGTGTGGATTATGTATAAATAAGACAGTACCCATATGGCCCAGAACCTCACTTTGGATACTGATCCCTCTTGTGAGCTGTGCAAAAGCATGTCTTTGCCTTTGGCGACACAGGCAAAGGTGAGACAAGAAACTATACCAGTGCCAGGAAAACACAAAGATGTGTTTGGTCCCAGAGAGGCTTTTATAAAACTGTCTATTGGAGAGGAATGCTCAAAACCACACGTAGCTTTGTGTCTTTATAGGCCACAGATTATTTCCTCTGGCTGCTTTTATGCTGCATTCTATAATCCGTGAACTTGTTGTGCCTCCTGTCATCCATCTTTACCACAAGTTGTTTCTTGTGTTCAAAGCCGAGTTCTGAGCTACTAACTAGTGCCTTCCAGCCCATAAGTGAAGCTACTAGTAGGTGTTTTAATAGAAATTAACACATCACATATGTTACTAGCTTCCTGTCACATAATATTTTCCTGTTAAAAAGAAATAATATGAAAGATCTTAATTAAAAAAGTTAAAACTTTATGTTATATAATGTTTCATTGATAACTTTCATCTAAAAATTTGAATTTCATGCCTGTTTTTACAGCTTCAGCCAGAAGCAGGCTGATTTCTCTCAGTGAACAAAAGGAAGGCTTGAAGTATAATTAAAGATGTAAAAGCTTCATTCAAGTAATCTGTTTTTATTTCCATGTGGACCAACAACCTTTTCTTCTCCTATCTCTTACAGCAGCAGTATTACTGAAAGCATTGATGAATCAATACTTGGGTGGTATATTCAGTTGCTGTTGACAGGTGGTGGGAAATATAACACACCATAGTTCAACAGGTGCAGAAAAGTTATAAGGCTGAAAGACAGGAAAATAATCAGAATCTTAGTATTACCTCTGTATCTTGCATGCCATGTCTAACTTTTCTTTTCTGTTAGTAATAATTTTTATACACAGAATGAAATACCAGAAAGTGGTTGCCTGATTTATATACTCTCCCTTTTGTGCAATTGTATGGCATCTGGGGCTTCTTGGAAATGAATATTTTGATCGATGGACCGCTCAACTTCTCTCAGGTTTCTCGTCTTAATCTGTGGAACAAAAACACACCCAATACCTAAACCACATATGGAAAAATGTATATACATCTCATATATTTGCCCAGTTACTCCAAAACTAGTAATAAAAATATCACAAAAATACACTAAGAAAAGCCAAATAAATTCACAAAAAAAAAAAAATTATTGCTTGTATTAATTATATACAGTTCCTCGTGTTATGGGGCTGGCCCTTCTACTTTCAAACTTTAGTGACTGAATTGGTCATTCATCTTGAGACTGAGCCTTTTGGAGATGTGTCATATAAAGCACAGCTGAAGATTGTATTAAGAAAAGGTAAGAAAAAAAAATAAAATTAGGTGACATTCAGCTTCCCAAAGGAAGTGGAGGGCCTGTGTGACTGCAGGATCAGAAAATGTGTCCATTACATTTATATTTGTTTTGTCAATAAACAAATATTGACCTCCCTTATGCACAAGAATTGCCTATTTTATATATGGACTTCTTAGAACCAATACAGAAAAGAGCTGTATTTGCAAATCCTAAGTAAGAAGTGTTTATTACAGCCTAAGTCCAAAACAAAAAGCAGCTTCAGGCAACAACAAACAATTTGCTTTGTAAATAGTGACCCTGACTTGCCTGAACGTTTTTATATTTCTTTCCTGGAGATCAGACAAGTGAATGACCCAACAAGTTAGAACATAGGCATGTCTACGTACTAAGGGGAGAACAGCCTTGAGAGATCATAGCATTTTCTACAGTAACAAGATAATAGAATAACTGTGTTCCATTGAATACTAATGGCAATATGTTCCCAGATGTCACTCAGATGCTTTGAAAATTGTATCTTAAGGTCCCGAGTCAGTCATCGTGACACTGTCAGTGCTTTAATAGAAATTAAATGCTTCCCTCTGCTAAGGACAACCATGAGGCCAGTTTTTAATACAATATATCTTCATGCCCATTCTTCAGGATTGCGCTGACTTTTAGCAGTGTGTTGGTATTTTCCTTGGTGCCTCTAGGTTATACTTTTCGTGACTCTTATCAATCCATTGAAGCATTCCCATATTTGGTTTCACCATCTGTAAAATGAGGGAAATAATACCTTATTTTTTTATGTAACCATTTTTATCTCTATCATGGGGGATCAAGAAACAGATATTTAATACCTGATTACTGTTTGCTTAAATGTATGAAGCCACAAGGTGACTAGGCACCTGAAACTGAAGCAGATTTTTCTGTAAGTATTGATTCTGCATACAGCTTTTTGTAGCAGTTCAAGGAGCATGCAGCCATTTCTCAGGCTCAAGGCTGTCTCTCAGGATTTCTAAATCCTTGTTACTATTATAGAAACCCAAATCACACTAAAAAAGAGATGAATCAGGCCAGACTTCTCCCATTTTTCAGTGTTATTTATTGTGAGTTCTTCCCAATATTGTGTCTCGCAAAAAATCTGCGGAAAGTTTCTTGCACCAGAAATGGGCTGTCAAAATATCATGCAGATGTGGCAAGAACAGGTCTTTCTTGGATGCATTTATCCTTGCAAAACATTAATTCTGATGTATAATTTTGCCCGTTCCTGCTTCTGGAGGACAACCTGCCCAGTTCCTGAAGCAATAGGTTTTTTTATTTCAAATTTATGACTGTGACAGATTTCCAATGAGCACAATAATCATGGCTCATCTCTTCCCCTCTCCTCCTGCATTTTTTTTTTTTTTGAGTGGGAATGCCCTGATTTTGTTCTGCTGATTTATGTGCTACTTTGTTCTTTATCTGTTTGCACCTCGCCAGTAAAATAACATCGTGCTATCATTTCCAGGGTTCACAGGACCCTGTCAGCACTTAGCAGTCAAAGGTCAACCAACTTCACAACTTATGGTTAAATAGGTTGAAAAATCTCACCTAGTATTAACCTCCAGTACATCAAATGAAGAAAAATGGTACTGGCATCACTAATAAAATAACATTGCTGTGCAGCAGGCTATTTTTGCTGTAGTGCATTTGCAATACAGTTGTTGAGACATGACTGTCCTTGAGATGCCCAGTTCTAGGAATGGACAGTGAAACTTGTGTTCCTGATTGCCATTGATTTATGTTTTGCTTTGTTCTTTATCTGTTTATAAGTATCCAGGAGAGCCATCCACATGTTGCTATCTTTCTTTCATCTTCTGAGCTGTCTGTGACCAGTTCATCTTTCCCTGACGCTATCTCTCTGCCCTGTAAGCCCTTCAGCATATGTTTCCTACACCCATTTGCAAGTTCACAGAACCCTGGAAATTCTTAACAGCCAAGCAACAACAAACTTGCCTGAAAAAGTATAAACAGATACACCTGATTTCCCTTAGCAAATGCTCTTATTTTTTTATAATAGACCTACAAATACTTGGCTGCATTGAAAAAAATAACTTCACCTTAATTTTCAGGTATTTGTGCCATTTTTATTCTGAAGTTTCATGGCTCCTCCAAACAAATGTTGTGATGCTGAAAAAGTTATTTCAAATGTAAAATAATTTATGGGGAAGTGTAGATACTATATTATCCAGAGCATCTTTTCCTCTCATTCTGATCACTAAAAGAAATTTGAAGTTTTTGACCTAATTAGTACATACTTTTCAGTTTTTAGTTTTTACTTCTGCCTTTCTCATCATCTGTCTTTTAAACTGGAAAAAATTGGGAAGGGAGAGAAAAAAGGAAAAGAGTGGGAAACAAAGAAATGTAATACTGCATGTTCATCTAAATAATTAAATATTTTAAAATTCTCAATTAGTACATTAAAAAAAAAGTTATCAGAAAATAGATTACAGAAAAGAAAAATAAGTCAGGCATTTTCAATGAAAAGTATGTTTTCATACAAATATTTAAAACAGTCCAGGTCAAAATATCCAGGCTTCATTCAGCTGTCCTGAGAAACAGCTTTAATATCCACTATTGACTGGGGCTTGTCTCTCCCACACATAGGCACTTCTAACCAGAAGCCTAGAGAGCTGATCTCGGGCTGAATAACACGGGGAGGGAAAGGATCAGTGGGCTGAACAGAAGCCCACCAGCTGACAGCTGACTAGCAGCTTTGACGTGTTCCCTGAAATCAATGATCTTCGGATAACTGACAGTATGTGAACTCGGTGGATAACTGCGTGTCTGCAGTGCTCCTGGTAGCTGAAGGCTCTCCATGTAGACATCCGATGATGATATTCCAGAGGGTGGGTCACAAGGCCATGATAATTCACCATGAGCAGAGAATAGTATTTTTCATAAAGGAAAGCGCAATATTTGAAGAAGAGCTTTCCAACACTAAAATTTCTTGACAATCCGAGATTAAACACAGCAAAGAAAGCAGCTTTAAGTATTCTTTCTGACAGGTCTCTCCACTGCTTGACAATTAGAGAATGAGAATCCCAGTCAAATAACTCACAACTATAAAATCATACTTGATCCTTTAAAATGTCTTCATTTCCAGAATAAGGCACTTGGTTCTGAATGACTTATTTATTCTGTGCTTTCTTGCACATGCTGGACTACAATGACCTATCTTGTAATTTCTGTTTTGATTGTGCTGCCAGTCCTTCCCCTCTTTCCTATTTGTATGCTTACCAACCTGTGAACAGCAATATTTGATTTCTAAGGCTTTGGAATATTAAGGATATGCAAAAATGTGGTGAATCTGTCTCTTTGGATTTGCATGCATGGGTTGAGAAGGCCAATAAGCCAATAAGTCATTCTTTAAAACTCCCACAGCGTGGGAAATTCATTGGTGACAAACGTCAGCATGATATTTGAGACACATTCAGACTGTTATGAAACTCCCGTTCCTCTAAGGACTGTTTGAGACTTCTTAGCATTGCTAATGCTCTATAGCCTTCATTATCTGCCCAGTCATTCCCTCTATGAAAATCTTTCTGTTGCTGCTGTCTTTTCTTACATAAAATTAAATACAAACACTACAAACTAAAAGCACTGCCAGTCAGACTGGCACAACACAGTTTATGTGTAAAGGACAGTGGTAGGTATTATAATAATTTAGTCTGTGATTCCCTTCACCTTTTGTTGCATTTATACACTCATACCTGCATGACGTTTTCAGTGAATCAACAGGGTTATTTTGCCAATGGGACTCGAGGATAGCTATGTACATATAAGGACTTCTGGGCACCTAATTCAGCACTGTGAATTCCTACACAGAGTAAAATCGATGGTTTGACATGGCTATATTGGTCTTGATTTCAGCAGCAAATGCTAAGCAGCTACTCAAGCAGCGTTATTAGTATTTCATACAGGCATAGGCAATATTTGAGTTATCTGTGCTCTCTCCTCCTTCTCATTTGAATGAGCAACCTAGGTTTAAATTTTAACATTCATTATCTGTCCTAGACCTACAAATCTTGCCCTTATTGAAACGTAGGCTTATATTTCCTTTGTCCAACAGGTCAAGATTTCAACCGGGGAATTCTGCACTGATGCAGTGATGAATCTGGTCATTACTTGTTGCAGTCAATTACAATATACAATGTAAATGAGACCTAAACATAGACTGGACCAAAAGCAGGCATGGAATGTATTACACTGAAAACTGAGTGCAGGTAAAAATCTATCTGGTGGGGCAGGTTAATACTACACTGACAGCAAATATATAGAATCCTCATTAAAAAAAAAAAAAAAAGTAAAGTTTCATTAATATCCCATAAACCTGTATTTCAATTACACTTAGAACACAAACTTAAAGCAGCAAGTTTATGTTTTATATCCATATTAATGAATATTTAGAGCTTGTTGCAGTGATTTGTTTATATCAAGAACTTTGTTTGGCAGTGAAATCATAAAAAACCACTTGATATTCTAGCAAAACCACTTTCTACAGCTTAAATCTACTAACCAAGGAACAAAGCCATGCCATGTGCTCTACATAGCCGGCCATGTAGGATGAAGATTCAGTACTTACACTGATAGCTTGCAAACAATGTGTATAGCAGATTTGTTTGCATAACAGAATCGTTAAACAATTCTCAACGTTGAGTGAATTTACATGAATCAATCTGTTCATAAACAAGATCGTAGCCTTTAGATAATTTTTTTGTTCTCAAATTGACCTCCTCCCTCTGCCCTGTTTATGCAGCTATGCCATTATGCAGCTATGTCATTAATTGGTGGCCAAGCACACATATGGTGTGCTTGGTTATGTGCTTGGTTCTCTAAAAAACTGAGGTCATTTTTGCTTGAATAATGTAAAAAATAACAATTAAAAAATAATAGGAGAATTTTCCATAAAGTGGGAGGCAGAATCATTAAATCAAACGTTCTGTATCTAGACAGGCCTGTAATGCTCAGCACAAAGGCCCCTCAGTTGCCTTTTGAACCGCAAACCTTAACCCCTCAGAGGCTCTGAATTTGAGAATAACCCAAGGTATGAAATCATATGTGATTCAGGGTCCCATGCAGTGCAGCTTAGAGGCCAGCTAAATGTTTATGTTCACATGTGCATTTTCTGTTCTCTATTTCTGCCAAGTGAGCAGTGGCAAATGACAATTTAAAAAGAAAATACATTTTTCCAAGGCAGTAAAATCAAATCACATGCATCACTAAAAAGCAGCCAATTACCATTCCAGAGACATGTTGGTCCATTTCTGAATGTTTTATCCTTATTGCTTGCAAGAAAACCAAAGAGCAACTCCCACTTATTGCCAACCTCTCTGAGCAATACATTTATGACATTTTGGCTCATCCTAGTTTTATGATTTTCAGCATCCTAAGGCTAGTGATGGCCACACACTTCTTTTCTTATTGTTCTACAATGTTAAGCTGCGGTTTACTTTCGGCCAAAAGCACAGATGCAGCTTTCATATAGTTCTAGATCCCCAGACCGGAAAAAGACATTAAGCAATTCTGAGTTATTCCAGACTTCTGTATGACAGTTAATATTTTTGAAAAAGGCTGTTGATGATTTCCTAAGTTTTCAGAACAGAGGAAGGTCTCGATACAAATGTGTACATCACCTTGATATGCAGAACTTGCACTGTGGAACTATTACTCCTAAGCTATTATTCCTGTAGCTCATCGAGAAAAGATGATCTCCTATGGGGAAGTTGGTTGAAACATTATGTAGGTAGTTTCCTGACAGGCAGCATATATTCCTGATAGTTAAGATCACTTGAAAAAGATTAGAACAAGGTTCATTATACAAGTAAGATAAAAATAACCATGGCTAAGTAATTTATGAAGACCATGTCTGAGGAAATCTGTGGGAAATGCTGTCTAGTTGCAATAGGCGAAACAGCAAGATCAACAAAACATTAGTGAGTGCTGGGTCCCATGATACAGAAATTATGGGACATAATTATAGGACAAATTATCACAGCCTCATGAAGAACTTATTGTGCAGTGTTACCGGATCACTGTCAGAGGAAATTGGAAGTTAGACTGGTACATCAAAATCTGGTGATCAGCAAGAGTTGCAGACAAAGCTCTGATGGAATCACGAGTAAAATGGACCTTAAGTCCAATATGATAACCTGAGTAACTGTGAGGTGCGTTTGTCTCTCTTTCAAGCATACTTAGAATTTTACTTTCCAGACTACAGTTAAAAATCTTGTTTTTTTTCACCTAGAATCTCTTAGACCCAGGCAAGAATTAAATAAATAAATTAAAAATACTACAAATTTATTTATTTATTTTTAATTATTTTGGGACACACTTTCCAGGAGAAGCACATACTTTCATTACTAAGAAAACCCTTTCAATTTTAGCTGCCTTAAGGACTGCAGATGATAAAATGAATGTTCCTTAAAAGAACTTTGCTTAAATGAAAACCTGTTTAGTGGCATAGCAGGAAATATTCTGCTGCTTCCATGGAAGCAAAGTAGTCCAAACACAGCAAAAATCACAATAGATATTTCACTAAGGGAAAGAAAATGAAAATTAAATAACTCACTTCTATCTATTCAGTTATAGAAAGCTAAGAAAGCTCTTGGTGAATAAATTTACCAAAGAAGTGTAATACCAAATTTAATTGGAATATCTTAATTTTCAGGAAAAATCCCACCTGGCACCAGTACACTAAATACATAACATATTCAACACTGATATTTTAAAAATCCATTTATTTCAAAATCCAAAGAATTGATTTTAAGCTCCAAATTGTTATGTGAATAGAAAAGCTAGAAAATTATTCACATTGTGAAAACTTCTGTCACAATACAAAGCAGAAATGCTGCATGTGGTTTGGGTGTACAGTACCCATTTCAGCCATGAACAGCCGAATACACAGCTTCATCTGTTACAAACTCGTTGTCAGCTCGTTGACGTCAGATCAGGAGTATTGTGGTTCATTTTGCCAAAAGAAATGTCAGCTGTTTGCTGAAGCAAGGAAGTTGATAAAAATTATTTTGGTGGCATTAACAGCAAGGCTGTAAGTGAGCATAGCTTCAGCATCATGCATTTTTGCAAAACATGGCTTCGATCCACAATAGGACAATCAAGGCTGAACTGGAGTATGATTTGACATGTACACAAGGACAAAACAGATGCCTAACAGCTTACATATGGTGCAGAATTCTTTAAAGAAAATCAGAGTGAGGATGTTGTTTGCAACTTTTCAGATTTAGAAAGCAAGTGTTTTAAATCAATTAGGAAAAAATATAATGCTTTCAGAATATTTTATGACTGTGATTTAATTTTCTACTTCAAAAAGAAGACAAGTGAAATAGGTATTTGTTCATTTGACTGTGTCACCACTCATGCCTTGAGAAGCAGGGAACTAAACCCCTGATAAATTCTCCATAGGTTATTCTTATGTTCTCTCCCCTATACTAAGAGATACTTATATGATCGAATAGCCAGCACATCTGAGAATGGTACATTTCAGTAAAAAATTATTTTTAGAGAATCTCATAGCATTAAGATGTCACATCTCTATTTCACAGCTGGAGAACTGTGAAATAGCCTAATATAAGTTTAAGAGCTTACTTCCAACCTCACAGTGATGCCCACAAATGGAGCCAGAACTGAACATAAGTTTCCCAAATTCCTGTTCTGTTCACTCCACAAGACCAAAGCTACTCTCAAGTCCTTAGCCTCCATATTCTTTATAATTCAAAATTTTCCTGACATGCAAAAGTGTTTGCAGAGCTCCACTCTGTAATTTTATGCAATCTACCTGATATATATATGCTGATCCCAGATTTGTTGCAGCAGTCACTCCTCTCCTGTGTGGTAACTGTTGTGGTCCCCCAGCGATAGGACCACCTCCCACACCTATACAGCCCATTCTGTGCATGCCTTTTGCATGATCCAAGATTATTTTTTTCCAAGTCCAAACTTGAGAACACATCATTTGAGTCCCATGCAGTGTCAGCCTTCCTGTAATAAAAGGCACTTCTGTTTGTGCTTTTCTTTTCTTGGGAGATACTAATCTCAAAGCTGTGTCACAAACTGGTGGCAATAAGGTGATTGGTCATGTTGACTTCAGAAAACCACAGTGAAAAGACCATCCGATGGAACAGAACCCATGAGAAGTTAAAATAAACTTGGAACAAAGTCACACATTGGGATTGAATGCTCAAGAAAAGCAAATCAGAAATTATAACAGCAGATGAATAATGACTTTGCTAACAGAAAACAGACCTGCTAAGCCTGATTTCAGTTTGGCATTATTTAGCCACTGTAACTAGGAATAATCCCGTTTCCTAAACAATCTTTACGCTACACCAACTAACAAATCACTTACTCGTCAATATTGAAAGCACTGTTTCCTTAGAAGTAATGTGATTTGTGTACATACATCTCACACATATTTTTGTTTGTTTAACTAAATCACTGTGGCCTGAGGAATCCCAACATATGATTTACCTCTTCACTAATCATTGGTTTATTACAATGGAGAGCTGTCTGAAGTGTGATTAATGCAGAACGATCCTGGAAAACCTCCTTTATGGTTACGTCAGGGTAGGCCAAGATTATATCTATTATTACAGCCATGTGAGTGGCCTTTCCCAAGGCACACATCATGCTGATATACAGCCCAGCAAACTGCAGGGAGAAGTTAATTTATGACATATTTGGAAAATCACTACAGTTCTTGAACATCAGAAGGTATTTGCTGGCTTACATATGGGGCTTTGGGCTTTATTTATAAGAAGTTAGATGGTTTTTCGTAAACATAGCTACATAACCTTAATATGCTACACTGTAATTCCCAGAATGTGTGAAACTATGAATGAGATGGAAAGAGGAACTGGGTAGGCAAGACAATACCTTTAGGTCAGACACATATTCCAGTTAAAAACAGTGAATCATTTTTTAAGTAACAGCTATTGATACTATGCATTATTTATCACTGACCCTCTTGAAACCATCTCTCCAGAGTATTATGCCATGTTAAATTAGCTCCCTTTTTCAGAATCATCTAATAAGAAGATATCTGGCTGGAAGCAAGAGCATGGAAAAGAGAGCGGCACATATTTTATGTTATATGTGTTTTATGCGAAGACCAAGGCTTATTCTCTTTTCAGTTCTTATCAGAAGCACAAAGCACACCTAGCTTCCCTAATTTTGGTAACAATTGAGCTCTTATGGACTATTTACCTGATACATGCACGTTTCTACAAATGCTTGTGGGAAAAGTCCTTACTCTTCCCTTCTGCAGGCAAGCTTTCTGCCATTTATATTATTAAGTTATTCCCCTCAGGAAATTCTCACTTCACACTGCACAATCCATGAGAATGAAGGCAAGCCAGTGCAAAGCCAGGGAACACAGCATTAGCATTGCCTTTACTCTCAATGGAGGAGCAAAATCCTCAGATCCATCACTCAGATCACTTTCTACAGTTTACGGATGTATTTACCTGTTGTCTTTCTAGCTCATTTTTACTGACATTTGCTCAGCTATCAGGCTTCACCACTTCCTCTGTTCACTTGCATTTAATTTTAAAGAAACGTTCTTTATTTCCCTAAATGTTTTAATTTGAACTCTGTTGTTTAAACTAATAGACTTTAAGATCAGCAGCCACTGGAACCTTTACTAATAGAGTGCTCCAGTCAAGTGAGAAATTTAACACATTTCTCAGTAAATATCCTAATCATTAATTATTCTCATGGTTAAAAAACCTTGTTGCTTGTTTCTAGTTTGAATCTGCTTTGTCTTGCGTTTACCTGGATCTTGTCAGGTTTTATCAGATTCTCCCAGTTCTGCACAGTGTTCTTGTCACCACTGCCTCCAGCTGCCATGTCCCTCTCTTTCAGTCGTATGACACAAGTAACTATTGAATGAAGCTGGTACGCATAAGAAATCTATGTGTCAGTGTGTGATCTACTAATTGTAGATTTCTACGTATATGCATGAATTTGCGCACACAAATACATACACGTGCACAGGGAAAACTGCACATACGTGCTCAAAAGTGTCACTGAAGGAAAGAAACCGACCTTATGGCAATGCCAGCAGATCCAGTGGTTAGAGAAAGAGACAGACGCGAGACCAATGCATGTGGCCTTCAGGACTAAAAATGTACCAGGTGAGGATATTATTAAAACAAGGACCCTAATGATTGCAAAGTGTGTGACTACACAAATATCATGTCTTCATTATATAGGTATGGAATACGGTAAATTCCCACAAGTCTCTTGGCTAGTTTAGTGCTGCCACTTATCTATATGCATTAGTTTCACACTGGTGGAGCTTTAGCCATTGTTTTCTTATTCTGGAGAGGACATGAAGAAAGCTCAGTAACATAGAAAATGCAGAACATATTGTCCTAAAATCTCCCTCATTATTAAAACTACAGAGAGAAATATAGGAAATCAGAGCCTCAAAACACAGCTGAAAGAACTGAGAGCTGAATTCAACCACCAGTGAATTGCACTCCCACACACGTACAGCCCCAGACAATAGGCTGATTCAAGACAATGAAAGCACAAGAAAAAAGTCACTATACTCCCTTTTCTCTCTGCAATGCTAATTCTTTTCCTCAAGCTGAATGCCTGAAAAACAGAACCAGTGTTGAAATCCTTTCTTTCCTGGTTGATAACACGAAATATAGTATGATATCACTTTGACTTCATCTTGACTCTGAACAGAAACTTTTTCCTAAGAAACATGTACAGTATCAAAATTCATCTGCTGCATGAATTGGTGTTCTGACTGTATCACCATACTAAGATGAAACCTGCTGAGAGATGACAAATACGACTTCCTGATGATACCACTATCTTATATTAACCAATATATGAAAGATCTGTTATAAGGAATAAGTGTAACATAATGCTAGCATTTTTCATAAAAAGATCCTAAAGCCTTTTTATATACAAGATAAAGGAGTCAGCTATTGATCTATTATCTTTAAAATCTTATGTACATAAAAATTGAGGCCAGGCAGTGCTACATGGTCAGCTACAAACAGACATCAGGTTTGCCATGCAGTTTGATCTTTACCTAGCATCCTTTGGTGCGTGGCATCCTATGTAAGACAATTTGAGCCATATGTATTCTCTCAGTGTATCTGCCAGACTGATACCTCTAGCTTTTTTTCCTTGTTTCTTACTGGCTGGGATTAGTTTCTTCTTCCTTCAGCCACCTGAGAGTGCACCCAAGCCAATCATCAAGGTTCCTTCTTGAGGCAATGGGGAGAGATGAGCACCGCTGGAGGATGGCTCATCTCAGGGCACCGCATTAGGTGTGTAAAATATGTGGAACAGTTTGCCTTTGGAGATGCTTATCTCTTCCCACTGACTAGAAAAAGAGCTCTTTTATCTGACAGAAGTCAGATGAAAGGAATCCCAGACATACGGACCTAATTGGCCTCTCTCTGTGTATTGTAATGTGTCACACTGGCCAGGTCCCCGTCAATGGTTGGGTGAAGCTCACCACAAACACAGAGATTTCTGTCCTGCAAAGCTTGCATTAGGAGATCCCATCATGTATGTGATGTCTTGGTAAACATAAAGTGACGTAAGCCTCACTAAGCAGAATCTTCCTAATTCCTCCTTTGGGTAGCTTAATTTATTATAATTTTTCTTGGCTTCCAGACATAAAAGGGGACTCAAGAAAGACAGCAACACCTCTCAAGTAATTAAACAAGGATTGGCTCTGATCTGATGAAGCGACAGCCTATTTTTCACTTCAGTTTCTCTGTTTAGGCATAAAACGTGGGTACAATTTAGCAGCAGGGAGGCAAATAGCTGTAAATTAGAGACGTGAAGGATAAATATGTAAAAATGTATGTATTTTACACATGCCCACATGCATGTTTACTTACTGGTTATTAATTTCAAAATTTCCAGTGGGAACAAATTCAGTAATTGTTCAAAGTAATAATGCAAGAATATTATTTGAGCCTAGGAAGAGAAGAATGCTACAGTTTTAGTGGAAAGTTAATATTGGGTGAACAATAACAAAAGAAAATGAAAATTGGCTATAAATCGATGCATTGTCATGTTCCGCCCCTCCCCGCCCCCACCCTCCCCCCCCCCAAAGAACAGATTCACCATATGGTCTTCTTATAAATATTTCGGAAGTAAAGTGACTTCTGGAAAGGATTGGAGTCTGAGATATGCACAGTTATCAGCATTTTAGAAGACCCAATTTGAAACATCTGCTAACTCTTGAAAGAGTTATGTTGAAACAAAAACCAGTCCTTATTTAGGAGGGTTGTATGCTCAGAGTTTTCTATTCTCCCTTCTTTTCTGCAAGGATAGCAGGAAGAGGAGAGCTGCACAAGCATTTTGCTTCTACCTTTTCCAGGTCCAAGATTTAAAGCTTTATGGTGAGGAAAATCAAGATGACAGATGCAAAGAGACAGTAAATTACTGACACACTCCTCTTCAATCATGCTTTGAAGTGCTAAAGAATTCAGACCAAATCTCAACCATGAAAGCTTTGTAAGAGGCAAGCTGCAATTTACTAGGCCAGTGGAATGTAACAGATATATTTTTAAAGAATGTATTTTGTCAAATCTTGGGATTTGGGACAAGGCAAAAAAATTTGAAAATAGTAAATGATTTTGACCTCTGCAATGTTTATGTTTTTGGTTATACTGTTATTATCAGTATGCAGTTACAATCCCTACAACTTACACTTCTTCTAACCTTCTAGACAGACTATAAATATTTAACAGTTCTTACAAGTTGATTTACATAGTACTTACTGGGTAAATAATACCTCACTTCTGAAAAATGTATGCACATATATAGTGCAGTGTAAATAATTAATCAAATATAATAACAGCAAAATAATAACAGAGAAAATACCAGTTTTCAGAAGACGTACAGATATCTTTTGATAGATTTTTTTAAACACTTGTGTTTTCCTTTCTATCATTATTTCTTTGTCTCTTCCTTCCTTTATCCTTCCTCTAATGAGTTTATTATTGTTGTCATCATAACAAATTTCAATCAGAATTATTTTTTTCTGAAATGTTTTGCATACTATAGGTAGAAAGCAGAGCCATTCAGCATATTTGCTGATGTTTCCTGTATCATTCTGAATAATTAATTCTAGTATGGACTCAGATCTTTCAATAGGATCACAAATGGAAGCAACTTTTATCCCTTTTGGAGTGGCACTGAAGTCAGTGTAGATCTTTTGCCAGTTCATGGGTCTGTGCAATTTGATTCAATTAGTGAAGCCACCAGCGAATTCTCTAGCAGAGTGTTCTAGCTCTGAATCAAGCGTAGAAATGTAAAATCCATTCTTTACTTTGTCACACAATATTAATACATAAACAGGTCTTTGGAAATGTCTGGAGCAATTCCAAGTCCCAAGAGCTGTCACATCCCAAGAGCTCTCCCTATGTAGGTAGCATCATAGAAATATCCATCTTTGAGTGCAATGCTCGCAAAGTTCTTGTTTGAAAGGTTAGCAAGTGGTGACTGAGGTCATCATTTGATCTGAAGAAGAATCACACACATTTTGATAGATAAGAGGAAAACAAGATAGTCATGAGTGGAAAATAGCCAACAGAAAAGGATCACTGGACGTCTGATACAGCCAAGGCAATTGTCTGCATAAAATACCTTTCTAACAGCCTTCTAAATTAATAGATGAGAGAGACAACTGTGTTGGTCAAATACAAAGAAAGGACATAGTAGCAATCAAGACTGTACAAATGGAGTCCGGAAACAGCTTTGGCCATATTTCTGGATAAGAGATTCACATGAGGGAACTGACCCTCATCTAAGTCAAGTGCTCATGGCGTGAATGGGTATGCGTTTCACTGTGTGAAAAACTGGCTGGATGGCTGGGTCCAAAGATCTGTGGTGAATGGAGTTAAATCCAGTTGGGGGCCGGTCACGAGTGGGGTTCCACATGGCTCAGTATTGGGGCCGGTTGTCTTTAATATCTTTATCAATGATCTGGACAAGGAGATCAAGAGCACCCTCAGTAAGTTTGCAGACAACACCAAGTTAGGCGGGAGTGTTGACCTGTTTGGGGGTAGGAAGGCTCTACAGAGGGATCTGGACAGGCTGGATTGATGGGCTGAGGCCAGTGGTATGAGAGGTTCAACAAGGCCAAGCGCCGGGTCCTGCACTTGGGTCACAACAACCCCATGCAGCTCTACAGGCTTGGGGAAGAGTGGCTGGAAAGCTGCCCAGCAGAAGAGGACCTGGGAATATTGGTCAACAGCCAGCTGAATATGAGCTGGCAGTGTGCCCAGGTGGCCAAGAAGGCCAACAACATTCTGGTCTGTATCAGAAATAGTGTGGTGAGCTGGACTAAGGGAGTGATTGTTCCCCCGTACTCAGCACTTGTGAGTCCGCACCTCGAATGCTGTGTTCAGTTTTGGGCCCCTCACTACAGGAGAGACATTGAGGAGCTGGAGTGTGCCCAGAGAAGGGCAACAAAGTTGCTAAGGGATCTGGAGCACAAGTCTTATGAGCAGTGGCTGAAGGAACTGGGATTGTTTAGCCTGGAGAAGAGGAGGCTGAGGGGAGACCTTATCACCCTCTACAACTACCTGAAAGGAGGTTGTAGAGAGGTGGGGGTCGGTCTCTTCTCCCAAGTAACAAGTGATAGGACAAGAGGAAATGGCCTCAAGTTGCACCAGGGGAGGTTTAGAATGGGTATTAGGAAAAAAATCTTCACTGAAAGTGTTATTAAGCATTGGAACAAACAGCCCAGGGAAGTGGTTGAGTCACCATCCCTGGAGGTGTTTAAAAGATGTGCAGATGTGGTGTTGAGGGACATGGCTTAGTGGTGGTTTTGGCAGTGCTAGGCTAACGGTTGGACTTGATGATCTTAAAGGTCTGTTCTAACCATAACAATTCTATGATTCTATGATTTTAAGTTTCACAGCATTCTCTTGAGGAGGTGCTTCAAGTCCTGTGCCATTCTTGTGCAGTTTTTCTGCCACTTTGTTGTTTTCTTTTTTTCATGAAAAGTAATCAAAACCTCCTTTCTTTCTTTCTTTTGTTTTTTTTTCTTGTCCTTTTTTTTTTTGCTTCAGGTGCAAAACAGAAGCAATTTGCGAAATCACGTAAGATTTCCTTTGTGAACTCGATACCTTCTTTTCTTTCTGAGTATTATGGTATTCTTAATAATGACTGTGTGAAAGTCAGAACCTCACAGTTACCTCACTTGGAGGGTGACATCTTCAAGGCAATACAGAGATTTATTTGTGATTGTATCGTGATTCACAACTGCCCTGCTATCTCAATTCATGTCACTGCATAATTCGTCTGAATAGTGCATCTATTCCTTAAAGAATATCATCTAACATTTGATGAAATTTTGGGGTTTTTTTTGCATTGTAACAGAATGGACGAAAAGGTGCTAGAACAACACTCAGAAGATAGGTGATTTGAATCCACAGTTTGCTGTCAGAGTTAAAACTCTCCTTCCTTCCTTCCTTCCTTCCTTCCTTCCTTCCTTCCTTCCTTCCTTCCTTCCTTCCTTCCTTCCTTCCTTCAAGCAATACTATGGCCACAGAGGAGCTTTCTATTTCTTTCCTAGAAAAATATATTCCATAATGGGGTAATGTGCTGGATCTGCCACAGACCCAGAAAATTTCCCATCACAGAAAATTTCCTGTGGAGTGGTGTTGGATCTTAGAGACTAGTGCTCTACTAGTAAATTAGATCATGGCAGGTAGCACTCCCAGGCACTAACATTAAATTATCCAAACTAATAAGTTGATAAGATGATCACTGTTTTGATTCAGGTCAATTAGAAATTTCTCAAAAAACTCCTGGGCAAGGTTAAGGACGTAGCATGAGGACATTTGCAGAAGACAATAATGGTATAGGCAAGGACAATTCTTTGACAACTGGCTTCAGGATCAGAGGATAAGCCTGTCTACCTTTAATTTACATATTGGTGCAATCAGTAAGCACACCCCAGAAATGCATGGAGTTATTTCCAGGATTTCCTAGACAGCACATAAATGTCTGCATCGCATTTTCAAGCCTACTGGAAAATCTTAAAGAGTTTGTTTGTTTGTTTGTTTGCTGGTTTGTTTGCTTACTGTTTAAAGAATTAATATGTTTGTGTAGTCATATGCGTCCTGGAGCTGATGACATAGGCATAGATTTATAGACTCTATACTTCAGCCTCATCTTCTTGGGTGTCCAGTCTTGTGTCCTCAAAAATACCCAGAGACAGCCGTGCCCAAATTTTATAGTTACACTTTCTCTCCATGATCATTGGGTCATTTGGGTTTGAACTGACTAAAAAGACAATGCTCGTTATCTGTAATATCAGCAGAAGGGAAGAAGAAAATACATTTACAGTTAAAGATTAAAAGGGAGTGTCTGGAATGTCATTGCATTATGATGTCTTAGAGCAATACCTGTATTCCACTAGAAAGTGCTAAAGGCCAAGCCTAAATAATTTCATTACATGGCTAGTGAATCTGAATTTTTCTGCTTGGAAGAAGGAAATCATATAGATACAGTCATAATCTAAAGTCACCCTGTTCAAATCTGGATTTTTATCAAACCCCTTTTCCTTATTTTTCATAATATTTTTCTCTACATTGTTGCTATATAAAAGATCTAAACAAACAATACGGAAACTAAGCAATAGTTGTAACTATCTATGTACATAGTACTGTAATATGAACAAACTGATGACAGCTGGAAAAATGCTTTCCCATTGTTTTGTTTTTCATTTCTAGTAACATGGCACTTCTGCTCTTTAAAAAGAAGCATAGAAATCTGGCACAGACAACTGTTGTCAGGGATGCCTCCTTTCCAATCAGTGGTTTAAAGTATACATATTAGTTTTTTTCTGTTTTAATGAAAGATTTTCCCAAACACTACCTTATATGCTATGCTTTAGTTATGTTTTTGTTAAATATTTAATTGCAAATAATTACGGAGACAGTGAAGCATTCCCGTAGCATTAAAAGCCTCAGCATAGATATACCATTTAGTCCTTGAAGACTCGAGTTTCAAAAAGTTCCATACTGACATTTCAGAGAGAAAAGCTTAAGAACCACAGACACTCTGACTTAGTGGTGTTTTCACACTTATAACTTTCTGACATGTTAGAAAAGTATTATAAGATAAAAGAAGTTCAACTTGAGTATAGCCTGAACTGAGCCCTGAGCAACACAAGCGTCATCCCTGTGCTTCCTGGGTGAAACCCGAGCATTTCCAAACTCAGCTTTCAGACAAGAATTTTGCCGTTGTTTTCAACAGAGCTTGGACTCGAATCACTCATTTTTTGATCCCTGTAAAAAAAGTAAAATAATAGGTTGATGAGGGAAAGAAAATTAGCAAGGCATGAGAAATTCTTTCCCCTCACAGGAGAGGGTTATTGCAGGATAATGAACAAAACCAGCGTGGAAGGTCCCAGCGTGGTTTTGTAAGAGCTCCCGTAAGAATGGTAATGTAGCCCTGCACTGAACTTCGTGATATATCAGATGAGCTGTGCTGCAGCTCCCAATGGGAAGGACCTGATCACAAGGTCACTCTGCAAAGCTGAGCCACCAAAAATGGTGCCAAACTCCATTGCTCCCTGCCAATCTGTAGAAATCAGAAAGGAAGCAGAATTGTGTCTGATGTTCCAAAGATCATGATCTGGACCAATATCTGAGTGAATTCATAATGCGTTAAAATATTCTTAGTGAGCTGCTTTAATATTCCACTTGAGTACCAGAATTTTTAAAAAGTAAAAGACGATTTGCCATCAGAAGAGCAAAGACAATTCAAGAAAAAAGGCGTATAAATTTAGCCCCGGTAAATAAACAAATTACTGGGCTTTCAGTCACTAATCAGTTTAACTGCACTTTCCTAATTCATTTGGCTGGATCAGCTCTGGGGAATTACCAAACAAAGAGAGAGGAAAATGTTATTTCACAGAGTGCCTTGTGATGTACCTAATAAATCCAATACTGGAGCCTGACTGTTCACTGATGACAACAGCCCATGCCTTCGATGTCATGACCCCTGGTGGTCTAAGGGGCATGACTCTCAAAGGGTTAATCTTTTCCACCTGTTGTTGACCACAGAGCAAGCTCTCCTGGCAGGTCTCCTACCAGGAGAATGTGGCCCCTGACCTTTGTGGGAGTGGGACATTGCAGTGAAGGCGCTCCTTAACAAGCACTGCAATCTGGCACACTCGCCCCAACTGTCTAGTGGTTGGTTAAATCCAGTAGCAAAGCAAGCTGTGAATAATCAGGAAATTGTTAGTTTGAAAGGCAGGGGTAAAGATGGGGTACAACCCCCAAAAAGTTCTGTCAACTCTCTGTGAGGTTTACCATGAGCTGCATATGCGGTGTTGCTGGTTTGGGCTTTTCCTTATGGAAATATTAGAATCAACCCAAGCTGAAACAACAAAAAAAAATTACTAGGAAAGTCAAGAATATTGAAATTGAGATGTAATTTCAGCCAAAACCAAGCAGTCAAAAGCCAAAGCTGTTCCTCTCAGGAGTCAATACAACTGTTCAGACCTATTAGGTACTAACATACGTAAAAAGCAAAGGCATAAGAATATTCTCACAAAGTTAGCCTCTATAAATATAAATAACATATTCTGAAGATTCAAGATGTCTTCATAAAGCCCAAACTCTTTTTTTTTTCCTTTTGTGATTAGCTTGTTATCTGGATTTTACCCACCCGGGAAGGGGGTGACTGAGACATCAAAAATATTTTACCTATAGAGTAACTGGTGCAGGGGCATCTCTGACATCTGCTAAGTTTTTCTGCTGATGCCTTCTGCTACTTTGCTACCCAACTATGTTGTTATTTGAGCTTTTCTCTACCTGTGAAGAAGCTTTTGTCAAGTTTTCTTGTTGATCACAAGAACGATAAGCAGAAAAAGAAATCTGTAGAGGTTCTTTCACCAAACTGCCTAGCTAGAGAAAGGTTGGACCAGTACTTAAGGCACAAGCCTAGGACTTTTTAGTTCTTCCAGTCACTGCTGTGCCATGTAACTGGCAAGTGACCTTGATCAACACCCTCGAACTACAGCTTTGAAAGTACTTTAGTGTTTTAATGCCTCCTCTATGCTGTCATGTGGTAGAAGTCTCAGCCCTGAGGCAGAGCTACGTATGTATATGAGTTCTGATGCTTATGTCAAGACAGTTAGGGAATTAAGGGAGATATTCTCCTGAATTACAAAGTTGTGAAAAGCAAAGAAAAGGGTAAGCACTCTGGTGTCTAAAAAAACCCCTGCCTGATCAGATACAGGCCACTGTCTCTAAGGCGAGAGGGGTCCAACTGTTGGAACCTGGCCCATGAATCTCTCTTCAAAGGCAGCTGCTTGAGTCCCACATGGAGAAAACAGCAGTAGTATGACAGAAAAGTACATATCACAAAAAGTACGTACCCCAGACAAGCTGGGTCTGAGCCCACAACACTTGAATCTGATCATGCAGTCTTAAGAAACACATATTTGACGGTAAATACTCTCACCACAGATCTTCAAACATTTACTGTAGTAGGGGCTTGAATCTCCATCTGTTGCTTCTTATTATACTGATCAAGCCATGCACTGCAAGCCCAGAAGCTCGCTCCCTCCAAATCCTAAATATAGGAAAAAACTTGAATTCACTGAGTGCTGTAGCCCAGTCTATATTACCCTTCTGACAGGGGCAAAAAAGAGGGGAGAGACAAGTATAATTCCTAAGCCACACACTCGTTCATCTGCCCTGTCGTTTCCTCCCTCAGAACTTGTCTCTATGTGTAAATGGGAAATCTTCAAATTGCTATAGGAAATCCCAAGTCACCGAGGGGACTTAGAAAGGAAGATGCAGGTTCAGGACAATGAACCACGGGAGTTTTGTCATTCGCTGCCCACTTGTTCTCCTTATGGCATACTTTGCTTTCTTGCACGCACAGAACTGCTTTGATACTGGCAGCGTGGCTGCTTGTGCAGGCAGCCCAGGTCTCCCCCAGTGGAATTTTGCCAAGGAATTTGATGGAAGCAAGATCAGGACCAGAGATAGAAAAATACGAGCATTGAGATTCAAGTGAGGAAACTAACCAATAACATTCAATTAGTATGTTAATATGGCAAAATATGTTTGTCAAAGTATGATTTGTTCATAACGGCATTCTTTGATTCCTGTTCTTCATCCAGCCTTTCAAAGACAGAGTTATATCTGTTTCCCTGTTTCTTTTTTTATTTTGTGGGGTTTTAGTGTCTGAGGCTGACTCAAATTCCAAAGCTGACCAATCAGAAGTGACACAATAGAAACAAGTCCTTCTTGGAGAATATTAATTACCATTTATTTTATGAAGGAAAATAAGCTCTTATGAAAAACTCGCTACATGCTCTTTTAGAAACCTTCAAAATATTTCTGACTACAGACAGCATTTTACATGGGTTGAGTGCTCTGTAAAACCTGCTTGTGTACATTTTCTTGCAGAAATCAAGTGACTATATTTTCTGTGTGTCTGAGGTTCCAAGAAACAGAGGAAACTTTATTTCTCGTAAGCTCTGTCAGGTTGGGCTTTTCTTTTTTAGGTTGGTGATCAACTGTGTTAACTTCTCTGTAAACGGAGCTGGTGTTAAATGGCAGATTTCAAACTGGAGCCCTAGGGGACTTCCTGAAAGGCACATGATGAAGCAATTGGACCCTTATGTCGTCCAGTGTGACTTCTGGGCATTCATCACCAATGGACCATGCAAGTGGGTTAAGGCTGTGGTTTACTTAAACCCACTTCAGAACAAACATTGGAGGGTGCATGGGAGAACTAGAGAGAGGAAAGGGCAGAATAATGGAGAGGGGAATTGTTTTGCATCTATTAAAGCCTGAATATTCTGCAGGGTACCTATTCTGCAGAGAAAAATGAAAAGTAGAATATCAAAGTGCACGGGTGGACGTAGGGAGAAGAAAATCCAGATTTCAAATGATAAACCTTGTGGGTTTTGCTATGATGGCTGTAATCTAACAGAAAACATTAAAATGACGGAGGGACAGAGAAATTTGCTTCCTCTATAGAGGACAAATAGTATCTTACACTTTAAATACCCTAACATTTTCAACCCTTCACATTCAGATTTATATATTAATATGTTTAAGCCTGCAAATCTACACCATAGCTTTCTCATTCATGCTATAACCATTTTAGAAAAAAACTAACAGGCCACTGAATGCAATTGCAGAGATTCCCAAGCTAGCTTCAATGCACATTGGGAAGTATCAGGTATATTCACCAGTTCAAATTTAAAAGCAGTGTAGCCATGTACCTGCAACAGCTCCTAGCCCTATTTGTCTTTTAATATAAACAAAGATACTGCTTCTACAGACGAGATGTTTAATAGGCGGATGGATGGCTCTGTACTTTATCACCTATAAATCACAATTTGGGGGTTGTCTGCGTGGAGACTTTTCTGATAATCCCTGAACCCATAGTCTATTTATATCCACCAAAAACTCCGAAGTAGCTGCCCACAAAGACTTTCAACACGATGTTGATTAGAGTAGCTCTAAAATAAGTTTCTATGACAGTGTGTAAACCCACTATAGTATATGGTGACCAAGAACTCCCAATACATACTATACACAGACGTTTCCAGCTCTTGCAAAGAAAGGGCATTTGGTTTATGAGGACAAGGGTTTTCCGCATCATTTGCACACTGTAAATTTCAGGAATGGCTCTGAAATACAGCAATTCTGTGTTGCATTAAAAAAAAAAAAGCAAGAATATTTCTATCTCTCTCTTTAAAACCTTGTAAAATTTTACATTCAAAGCAGAATAATATACTATTATGCTTTAGAAAATGAAACATTTATTCCAAAGAATATTGTGAATATTTATGTATAATGGATACTTGCTTACACATACAGACACACAAAATTCATATGTGCCAGCTCAAGTATTTAGGGAATGCATGTTAGCCTGGGATGGGGAAGTGTGAAGTCAGGACACCCATGACAGCAAATAAAAGACATGGATCAGTTGCTCGCTTCACACTCAGCTTTGCAGATAATTAGCAGTTTGGTATGAAAGCATGAAACTTCCTTCCAGAGGTTTCTGGATTATACAGATTTACAACATATGGATCTCCTTTCAGTCTAACGGCTTTGAAATGTTCTGTGTGCAGAAATGTGCATGTAAGATGAAAAAGCAAAGTGTTAAGCAAAATGATCTTGTTTTCATGCTAAAAATCTGGTGTACAGATAATTATGCATTTTATTAGTATTTTATTATATACAGTTTCCAAATTGCATTATAAAATTAAAAGAAATACATTCTGATTGTTTCCTTTAAAAAAAAAAACAACAAACTAATTGTAATTAAGGCTAATTTGATCTCATGTCAGCCTTCTGACACATTCTAATTCCACATCATTTCATATATTGCAGAGAATAAACAGAATTCACTGCAAATCACCTCTACACTAGTGTGTCTTTCTTTTTACTTATCTGACAATAAGACTTTATGCAAGACATTTTATATATTCTTGTTGCTGATAGAAAGCATTTTATTGTTACTATTACAGTTACTGTTATTGTATAATTCAGATAATGTCACATAAAATATATTAAAGAAGGTTCTGAAAACAAAAAGCTCATTCTGAAAACAAAAAGCTCATTCTGAAACTGTGCTTTAATTACACCATTTTTATAACTTTCTGGTTCCGAGCCCAGCCAGAAGTAATTTTGTTCCCCACCAACCCAGCTCAGAGCCACTTCAAGACTACTGATTTCAGGTATACATTGAAGTATGCTGCAGCTTGTGGGCTACTGAGTTTGTCCTCTCTTTTCTGCCACCAGCAGCCAATATTCATACATGGTGACAAGGATACAAGATGAATCTTTCATCTTTTTAATCTCGTGTTCTGTTTTCTTGCCTTATAGCACTGGATGCAAACATCATATCAACAATTGCTCATATAATTTTTCTGCTCTGAATTGTCAGTTAATCTCATAAAAACAGGGTGTACCTAGACACTGTCACCTTTTCTTCTCAGTCTCACTGATCTTTGCCAGCACATAGTGTACTTCTAAGAGAAAGACACATCAAAAGCTGACATAAAAAGGTGCTTCAAAACAACACGAACAATAGAAAACTCCAACGTATTTTACTGTGGAGAATACAACAATGCAGGCTGTGTCGTATGTCCAAGAGTTTTATACTGTGAATGATGTGGTGGTGAAATCTGTTACCTATCAAAATCATAGGTAAACTGGTTGACTTTTTCATTGCCTCCCATAATGAGTCCCTTGTCTTGCTTGGTGTCCTAACATCTATCACAATACTAGGAAATGACAAAAATAGAGCAAGTTTATTATTAATAATAAGAAAGATTGGAATATCAAATATTAATACAAAGTTGGACACTGATGTAAAGTGGACTGGTAGGGCAGGAAGAAGTGAGCAGCTGGGTAGTCTCATCTGTGGTGTGTGATTGGGACTGTGCAAACACTGCACCGTGGTACTCACAAAACAGGGCATGGATCCTTTATGTAGCTACCACCCAGTAGTAAAAATAGTTATGAAATCTATGCAGACAGATTTCCCCCTTGTGTTCAGCTACGCTTGATTTTCTTAATCTAACATCACAGGATAACACTTTCTCCATTCCCTGCTTAAATCCTTTCGGCCCCTTGGCTGAGCCCCATCCCACTGTGTCAAGCTTTCTTCATCAATCGCCTCGTCTAACCATTACTGATATTGTGCTACCACAGATAGATATGGACTATTTTGGCAGAACAACAAGGCTGCAGCAAGACTGCTACCACATCCTGTTCCAGTGGAGTGAGATTTCAAAAGACTGGAAATTTAACATTTCAAGTAAAAAAAGGAAAATAAATAGGTATATCGATAAACATACACTTGGAAAAGCTACTTTGTTATTTGATGAGAACTGTAACTTGAATATCTCATTCCCTTAGTCTCCAAAATGATGGCCAGATGGTCTTTATCATCATCAGTACAACCAGGTTTGGTGAGATACATAGTGTATTTATTGTTATTATTTTTATCCAGACTACGGCTTATTACCACTCCCAATACCACAGAAAGATTTTGCTTGAGAAAAGCTTCTTTTCTGAGCAGCTTTTACTTTGATATTCAGTGTCGATACAACAAAAGAGATGTCTTCCCTCTCTGCAACGTTGATCTTCATGGTATGTCTGACACACCAATGTCACCGACAGAGTGAAAGATCTACGGATAACAACAGCAGAAGGGATGAGGACTCCAGTAAACTTTCTGCCTATGAAAGATGAGATCACAGACTTCACCAGCTTTAAGGAATATATTATTTTTCTCTTCTGTTTAGTTTTTCACCTATTTCTGCATGAAGGCCTACAGAAGAATACTACAAATGAAACCAAGTTGAGAATTGAAATCTGTTGGTTGGTAGTTTGGTGAGGCAGAAAAAGAAATGGTCCTCATCTGGGCTAAAAGGTAACAAAATAGTGTCAGGGTGTTGGTATGGTTGCAGAAGAGAAAGCAAATATTGATCATATGCTCCACAAAAACAAAGCAAACAAACAAAAAAACCTAAAGCAAATATAACTCAAAAGCCTTACAAATTAATAAATTAATTGGAGAAACTTTGAGATATTTATGGCAAGAGTATTTCTTTCTAGTAACTCAGAATACTTTTTCAGCTACAGAATGAGCAACATTGCAGGGTCTGTACGCAAATAATCTAACATATATCTGGGATTTTTTGCAACAAAGCTGTAGGTAGTTCAAAGAAATGAAGACGGACTTTGTAAATATGGTGTACACTTGTGTTTCTTAGGTATGAAATGTCACAGCTACCTGTGGGAGTTCAAAGCTTTCTGAAAGGAAAAAGGCAAGTGCTGCTAACTTCTATCAGTTACTCAGATTATGATAGATTTTATAAGTGCTACCAACTAAATCTGATTCTACATCCAGCTATTCAATATTTATTAAAGCCCCAGACTGATCTTATCTCCCTTGTTTGGTTGAGTAATCCTAATTCCTCTAAGAACTTTTATTGATATCTTTTAATAGGATTTGTAAAATAAACCCCAGAGCTGGGTAAGAAGACTGATAATATCGTTGCCTAGAAAGGAAGAGGAAGAGCTAAAAACATTATCAACACCAGACCTGTGTGTCGTTCTGCTTTCTTTGCAATGCGTAATGAAGATGTAAATAAGTTCTTTTCTTAAGGGATTATTTGTTTGCCTCACAATGTGCAGAACACAGGTTTATGGAAACTGCTTGGAAAATCAGTGGGACAGACAGAACAGACAACAGAACCAAACCAGTTCTTGCACATAGTTCAGTATAGCATCCAACAAATGTTTTTCATAAATGCCTTACCATGCACTACTGTACTGTGGTTTCCCAGATGATCATCCATCTTTGTATTACATTCCTACAGTGGAGACAGAACAGGTTCTTGTCATAGATCAGGGATGATAAAGGCTTAAAGGAGAACATATCTTTAATAAAATCCATTCTTTATAGATCTTCCTGCTCATGGATAATTTCAATGAAAACAAAAGCAGATTAATTATATTTGAAGTATGACAGAAGAATTTTGTCTCTTTAAGCAAATTCCATACCTATTAGATGGACTTATTACATACCTACAGGTCAGTTTTCAAAAATGTGGTAGACATAGACTATTCCAAGGTTCTCTTCCATGTGGGACTTATATCTAAGATCCCACACCTCCAAAGCTGTCTGTTTGCTATGCAATGGAAAAGAAAGGAGTTTAGCATGTCAGTCTTGCTTAAATTTAGAAGTAAGTATCTCAAATCATCCTCCTGAATCCAATTTTCAATCTTGCTGTTCTTTCATTCTCTGTCAAAAATAAAGCTAGTACTATCCCTATCTTCTATCCACATACAAATCTTCAAAGGAGGAATATATATATATATATATATTTTTTTTTTTTTTTGCATCTCCCAGATCATCTGGGACTTCTAGATATGATCAAAACATTAATATAATGGGCTAAGCAATTAACAGCATCCTTATATCCCTGTAAAACGATTCCCCTTATTTTCTAAGAACTTCTTTTGGCACCAAAATGTATAAATAGGTAAGAGAGATTAGTCATTTAAGCAACCTGATATTAGTCTACAGTATAGGGCATTTAAACAAAGTATTTAAAAAAAAAGAAAAAAAAAAGAAAACATTGAGCCTATCACCCATTTTTTAATGTTGATTTTCTATTTAAACAGAAGGACAATGAAAGTGGCCACCTTGCATGTATTCCCATCTACAAAATCCTTTGTAAATACATTACCATCTTCTGTAAACAAGGTAAATGAAATATATTAACAATGTAATTGAGACAAAATAAGAGTGTACAACAGTTTTCTAATTAATGAAACATGAAACTCTAAAGCATTAGCAGCTGATCCAATTACAAAATATTAGCTGCTCTGGAAGGGAGTCATGAACAGCAAGGTCACGCCACAAACCTCCTTGCAGATGTTAGATTGGTTGACACCTGCAAACCATTTGGAAACATGTATTTATTTAAATATCTTATTGTGCTACCACTTTTTCTGTTTTCTTTCGTGCTAAAGCTTTGCTCCCATGGAACCAAAAGAACAGAAAAAAGTCACTGCAATTTTTTTCCCTATGTACAGGTCTAATTAGCATAATGACAAATTTTATTTTAATTTTCTTTTCTGCCTTCAGCAGGCAAGACAATAAACAACTCCCAAAACATTAGCAATGGATTTATTCCCCAGTCTGATTCTCATTTCTTCACACAAGAACTTTCTCTAGAGTCTATCTCATTTCAAGTTTATGTTACAGCATGGGGTGTAAAATACTGATAAGCCCTTGAAAAATTAATTATTTGTCTACATTCATGCCAACCTCCTGTCCATGTATTCATCTACACGTTGATGTAATTTCAGAAACTTTCCTCCTCAGAGGCAGGAACAGTCAATAAAAACACAGATGACAAGGTGTCCTCAAAAGAATGGCATCACAGGAACCCTCAGTGTTTCATGATTCCTAGGTAGGAATTGATCACCTATTGTTCAAAACACTGACATGTTCAGGAGCATACTTGTAGGATTCATTCACCTGTCAGCAGAATGGCAGGAGAGGTACAGATAGAAGATGCTCCCAGCAAACAAAAAATTAGTTATTTTTTATGCCCTCACTTACACATTATAAAGGATCCTGGTTTTAAGAGAGGGAGATACAACATTTAGGGCTCCCAGAAATGGAAGCACTAAAATCTGCAAATAAATCTTGAAATTATTAGTTAATCAAAAATTGTTACTTGAACAGTTGACCACTTTCTGTCCATGGATTCCAGAGACTTCTATTGCTGTAAATGAACGGAATTTCCAATGGTCTTACAATATTCATAATAAATACGAATTCCTGTCTATCATAAAGACAATGTTTCAGAAGTAATACCTGCACAGGAGCACAGATTTTCCCAGCCTAGGTTTGATCTACCATATCTGGATGCTGACATAATAAAAAATCTAAAAAATGCCCATGGGATAAAGTTAGTGAGGAAGAGCAGATCATCTTTGCAGTGCTAGGACCAGCTAGGTGAGGTGCTAATATATGGCTCCAGAGCTATACATTTCCCTAGAAGTAGGATACTGCATAACACTGACGATGGAGGAGGAGACAGAGATTTATGGGGAGCAAGGAAGGAGTCAGAAGTGCAGAATGCCTGGGCAGCTCAGGGAAGTATGCAAGGCTGATACAGACACTAACACTACCAGCATACTAGCTCATAATGAGTTTGGTGTCACATATGTTTGGGATTGTACTGCCCTGATATTGGTCCATTGCTGATCTACAGATTATCTAGTTATATCTGCCTAGACCAGACCATCTGCCTGAAATTATAGGTAATAATTCTTAATAGGTGTTGAAGTCCCAAAAAACCAAATACATGTAAGAATAGTAAAGATTGGTAGATCATACCAAGTCAGCTCAAATAATATTTAAGTTCTTTTGCACTTGGCATTAGAGGATTTTCAAGTCCAATTCACAACAGGAGATGAGTGTTTTGCACATCACTGAGACTATCACAGTCTTTTTCAGCTCATGCCAGAACTGGTAACAAATTCTGAACACATGTGGTCAGACATGCACGTAGCCACTGAGGTCCTAAATTTACTCATCAACTTGTCACCTGAACCTGTGTCTCCACTCCAGTGGGGCACTCAAGCCAATCCTGAAGGAACTCTCTCAGGTCCTCTCCAAAACCAGCCTGGATTTGTGAAGAACAGTCTGAGTGTGCACGCTCATTTTACTAAATCATCCTGGCTTATGCTCTCTGGTGGGATGCTAAAGACCAAGTTTTGAATCACCTCTCTGCCTGATTTGAATGAAGATTTTAGGTGGATGGTGTCCAAGTCACCAGACCAAGGAAATTTAGGACAGTATCTACAACACTCAAAGAACTAGTACCTGTCACTCTGCCAGCCCAGTGGCCCAGGCTTGGGAAGGCAGGGCCTGGCCATCCAGGCTGAGCAGTCCCACCAGGGAAATGCTACAAGCAGGATTCCTCTCTGAACGGTTTGTAGCCTGGTCTGGAACTGTTCTGACACTATTCCGGCACCAGACCTGGGTCTCTTGCAGTTGCTTCCAGCTCTGTGCTGTGCTTGCTTGTGTGGTGTTGCCGTGCCCAAACTCTCAGTTTGATTTTCACAAGTTCTTCTATTTGTTCACTTATGACAGACTTTGGTAAACCTAGTTTTCCCACCTTCTATTTTCTGTCTTACCGACTGAAATATAAAATCAAGTCTTCTCTTTTTTTTCCCCTAAGTAAATAATTATATGTACTAGTCAGAGTCTCCTCTTTGTGGCCGTAATGTTAAGTTACAGCAGGAAATCTGTTTGAAGACAAAATAAGCATGACCCCATGGTACTTGCTGCCATCCGTCTACTTCCCTTTCACCGTGCCAGCTGGATTATTCCGAAGTGTCATTGTGTACACAAAGGAAGCAAAAGCAAGCCTGGCAGTCGGTGTAGCTAACCAGTGGAGGACTAAATCTCCAAAGCAGAATCTGCAGTCAGCTGCTAAGACACTAATACAAAATATTATTAAGCCAAGGGCCCTAAGCTAAGCAATGACAGTGGCTGCTGTATATGGATTTATTTATCTTATATAGATAAATAAATAGCAATAAATGGAAAACAAAAAAAAATCAAGTTAACAAAGAAACACTATACTATCTGTTCTGGAAATACCAATACTGTTAGTAGTCATGACTCTGTCCGATCTGGGCTATAATTTTGCTTTTCCAGAATTCACAAAGAAGTTGTAAACTTGCTCACGGGCAGACAATGCCCAAATGTAAAAGGCTTAACTTTCAATCTGTGCTGGGCTTATCTGATATGACATCATCTTTTTCCAGTTAAAATATTGTCTGCTAACATTTGCAAATTCTGAAATGTGTGTTACCATGACTGCAGCAAACATTCTATTTTTAGATTCTGTTAATCTCTCATCTCAAAATATAGAACAGCAACTAATAACAGCAGTTAGTATCTTTCTTTATTATCGCAATTCAGCTATATTTTTAAAGAATTACAATCCACTCAGATGCACAAAAGTGTTTTTAGATACTTCTTGATGAAATTTTATGCCAAGGAAACCTTTTTAACATGAAACTAATTTTCTGCACTATTTACTAACAAGACACAGATCTTAGAGTTAAAATTAATAGGTACTATTAACATTCCATTTGTAAGGATCTTATTGTGCAATGATAGATGTTCTAATCTGTTACCTAGGCAATAAAACAGGCTTTAACTAAATATACTAAAAACTTTACATTTAATAAAGAATCAAGATTTTGGTATTCCTCTCCACATTAGGCATACAGATATGAATGCCCACGTGCACATAAGCACTCTACCACAGAAATTACTGCAAAGAGCCATCATGATTCACTTCATCAAAACGAAGACAAATGTTCAGAAAGAGAGAGCTTTGCTATCCATTGAAATATCCTACTGTAATCCTTAGCAATCTCAAAGCACAGCAATTCACAAAACACAGCAAAAAATTACATAGAATTGATGTGGAAGCAGATATTTAGGTATTTGGAATGTAGACATTGACTGTGATATAGACTCACAATCTTATTTCTGTTATAGGTCATACTAGAGTCAGTCAGATGGCATGTTTAGGGTTTCATTTACCATTTTGATAGAAGTCCAAAACTTTATCCTCTGAGAATCTCAGAAAACACCAAAACAGCCACAGAATTTAAATACCGAACCCAGTTTGGACCCTCACTTTTGTGACGGTGAAGCAACATCTTTTGAAAACGTCATTTTCTACACCATGATATTCCTTCTCCTGAGTCAGGAAAGGATAGATACAGAGTTTCTCTGTACAGATAATTTTCTTCTGATTTGTGTAAAATTACACATATAAACTAATGTCTGCTTCAAGATGAACGAAGAGTTTAGCTTGAATAACGAGTGTACATTTGACGCAAATCCCTTGGTTGTCCTCTTGTACATTACTTCAGTTCACTTCATAGAGCGGTTGCAGAACACCTGAACTGGGATCATTTCAGTTGAAACTAAAACAGAAGATGCACTACAGAGGTGCAGTTCCACTTAGTAATGAACATTAGGTCCACAGAACCAGACTAGAGCTAATCCAACATACACTCCTTTCTAACGCATACATTGTGACATTGGCATTAACTATTTTGCTATAAAAGCTTTCTCCTAGTGGTCTAAAATACTTGATAGGGTAGATGTATCCTGTGACCATTGGACTATGTGCATGCACACCTTTACAGAGTGAAACACACATGAAAAACACACACAAAATTATTTTATGTCTCACTATTCAGATGGAAAATAAACTATACCAAAATGTGGAATTATTTGCCTAGGACATCTCAATATTTCTACTTTGGGGGTGATGATCATGATATCATTTTATATCTTTACTAGGGCACGTAGTGATAGGACAAGGGGGAATGGCTTTAAACTGGAAGAGAGCAGGTTTAGATTAAACATTAGGAAGAAATTTTTCACTTTGAGGGTTGTAAGGCACTGGCACAGGTTGCCCAGAGAGGTTGTTGAGGCCCCATCCCTGGAGGTGTTCAAAGCCAGGCTGGACGTGGCCTTGGGCAACCTGGTCTAGTGGGAGGTGTCCCTGTCTATGGCAGGGAGGTTGGAACTCGATGATCTTCAAGGTCCTTTCCAACTTAAACCATTCTACGATTCTATATAGCCTTGAATTACATGTTTGCATTCTTTCTCCATGGGACCTCTACCTCATTGCACATGGTAGATGATGATTTCTTACAGAGGAGATCTGGTCAATATTTCATTTTATTCTGTGTCCTCAGTGTATGTAAGCACATTTATTTACTGTACTTTATTCAAATCCTGCTCTGAAGACACATATATTACCTATTAGACTGTCTTACAGCGCTCATCACCATAGGTTGTTTCTATTCTAGCAAATAGAATGGGCCAGGGACTGTTTTCTGACCCTGAGAGCAAGCAGAATGGTACAACTTGCATCCGGGCAGCTAAACTTTCTTCCATGTGGAACAGGATCACCGTGTCCAAACTATGTCTTGGAAACAGTCCCTGGCCTGCACCATCTTGCAACCACATGCAGCCTTCACTATCCTGCAAACATCTCCTGGGCACCTGCAACAAGAGATCTATGTGTCTTGGCCAAAATTATGAAAAGGAGCATGCTAACGATGACATGAGAGGATTGCTGGTGCGCTCACATGCAAGTCTGTGTCTTGATCTTGCTTTATTTGTAAAATATTTACAATATTTATTTGTTGTATAAGTGGAGACAGTTACCGCACAGGCTCTGGCTTCTGTTCACAGGACCCAGTGAGCCGAAGGAGGGCTCATACTGGTGTGGGCATTAGACACAGAAATGTGAACATCCACATTTTCCAGTACTGATGTATCAAGTATCAGAATTTTCAGAGATTTTTCAAAAAAGCTCAAGAAATAGTGACATTGTGTTAGACCAAAAGTCCCTTTGGTGTAACAGCTTGTTCAATGTAATAATTTGCACAATGGTCAATACTGGACATTTGGAGAAAGAGTACAAAAGAGAACATAAATATAGAGCAAATCCTCCAATGTGGAAGACAGTATTCAAAATATAGGTGCACTCTCAGATTCAGTTTATGATACAGCAGTATTTTTTCTTTATTCTTTTTCTCCCATTTCCTATTCTGTCTTTTGACCATCACAGACAATTAAACTGATGACATCTTCCAGATTTCTTTCCTAAGTAGTGGTGATTAATATAAAATCCTTTATTTTACCTACTCAACTAGAATAACTGATTGGAGATTTTTTCTATTTGCATCACTTCACATCCATTTACTTAGAATTTCACCTGTCATTTTATTGCCTTGTCATTCTGTACTACCTCTGCATTTTTTTGCCAGTAGCTTCAGTTTAGGCTGTCTTGTATTACTTTGCATCAACACTTGTTTTATATGCTCAGAACACAATGGCTTGAGCAGCAGCTGTGAGCATGCAGCAGTTCTGCAAACAGGGCATAAAAGTAAAAAAATGTACATTCTAAATGTGAGGGTTGTGTAATAAATGAGCAAAAAAGGAAAATTTTAGGTAACTTACTAGCCAAACATACTGGCACGCATAAAAAATGGTAGACATTCTTCAAGTAAAGCAGATCTATTGAAAATTATTAATTTTTTCAGTCATCTTTTGTTCAATGGGCTCCATCAAACCTACAGCACAGGTCTGAGAAAAATCCCACCTGTATTCCTGACATCTGTAGAGGACGGAGGGTAGTAGTTTGTTCTAAAACCGGGCAAACCTGTCAGCACAGGAGCAAAACATTTCAAATTTCTCCAAGTTCCAATTCCAATAGGCTCTCCCTCACCTCCACATGAAGCTCTTGGATATCTGATTTTATACTAATCACAACTGCATTCTAGCACGACTCCTGAAATATCCATCAACTCACACACCAACCACACAGCACTGTGTATCTCAGAAGAGAAAGTCTAATCAGTAAGTAAAAACAGAGAAGAAATGAGTGACTATTAGTGATCTACACTAATATGTAGATCAATCATTTCTACAGGAAAGTTATAGAAGCTCCTGCTGCAGCTGATATTGCTGACAACACGTTTCCTCTGTTCAGTCATGTACCATGACAAAGATAGTATCTTCTGTCTCACCTTACATAGCAGCTGCTCAAAAAAAACCCACCACAAACAAAAAATATTGAAAATGCATGTGTCTCCTTTGTTTCTTAACTTACTGGAGCTGGTTAGGTCTGCTGCTTATGCCAAGACCACTTGGTTTTTTTACTTCCCATTTCTGTGCCACATGCTGCAGTGACCCAAGAGCTTTCCTCTTTTTCCAAGAAGATTTAAGATACAAATCTCGGCAGGAGTATTTTGGTGTGTGACACCACATGGAACCTGCAAGAGCTACCTCAGGAGAGAAGGCATGAATCCTTTCTCCAATTTGTCAAAGTCCTCCATGAAACTATTAGATACAGAACAGAAGACCTTTCTAACCTATTTTCCAAGAGCTCAAGAAAGCAATACTAATGACAAAAAAGCCAGAGTTACAAACACATATTAATGTATCGAAGTACCATCAGGGTCTAAATACAGAGGAGGAAATAAAGTGTTATCAGCTATCAGAGCTTTACAAAGGTTCTAATTCAAAATTCCTGATGGGATACTGGCAAGGAGGGAAATTGGTTTAATAAAACTGTCATACACTATTGGAGGCTTAAATGCTAATATTTGTTCTTTTTTAACTGAAGAGATCAAATACTTGAAGAATTCAGAAATAATGCCAAATTTCTAAACTTTACATATAAGGTTTCTGTCCTGAACATTTCCAAAGTATACAAGGAATAAGTGCCACTGTTCTCAGTTAAATAAAGGTCAGGTGTGGGCTTCCATGTGGAGAAAGCACTAAGTGCCATACCAAGCAGAGCAGACAGACCTTCTCCAGGAAATATCACACAGGGAAAGGAGGAACAGAATTCCTCTGACATGCAATATTTCAGGGAAATCTCTTCTTTGCATTCCTAAAACATAGCCTTTTTGTTGGGACTTTGTTCAGTGCACATAGTGGGATATGAAACTTACAGATAACTGAACTATGGATACTTCCACTGTCTTTTTATTGCAGCTCTAAAATATATCAAAACAATTCCATGTGTTGTTTCATGATACTTTGGATCAGAGCTCCCAGTTTGTTTCACATGGGGAACAGCATAGCCTTGTTATACTCTGCACATCAGGTTGCTCAGGGGAAGCCAGTTCTCCTGCAAACCCATATGTAGCTTGGTTCTTCTGACACTCACAGTTGACTCACCTACACTATATCAACCTTGTGGGCTCCTAAACACACCAGCAACCTCCACTTGCAGTAGTTTCCTCAGTATTCACTCTGATTCTGTGGGCTAGACATGCTCCAAAAATGCTGGTACTAACTAGTTTGAGATTAGAATAAAATAGAATAGAACAGAACAGAACAGAACAGAATATTTCAGTTGGAAGGGACCTACAATGATCATCTAGTCCAACTGCCTGACCAATTCAGGGCTCACCAGAAGTTAAAGCATGTTATTAATGGCCTTGTCCAAATGCCACTTAAACACTGACAGGCTTGGGGCATCAACCCCTCTCTAGGAAGCCTGTTCAGGTGTTTGATCACCCTCTTGGTAAAGAAATGCTTCCTGATGTCTAGTCTAAACCTCCCCTGGTGCAGCTTTGAACCATTCCCACATGTCCTATCACTGGATACCAGGGAGAAGACATCAGCACCTCCCTCTCCACTTGCCTTCCTCAAAATAACTGGTGAAAGAGACTTAGCTGTGCTTTCACAAACTATGAGCAAAAGAAGCATGTGGACTCTGTGTCCAGTGCTGAAACATCACTACACCACCTGTATGATGTGTAAATCCTTGATAATTATTCATATTGACTCATCAGATACCACGACATAACTGCTTGCAGTACCTTGAGAATTAGCCCAGTCCATAGCGGTTGAGAAAGCAGAGGCTGTCATCTAACGCTGATTATGGTCCATGATTTATGGTCACTAGCAGTCATTGGCTCACCTTTTCATGCACAAAGCGAGTTTTGCATAATGACTTGAATCTATCTGTATAAGAATTAACAGTCTCTTTTAAGGTCAGCATGACAGTCCTCCAGGAGCTGCAAAGTTCCAGTGGCATGTTTAGCAGCCTTAGTTCATAGCAATTCATGACCCTCCAGCTGGCATTAGAAAGGCTTCATAATCATAACCTCCAAGGAGATCCTTCTTCAGGAAAAGTGACTGTCATTATCTATGCTTAACTACCATTCTGGATTTGTCTTCAAATAGGTCAACCTCCTAACATGCACAGCCACACCACAAACACACACATCTGAAGTCAGCGCATTACATCTCAGTTACATAGAGATCCTATCTGCCAGTTTGGTCTGTGTTTGGTAGTTGTCTTTTCAAGAACTGAGATCAGTGCAGCAGGAGACAGGCTGGATTATGGTAAACCTAAGTCAACTGGACTAAAAGCAAGGCCCCAGTGCCCTGCCCTGCCAGCCTATGGTGTCAAGCATACCTTGGTCCTATAAATACGTTTTTTGATGCATGCTTTATACCGCACACATACTGGTAAAACAAGGACTTCTTGGGCACAGGTACAAGTGCTGAATCTTGATCATCCAAACTATTGAAATGCTTGAATGATCCCTTGCAAGATTTTGGCCCAAATCAGCGCTCTTACATGGTGCATATGAGTCAGCATAGGTGAGGGATCACTCCCAAGAGACAGTCTGGATATGGCCACCTGGTTTCAAAGGCCAAGAGAGTTAAGTTATATGGATGTTGCCACACTGTAGCTGTTGGCCACAGGTCCAGAGAATGGGCCCAGTGATTATAATTTGTTAGCATGAATGTAGTCCAACTGTCTGTGGAGTCATGTAGCACTGTGGAGAGTGTGGAAAAACATATGTTTTGCCTTCCTACAAAATGCTGTCATTTGAAGTCAGAACTGAGAGGGACAAGAGAGGAGGGAAGCGAAGAGCATAAGAGGAACAGAGAACAGTGTAATGTAGCTCGGGGAATGGTTTATGGTCACACAGCCTGAGGAATGTTTGTACTTAAACACCGCTACCAGACTTTCCCCTGCTTGCATACCTCACTGTTTTTACATATGATTTCCTGCAACAGAGTGTGCTCCGGGCAGGGGCACATAGCCAAAATGCTCACTGAGCTCTGCTCCCGTGCCACTTGTGGCTGTGGGGGGCCTTCGCAAGGGCTCTTAACCAGGGCAATGAGGTAGACTACAACAACATTTGTGGGTACATGAGAAGACCTCCAGAAAGCAAAGAGAGTGTAGCATTTCTCTCATAGCTACATGCCTGGTCTCCTCCAAGACCCTGAGACTACAGTCATGGTGAGAAAGAGATGAATTTGTGAAGAAGCAATAGGTACGACAATGTTCCCAGTGCTGGAGTCTGGTGTGAAGGTGTGGGTGTGCAGGCTAGACCCATTGGGATGCACAAAGTCAAATCACATAGTTGGGGTTTTTCACCTGGCTTCATGGTACGTAGCACCATGAAACCCTAATTTTGGCCTCAAGAATACAGTTAGCAACGGTGACAGATGATGAATGATGACGATGAATCTAGCCTCACAGTTGCTCCTACATGTAATATTGTCTGGATTTCCTTGCACCCTTCCCAAGCTCATGTTACTTTGATCAGTGTTGCAAGGGGATCATCGGGGGCAGTAAGAAACTCCTTGTCAAGGAAGATGTGAGTCTACCACAAGTAGCTAACACTGGTCCTATCAGATATAAAGGATCCAGAGGAGAGAGCAGTGTGTTATGCTTCATCTCTAGGCAATTCTACCACTTCTCAAGGTTTCTGGTAGTGAATATGAGAAAACATTATATCATGATGGAAAGAAGGTACAGACTCCCACACTTTTTTGCCATAGCTTTTTTATGCCATATATATTCTGCAGCCAAGCAAAGGGATAGATTTTACAGTGAAATGGTAGCCATAGACAAAATCCGAGACTGCTTTTGTACTGTACTTCCTTTCCTGTTATAGAGAATAACAGTCACAAACCAGCAAGACAAAGAATTGATGCGATTACCAGTGTAACAATACATTTCAGAGTGTCTGCGTTTCCCTCACCTTGTCTCTCTGGGATTGTCTTGACTGGTAAGCACTGCTATTTATTATAAATCACCTAGGGAGATTTCAGTTCCTGCTGTCTTTCCTGGTATGACTACCTATGAATAACTTCTTTTCTTCCAGACAATCGTTCAGTTTATGGGGACTGATTTTGATGTAAAAAAGCTGTACTGATTTCCAAACATAGTTTTTCATATAGAGCTTTGCAACTGAACACTTACTAAAGAATTCTGAGCATGAAATACTGCTTTTCTGTCTGACATCCTGTAACATATTTTGGTCTAAGTGTAATTACTAATTACTCTGTAGAACCAAATGAAAGTGTAGTAACTAAGGGATTTAATTTCGCTGTCTTATTTTAGACATCTAATTTATGTGCCTCCGGGTGTAATTTCAGGAGATTCTAGTTTTGGAGGCAGAGACAGCTTAAAAAGCTGTGCTGCACTTCATCACCGCCTGAGCTGTGGTGACCCAACACTTTGTGAAACCGTGGTGTAAAACAGATCACAGGGCAATCTGCTAAAAAAGGAGAGTAGTTATATTTAACACTCATAATTTTATCTGTTCAATTGCTGCACAACCTTGTAAATCGAAGTAGTAAATGTTGGTTCTGCTGGTGCAGCGGTATGGCATGAGGGTTAGGAACTTCTTAATCTGGGCTTTCCCCAAAACATGTGTTTTGTAAAGTACTCCAGAAGACTGGAGCCTCATTCTCTTGAATTCCAACATTTTTCAGTGGGCTGTGACAAAGATTATTGGAGGATTCAGAACATAAGTCAAATTTGGCTACTTTCCAAAGGAAGCTAGTTCAGTTCACTGGTGGTTTAGGAAGCCTAGGAAGGAAGGGGTACTATCAACTCACCTGTCTGGAGCATCTATAATACACCTGAATTTTATGCCCTAGTGCATACTTTTAGAGTAGATGCATACATTCCTCATGCAGTCAATAGAGAAAGCCAAACAATAACTAGCATATATATTTGGGGAGGCAAGATCTCATTGTGAGGGTTGCAGAGACATGTGTCTCTCTCCAATAGTTGGTCAGAGAAACAGTATTTTCCCTAAGTTACTCTTTAGACACTTAAAATTCTCATATGAATTACAGACTACATGTCCCCACTGTGATCTTACTTCATCACCTAAATTAGGTGCTGGCAGTACGAGTATCTCCCATGAATGCTGCTGAGGATATTAACTGGGAATAAAAAAAGCAGCATTCCAAAATCAGTTATGCTCCTCATTTTTTGTTAGCTAAGTAACACCACTGCTCTGGGAGTCTTTAGCTGCTCATTTTGCTGCAGCTTTCAGTTCCCTTTTTCCCCCAAAGGAAATGGTGTAAAGGGATTTAGCATGGCAGAGTGCCTGGGCCCAGGGAGCTATACTCTGTTCAGTCGATGTGACAGCCATGCTGTGTAAAGGAAAGATCTGATCATTTTTCCTCTGGTCATATGAAACATGCACTGAAAACACAGAGGAAAGCTTGCAGCTTTAAATCCTAATGGGTCCATGCAATGGAACTAATAAGAATATTAGCACAATATATTTTTAAGCAGTCTAAATAATGTTTTTTTTCTCAAGTGGAACATGCTGTTGAGCCTATGTGCAAACCCCCCCATCATCTCTGTACACAGTCCTTCACAGAAATCTATGAAATGGAGTAGAGCTCTTTTTGGGCAATTTCACTGTCAGGGAAGAATGCAGGAAGGGTGGAACACCAGCTTTCTGATGGAGTAATTTTAGATTTTATTGTAATGCCTGCCAGTGAATATTCCACATGCAGAGATTACTAAAGCAAACTGTGAAAGGCCACAGCCTGCCCTGTAACCCTAAAAGGATGTTGGGCTTGGCTGTCTTCCAGGGCAGCAGGATGTGTGGCCTGGATTAGAACAGGAATATTCCTAACATTCATTGCTTTTTAATGATGTCATGCTTGCTAGCGATTGCAAGTCCTTTATGCTTTCCTCTGTAAAAGCTCTTCTAATACTACCAAAACTTCCTGATGAGAAAACACTTCACAATAAGGCTGTAAGCATTGCATCCATGCAAAAGTACAGGGCTGCTAAAATACATAGTTTATGGAAAGAGTAACTCAGCCCTAATGATTGTACTGTTATTACATGTGTGTGTCAATTACTGTAATATGAAGTCAATATTACACCATAAACGGTAATTTTAATGCTCCTGGTTTTATCAATACAAAAATTTACATTTGAAAGGTCTTGTTTTGCTTCACTTTATATCATATCTGAACATACAACCTAATGTTGAGAGAAGTGACCATTTTATTTAATATTACAATAATTTTATTTCAAGGAGGATGTAATCATTAGGCTACAAAATGAAACAGGAATATTCACATTTTGTGACCATTAAAAGCATATTAGCTACCTCTTAATGTGATGTATCAAGCCTGGAAATCAACACAATTGTTAATCGTGTTATTAATTATAATTGTGTTGATTAATTATAAGTTGCTTTTAGCCAATTACAGCCATCAGTTGCATGGGAGAACAAAGCGGAGATGGAAGTCCCAAAATATTTACTTTTGTCATGAGTTCCTAGCAGTGTTCCTACTGGTGCCATCAAAACTGAAGTTTTGAATCAAAATGACTCACTGTCTCACTGTAAATGGAAATGGATTTAAAGTCTATTCCCTTTGAAAGGCCGTTTTATCTGCACCCTTTCTAACGAATGGGCCTGAAGATGGGCCACCTTGCTCAGAAACTGCAGTGATTCTGGGTTTGATTCCTACATGGCACTTTCTTGCTGGAACAGGGTCTTTTTGGGGTTGCCACAGAGGCGGAGAAGGGTTGTAGGGGGATCCCACAATGAGCAGAGTCAATGCCGCTGCCTCTGGCTCTCCCATCCAGGCTCTCCAAGTGCAACCAGGCACTTTCATGACTGTTGGGCCAGGCTGCACCACACTGCTCTCACCTCATCCAAATTTCTGTTGACTAGAGGAAAGATCCATTGACACCTCTCTCCATCTCCACAGCACCAGCAAAGTTAAAGATTTAGGAGGCATGTGTTTACGTTTTGAGCTTCACTGTTTACTTGCCTGTCCATGGCCATTTGGCCTTCTGTCACCCTCATCAAGCAGGTGATGCTCCATCCTTCTGGCAGGGCCCACTGCCCACTGGAGCTGCTGGCAGGGTGCCCACAGGACCTGTGACTGCTTGCACAGGCCTGGTATGCCTCCTAACATGGCTGTCCTCACCTGGTACCTGCTTTTGGGGATGGGAGAGTCAACCCTGCTGCTCCCTGGGGAGCCTGTTCCAGTGACTGACCATCCTCCCAGTGAAGAACCTTTTCCTAATGTCCAATCTGAGCTTCCCCTGATGCAGCTTCATTCCATTCCCTCGTGTCCTGCTGCTGGTCACCAGAGAGAGGAGATCAACACTTCCCCCTCAACTGCCCCCTTAAAATTTAGTCAAGCTCAGTTCCAACTGAACATAATCAGGTAACTCTTTGCTGGGAAGACAGGGGCCTTTTAATAAACCAATCAATTGACTCTACCTTTCTTTCTCTGAAAACTTTAACAATATAGATCTGATCTTTATTGTTAAGTCTAGTGTGACTGAAACACCACGCTTACTTTCTTTGTACCGAATTCTCCAAAAGAAATTTAACAGCATCAAAAGATTTTAAAAGGTATACACAAACAATCCCACAGTAACAAATATGTATGTTTATGCAGAAGACTGAAAAACATTAAGGAAATAAACCTTGTTCAGGTTATAGGAACGAATCATGACAATCAGCAAGAAGCAGAGTTCTGTACCTGGGGCAGGATAACCACGTACATCAGTAGATGCCAGGAAAATTGAACCTTCTGAAAGTGACTCAGGGGCTATGGCAAGCGGCACGCTGAATATAGCCAACAATGTGCTCTCATCATAAAGCAACTGCTTATTTGGCTACAACTGGAGGAGTCTGGCTAGTCAGACAAGGGAAGGTAGTGTCCTTCTCTGCCTGGCAGTTGCGAGGCTGCACTTGGAATGCTGTGTTGGGTTTCGGGGCACCTAGTTCAAAAAAGTTGTTCAGAAATTACATGGTCCAGCAGATAGCTACCAATATGATTGAGGGTCTGTGAGCAAAACTTGAAGAAATTTGGCTTCTTAAGTCTGACGAAAGTGGAAGCTGAGGCAATCTAACCCAAGGCTACAATCTGGAGCTGCAAATATGATGGAGCCAAACTTTTCTTTGTAGTAGCAGATGGTAAAACAAGGCACAAGAGCTACAAACTTGTCCTGGTTTGAGGACCACGATAACACTGCAGTTTGGGAGGCTCAGGCTATACACTAGGTAAAACCTCTGCACTTGGAGGGTATGGCAGCAAGGGAACCGGTTACCCGGAGAGGTAGTTTCTCTGTCTTTAGAGATTTCCAAGACTCTGCTGGATGAATCCAGAGCTAACCTGACCCAGCATGGTGACTAATTTTGGTGTGAGAGAGAGGGAGGGAGCTTGGAGCAGACCTCCAGCTGCCACTCCTCACCAACTTGTTGGCAATTCTGTGAATTGCACACAGGGTCAGATCTGCAGTCCTTAATGCCATCCTTGGGCAGCATCCAGTAACAGATGTTTTGAAGAACAATCCAGAAAACCCTGATAGCGATAATTATAGAACAATTTGCTTCAAGCTAAAAGTTTATTGTAAGCATAATGAATTTCTAAGAATTTATTGTAAATGTAGCTTGTAACAGGAATGTTAAGATGTTGAAAACGCTTTTAGCAGCCTCCTTTCATTTTAAACACATGAACATTCCAGACCAAGGGTTTCCAGGAAACAAGTCTTTAAACCTGAAATCCTGGTCTTAAACTCCCCACCAGGAATAAAAGTTCTGATTCAGCTGATTCACGTTAAAGAAAAAACAAAGGCTTCCATTACAATCCAGCCCTTAAGGAGCAGTTAGTAGCAATTAGAAAATTATTGCCACATCACAATCCTAGGAGTATGCCCTGAGGGAAAAGCTTTTGACAGAAGACCACCATTCCTCTGATCTCACTGCCAAAAGGGGTAAGCGCTACTTTCTTATTCACACGGGAGAAAATTGTTCTGGCCCATGAATGGCAAGCTTTTGTACTTAAAGTCTAATACCTGCCTATCTGTCTAGCCAGATATTTAAAAATTTGTTCGCATAGTGCAGCTCTGAAAGACAATAGCTTCAGGAAAAGTATTGTAACCAATAAAACTTTCCTCCATTTGTATTTCTCGTTTCTCGTGGAGATTTAGGAAATGGTTTAGTAAATATCACAGCCAAATTCTATCAATGGTTCTAGGTATATACAATTCTAAAACCTGTAGATGAAAGTAGACTTGGCCATTTGGCCACTGAAAGAGGTAACATGTTTCTAATTCTAGCTCAAAGAAACTCAGAGAATTAACAGATTATTCACACTTTAATATCATACAGGCAGAAATCTCTCAATTTAGTTCATGAGCACCTAGTTGTTCTCATTCTAAAATCTTTCTGGAAGATGAACACTGTTTAAAAAAAAAAAAACATATTTGTGATCGCCTAGTTGCAACTACAAGTGTATTAAATGTCCAGATATTTTAATAGTCTGGAGACCACAATTAATAAATTTGCAGTAAACCTTTGGAAATACTTTCCTCCTGTGGTATTATCTTTTTTTTTTTCCTTTTTGGATGAGGAAACAAAACGTGTGTGACCTCCCAAAACCAAACAGGAAATGAGTAAACCCTTCTGGAACAGAACACAAAAAGGTCTCTTCGCACAAAGTCCTGGGTTCCTCCATCCCCCTTACTTCTATATCTGGAAGGATATCTGCATTTAAAGTACTGCTTAAAAAGTAGATATGACTGCACTACTATCAATTTGTTCTACATTGCTTTTTATCCTATTCATAAGTCGCTCAAGGTCTCACAGCTCAGATTTATAGGGGGACTTCTGACAAGAACATTGACACTAATGTTACAAACAGTAAAGCTAAATGTCAAGAGCTTCTTTCCAAAATAGCATCTTGACATGTTTTCAGCTGCAAGAAACAGCCCTTTTTCTCTTGAGTTAAACAGTCGTTTAGGAGTAACTGTATGACCAATGTTGTCAGTATATTGATGCAATTAATATACATATGCTCACACCAGGTAACTCCTGCTTTATGAGCTCATTTTAGGAAAAAGTTGCCAAATAAATCAACATTGCTGAAGTGGAATGATATCTTTGGCCAAAGACAAGTATCATTCTACAGAATATTCCCAGTAAAGCATGAAGTAAGCGTATCACAGTCAGTTGCTTAGCAGGACAGAAGACATTATGGAAGCAAATTTCAACCATTAGTGCAAGATTTGGCTGCTTTCAGCAACTGTTAATGTATTTTGAATGGAGGAAGCAGGGCAGAGCAACTGAGGAATGAAAAATGTATTTTACAGTGAAGTAGACAAAAACGTCAAGGAAGCTTTCCTGTACTTCATCTCATAAACATATTTTAAAGTTTCAGTTACAAAATTGTGTTGGTGAAAGGAAGCTGGCACCCATGACAAGCAAAACTGGTATTTATACATGTTCTTTTTCTTTTAGCTGTTTACAGGGTCAGCAGGATGTACTTTCACATACTTCTATCTAGCATCCATTCAAAGGAGAAAAACAAATGTTGCAAATGGAAGTGGAGTCCTGCTTCCACAGGCTTTTGCCTCTGTAATCCCAAGGACAAATATTCATTAAGGTATTCTTCTCTCTTCTTGTTCTCATTACAAAACCACTAACAGTTTAGCAGTGGTGACTGTTTCCAGAGCTAGAATGGCTCAAGACTGGAGTAGAAGGGGTGGAAGATATCATTATTAAATACTAGCAGACCTGCATGGTTGGGGTAACGTCTGTCTGTGTTATGTCTGGCACTAATACATACTATTAATCATTCACCCTCATAATCACCAAATTCACACCCTTCGTTTCCTCTCTGCACTTCTAATGGACTCTTTTTCAATTACAGATCTTCTGTTTATCCACAGAACACCAGAGCAGCCATGAGTATGACAAAATAGGCTTTGAATTTAAACACGTCAGCTTCTTAAGGGAAATAGACTTTAATTCAGATATACGCCTTTATATCAGGAAATAGACTTGGCTACAAGTAGGATTAGTGTAGGCCAGGCAGCTGCATTTATGCAGACCTAACAGTGTGAGAACAGCAAAATCAGCTCCAGACTCAGTGGGATCTTAAACCTTTCTGTATCTTTACTTGTGCACCAAACCCCAGGAGCACTGCTGTATGTAAGAGCCTGCTTCAGGCAGTTGTGAGCAGTCTGTACAGTTAATATTGTTATAGGTTAATGCAGAACAGCTTCTTCCTCTTCTTCTGTTCCTAACCTCTGCCCTTCTGCTTTCTCTTCATCCCAGCCTGGGCACCTGGTCCACAATCCAACTGTGTGCTGCTCTGTAGCTGCTTCCTGTAGCCTGTGGCATTCATGGAGTCTTATGCACATCTGGGTATATGTATTTCTGTATTATTTTGCACCTTTGTGTCTTTCTGTTCTCTGTCATCTGTGTGCTTTTATATGGGTAGAGGTACAAGCCTTGCATTTGGAAATCAGTCCATTCTATCACTCCAGTAACAATAATGTGGCCATCTTATAGAATCGTAGAATGGTTTAGGTTGGAAGGGACCTTAAAGATCATCTAGTTCCAACCCCCCTGCAATGGGCAGGGACACCTCCCACTAGACCAGGTTGCTCAAAGCCCCATCCAACCTGGCCTTGAACACTTCCAGGGATGGGGTATCCACAACTTCTCTGGGCGACCTGTTCCAGTGCCTCACCACCCTCACAGTAAAGAATTTCTTCCTGATATCTAATCTAAATCTACCCACTTCCACTTTAAAGCCATTACCCCTTGTCTGTCACTGTGTGCCCTTGTAAAAGGTCCCTCTCCAGCTTTCTTGTTGGCCCCCTTTAAGTACCAGAAGGCCACTATAAGGTCTCCCCAGACCCTTCTCTTCTCCAGGCTTAACAACCCCAACTCTCTCAGCCTGTCCTCACAGGAGAGGTGCTCCAGCCCTCTGATCATTTTTGTGGCCCTTCTCTGGACCCATTCCAACAGGTCCATGTCCTTCTTGTGCTGAGGACTTCAAAGCTGGACACAGTATTCCAGGTGGGGTCTCACGAGAGTCGAGTAGAGGGGCAGAATCACCTCCCTTGACTTACTGGCCACGTTTCTTTTGATGCAGCCCAGGACACGACTGGCTTTCTGGGCTTTAAGGGCATTGCCAGCTTGTGTTGAGATTGTCATCAACTAACACCCCCAAGTCCTTCTCCTCAGGGCTGCTCTCAATCCATTATTCACCTAGCCTGTATTTGTGCATGGGATTGCCACAAACCACGTGCAGGACCTTGCACTTGGCCTTGTTGAGTTTCATGAGGTTTCCACAGGCCCACCTCTCAAGCCTGTCCAGGTTCCTCTGGATGGTATCCCTTCCCTCCAGCGTGTCGACTGCTCCACACAGCTTGGTGGTGTTGACAAACTTGCTGAGGGTATACTCAATCCCAACATCCATGTCACCAACAAAGATGTTAAACAGCACTAGTCCCACTACCGACCCCTGAGAAATTCTACTTGTCACTGGTTTCCACTTGGACATCAAGCCGTTGACCACAACCATTTGAGTGCAGCAATCCAGCCAGTTCCTTATCCACTGAGTGATCCATCCATCAGATCTGTGCCTCTCCAATTTAGAGACCATGATGTCATGCGGAACGGTGTTAAATGGTTTGCACAAGACGAGGCAGATGACATCTATTGGTCTCCCTTTATTCACCAATGCCGTAACCCTATCATAGGTCACCAGATTTGTCAGGCATGAGTTGCCCTTGGTGAAGCCATGTTGGTTGTCACCAATCACCTCCTTACATTCCATGTGCCTTAGCAGAGTTTCTAGGAGGATCTGCTTCATGACCTTGCCGGGCACAGAAGTGAGACTGACCGGCCTGTAGTTCTCTGGGTCTTCCTTATTCCCCTTTTTGAAAGTGGGGGTTATGTTTCCCCTTTTCCAATCAGTGGGAACTTCACAAGACTGCCACAGCTTTTCAAATATAATGGAAAGTGTCTTAGCAACTTCATTCGCTAGTTCCCTCAGGCCCCATGGATGAATCTCATCAGGTCCCATGGATGAATCTCATCAGGTCCCATGGACTTGTGCATCTTCAGATTCCTTAGATGGTCACGTACTTCATTTTCTCCTACAGTGGGCAGTTCTTCATTCTCATAGCCCCTGCCTTTGCCTTCTGTGACTTGGACGGTGTGGTTAGAGTCCTTGCCAGTGAAGACCAAGGCAAAGAAGCCATTGAGTACCTCAGCCTTCACCATATTCTGGGTGACCAAGTCTCCTGTTTCCTTCCAGAGAGGGCCCACATCTTCCCTAGTCTTTTGTTTTATCACTGACACACTTACATAAGTTTTTCTTGTTGCCCTTGATGTCCCTGGCCAGATTTACTTCTAGCTGGGCTTTAGCTTGCCTAACTTGGTCCCTGGCTGCTTGGACAGTTTCTCTGTATTCCTCCCAGGCTAACCCGTCCTTGCTTCCACCCTCTGTAGGCCTCCTTTTTGCTTTTGAGTGTGTCCAGGAGCTCCTTGTTCATCCATGCAGATCTCCTGGATTTTTTGCCCAACTTCTTCGCTGGGACGCATCACTCCTGAGCTTGGACGAGGTGATCCTTGAATACTAATCAGCTTCATTGGGACCCTATCCCCTCCAGTGCTTTATCCCATGGAACCCTACGAAGCAGATCTCTCAAGAGGCCAAAGTCTGCTCTCCTGAAGTACAGGATATTGAGCTTGCTGTGCACCCTCCTTGCTGTCCTAAGGATCCTGAACTCTACCATTTTATGATTACTACAGCTAAGGCTACCCTTGAGCATCTTCTCCATGGTCATACTCTGATCCTGGATCCAAATATCTGTCCTACCTCATTTACATCTGCCACCATGGAATTAAATTATTCAGTCACGTCTTAGTACCCAGAGTCATTCTTGAGGAAACAGTGAGAAAATAGTGTCGAAGGAACAGACATCCCCTTCCAGGAGTCACTTTTTGCATATAGCTTCTACAGGACTGTTCATCCACTGCCATCAGGGGTATACTGCTGACATAGGATGGGTCCTTGTGGCAGAAGAATTCAGTTTTTCCAAAGCTTCTGAGAAGTGTGACTGCTTTGAGGCCCCAAAACCATTATGCATCACAGTCTAGATGCAGACACTAGCGTCCACATTCAGATCATGAAGCCACTTTTGTTTTGCAATTAAGCAGTGTTTTAGAGAGAAGAAAAAAAAAAAAAAAAGAAGAGAAACCTTTAAACACAGCCTGGCAATGAACCCATGACCTACAAGAGTCTGTAGTCCATTAGCAATCAGTGACCCATCAAGTTCTCTGCTTTACAGTCCTCATTATCTCACAGTTGATTGAACTCATGCAACATGACATTTATTTATTAAGTTACTTGGAAAAAAAGGACGTTAGAACTATTTAAAAATGGGACTAACTCAGTTATTCTGAGAACCTCATTTTTCCAAGTCAGTCATTTAAAATTGAATAATATAATTATTTGCAATTTTCCTTGTAATTCTGTGTTCTTTAATGGAAATCTCTTTGATTGCCTTATACGTGCCTTATAAGAAGTTTTCACCTGTTCTGACATTGGAAATCTTTTTCTGGATACAGTATCTACCCAAGAAGATTCACTTAAAAGGAAAAATGGGCTACACAGGGATCTGTTCCCTGCCCCTGTGTTCTCCAGCTCAAACTTATTCCAGAATGTAAAGATTAACCTTCAAGTAGCAGTGTAGCTCTTTGCCCTCTTCCCTCCCTGAAAAGGAAACTGTCACTTCCAACTATTTCAGAATGTTAATTCTGTAAAACAGCCATGCTACAACCCTGCAACAATGCACAGTTTATTCTGGGTGGCTTTGGAATTGCCTCTGACTCCTGCTCATTTCCCAATAATTACTGATAATTACACCACTCAAAACAAAATGAAACACAACAGACTCTTTCAAAGCTGTAGAAACAAAGTTTGTCCAGAAACTGACCTTCCCGTTTGGAGGTGAGAGGAAGTGTGCATGGAATTATATAGGCATGATGAGTTGCTTTCTAACTCATTTTGATAGAAATCAACAAGCATAGGCAGGAGGAAAACCAAGGCAGTAGCTTTAAGGAGCCCCAGGCAGCAGGCTACGTGCAGGCTTAGGTTTATTCAGTGGCTTTAGGAGCTGTCAATGTTCTGTCTCGCCTGTTATCTTAATATACTGCAACAATGGCAATGATAAACAACATACATTTAATATAAACCCTTCTTTGCTTGTTTATAGAAAGAGTTTCTTTGGTCAGCATATAAATGTCTTTGAGGTCTTTTTAAGGCTCACTGCCAGAGGAAAAAAGGGGGAAAAAAAAAGCTGCTGGGGGAGCTGAGGAAGACCTGCCAAATCTCACTTATACAGCAAAACAGTTTTTATGGCATTTCTCCTTTTTCTGCAGACTGGTTTTACAGCATGTTTCAGCAAGACACTGAAAATCACACCCATCCTAAGCTTCAATCATCCTCATTTAAATCGCCCTGGCAGAAGCGAGGGCCTTGTAGCTGCTTTTGAACCGCAGTGTAAGTTTTGGCAGAAAGAGACCTTGGACTTGTGATGCTGCATTCACATCCATATAAGAGCTGAGGCACAAAGCAGCCTTGGAGCTGTGATGCCGCATTCATCGCGGTGTACGCGTGCAGGCATCAGTGGGCCTTGGAGCTGTGACATTTGGGCAGGCGCTCTGACGCTATGTTTCCTCCAGCGCAAGAAGTGATGGACAGAGGGGCCTTGGATTTCAGACAGTAGACACGGAGCGGTGTTTATGCTCGTCATTCACACGCACGAGTATTCTCTGAGCCGCTGGGGTCCTGCAATTCCCTCAAACATTTAAAAAGCAAACCAAAACCCCTTTTCATTTGAAGGCTGTACGGGTAACTTTGAGATATCGCTATACCACCTTTAAAGGCAATAGAAAGCAACCAGCTGAATTCCTCAGCTTTTCAAAAATAGCTCCACAGCTGGTTAGATTCATTTGTTTTCCTTTTGGCATTCCTCCCCTGGATTCAGTAAGCATGATCAGCTGCTATCCGCTGGAAGCGCTATAGAAACAGATCTATTATTATTATTATTATTTATCATTTGTAAATACCGACAATGTGCTGCATCGCAGTTTGTCATACAGAGAACAGATGGTTTATTATGAGGTTAACGTTCTGGAGCTTCAGAGATACTGCATCTGATTCGCCAACCCCATCACTCCCGCAAACACTATGGAATAATTGATGAATACTGGATTCAGCATTGTCAATACTTACAATTTTATTGTGTCCCACAACAGCTGAGCAATATTTTCATGCTACTGTGGAAGCTTTGCTGCTCCTCAAACAGAAGACATGAGCTTCATGCAGAAATGACCGAATGGAGGTCTTTGGTTTGTCGTATGCAGAAGCTCAGAGAAGATGACTGTGATAGTCTTCGCTAGTTCTAAACACACAACCACGGTTTTCGTGTTTTTCTGATTCTAAGTGTTCTAAAAACCTAAGAATGTAGAATTTTTAATACAGATACGTCTAGCTCTTCCAGCTGTAGGTCAGATGTGGATATAATCACATATAATCACCTCAGAACCACCAAAGGACCGTCACAGACCTGTGAAATCCTCACCCCTCCCCCAACACAAACACACACATACAAAATTACTTTTAATGCAATTATTGTAAAACTAAAATCAGGAAGGGAGGGCTCTCACTCCTGGCTTTGTGTGACCACATAACTGTGCATCAGGTATTAATTCCATTTAAGCCAAAATATTGCAATGTCTGTGAAACAAGATAATTTCAGCCTGATTTTGCTTAAGAGAGTCAAATGTAATAATGAAAAAAATGTCTTCTGTCAATTAGCAGAGCAGTCATTTTAGGCAGGATCCAGTCAGTGTGTCAGCCTAGTAGATTTTAGCTCAAACTTCACATTTAATCAGTGGTGAAAGACTAAAGGAGCCTTTAACTGGTGCTGACACATGGTGCTTAGTCATCCACTAGAGAGAAGAGAGAATACACCAACAGGAACCACATTTGATCTGGCAGCACTGTCCACCTGAAAGAACAACGAAACCATTAGAAATAAAACAACGTGAAAAGAAGTAAAGAAGAGATGTCTTCTCCACAAGACTTTAAAGTATATTTACTAAGTATAAGATGCATGCCATGGGTTCCCAGAATATCACCTTAGATCCCAGACCTGGACTTCTACCTAACTTAAGTAGGTTTATGCTCCTTTCTTAGTCAACAGCAAGAAACAGGCATCTCAGTCTGCCAGACATTGGATTGAATTTTGCAGTGTTAGTCTGTAGCTAGACTGTAACTAGACTGTATGAATCCACCTGTAAGTCATTAGAGTTCAAAATCTGAAATTAGCTGACAAATCCTCTGAGATTGCTAGCCCTCATTTTAGGTGACATCTAATACTTTCCGAGAAGGACTGGAAGGTAATAATGGTGGCAGAAGCGAGTTCATGCGTTGCAGGAACATTGGAGAATAAGTGCAGGGCTGGCCCTCTGAAGCCAGCCATGTTCCCTATTAAAAGTTCGTGGAAACTGGAGCTGCTGGAGCCAGTTGTGACCAGATGTATTTGGGGACCCAAGAAAAAGGATGAAGAGAGGCAAGGTTAGACTGCAGGCTGCTGGAGAGCTCTATATTAATTTGCTGCTGTATTAGTTTCTTGGTTTTCTCATTTTTTCTATCAGTCTTTTGGTGTTAAGAAACTCATCTGAGAGGGGGATGATTTGGGTTGCTGCATTGAAGCTGTTCTGAAAACAAGGTGGACCAGATGAGCAGTGTGTAAAGAAATTATTGTGCTTAAAAATAAAAACAATGAAAAACGCACACAGTTGTGCATAGAATATTAACCATAATTAACTTCAATGAAAAAGTAATGATTTTGACATTCATGAGAGAAAACCTGCCATGCTGTGTTTTTATGTTATAAATTTAAAGAATTTCAAAATTTCTTGATTGTTTTTGCTGGAAAAATAGATTTTCAGTCTTTAACAATTTCCATTTTCCTCAAGACTGAGTTATTACTCACAATGAAGGCTTGCTGGAAATGTTTAAGAAATAACTATCTTATCCAAGATCGACTTAAACTTCAGAGGGCCAAAAGAAGAAAAAAGATCTCTCAACTTCAGGGTTGCTATAAAAGACGAACCAATCCACAAGAAAGTAAGATACAAGAAGTTAACCTATTTGGGCAGACAGCAGTGAGCTGGAGGAATAATGGTTTCCTGTATTTGATAGTATCTTGTCAAACTGGACAATATAATTTTGAATAAACTGGAGAATATGTTTTTGGGGAAGAAATAATTGGATGGCTTTGCCTATGGCAACAATGAAGAAGCAACCACAAAAAAATATTATCTTGCATGGATCAGTGATATGGCTACGCGTGTGTTTTTAATAATGCTGTGCCACTCCATCATGAAATTAATCCTGGTTTTCATTGCTTGCAGCAGCTACACAGAAGTGGGACACTTTAAGCTAGACTAATGGCAATATAATATTGCATATAATAATGTAAACTGAGGCAAGTAACACAATGCATTTAATTTCTTAGAGAGAAAGAAGTAAGCTGTGTTTCCCAGGAGGACTTTGGTAGTGAGGAGGTACAACTCTACGAAAGGGAAAGGGGCAGAAACTGAAGTCACCCTGATGAAATGGGCACAGCAGCTCCACTGAAACCTCCTTTGCAGCTGTTGAAGGGAAATGCCCAAAGTCACTGGGTGCCAATGATGAGGCAGACAGGCAGGACATTTCTAAGGGATGGGGGGTCTTAGCACTAGGAAACATGTAACAAGGAAACGTGTACATGCAAAAGAAGAGCAGGAAATAGGATGTTTTGAGGGAAACAGAGGAAGGAAACTGAGAAGCAGAGAAACAAGAGAAGAGGAAGAAAGGAAAAAAGCAGCTGGGGGAAGAGGTGAAATTAGGAAACAGCATTATTAGCTATTACGAGATCTGTGTTTTTGGCAGCTAAAAAAAAACACATTTTTTTTTCTTGTTCTTATACTTCCATTTAAGTCACTGCTAAAGTTACCGCAGGAATGTAAAAATGGGAGTTTCCCAAGACAGACTCTGTATTAATTAATAATTGAATCTGAGAAATCATTGTGAAACTCTTTTATTCAATATTTTAAGGACTTCTGAAGCAATTTTAGATAAATAAGGTAGGATTATACTTGTGTTTCATACCAATGCATTATTTTCTTAATATTCATTTTTAATTACTGTTACTCTGAGACCCATAGATTTATGACGTTAGATATTCCAGATAAGTAGATAGCATGCAAATTTTGTTTTATTTTTTTTAAACAGTGTTTGTCACCAAAGACTTCTTAAAAACATTAGACCATGACCAAAATAATTCGCTGTGTTTAACTGGCAGCAGTTTAAAATGTCAAAAAACCCCTATTCAATAACTTTTTTAAAAGGATCCAGTGCAAGATTTTATCTTTGTGGCATAGACACACAGAGCAGTGATCTTAGCCTATTCCTTTCTTTAAAAATGGAAAGAGTAACAGTTTTGACATCACTTACCTATCCTGGGCGCAATATCCCGCCCATCAGCACTGTGCAGAGTGACTCACAGAGCATGTGGTCCACCAGCTGAAATGCAATGGCTCAGATGCTGTATCTGCTTCACAGTTCCTTTGCCTCCTCCAGGGTGTGTGTATATGAATATACGAAAAACACACCAGGGCAAAATATCATACGATCATATTGAATCACTCCTGCTCTTTTCTCACACAGTTGAACATCCTGACACATTGTAAACTCAGCTGAACGTGTGCCAGGCCACAGCAATCTGCTTCTCCTACGGCACTGACATTTCACTATGAACCCCCTAACCATCGCAGCAGAGGCTGGAAAAGGGTTACCAGGCTGTTTCCTGACTTTTTATTTTTCTGATCACTTAGGACAACTTAACTTGGTATGCTTATAAGATATGAATCAAGAAAATGGAGTCATATTGACTTCATACATACTTCAGGCTTAAAAGCTTCAGTCTTTAGTCTTATATTATGAGTTAGGAACTCACTACACATGTTTACCCATAAAAAAAATAAGAATAAATGCGATGATGAAACACAAGATGGGACAAATTTGCTCTCAGTGGTACTAGTATCACCCTGCCATCGCTAAGACATGGCCAAGGATAAAATTTTTCACCACAGTGTGAACTGGTTTTGATAGACCCAGAACACATGCAAAGGATGACAGAAGCCTTTATGCACCATAAATACACTTCCTCTGTTTTGTGGTAATAATGCATCATAAAAATAGTTATGACTTAGCCATCTCAGCTTCCCTCCAGTTTTATTAGCTTTCTTTTAGCCATTAAATGTTAATGCAGCTTCAAAGGTGGGACTTAGAGCAACTGAACTCAGCTTCGTGCATACAGCTCTATATTTCAATTAGTGATGGGCTGCCTCAAAAGGTTCAGGTTTCTGTTTAGGACACAGGTGTAGAAGAAACCTCGCAGTGAATGTCCACCACCACAGGCAAACGTGTTGCTTACAGACTATTCACAAATACTTTACTTCTTCATTTTGAAACAAGTTTAGAAATTGCTTTCCACTATTCCACTCTGAAAGGCACACTAGAACCTCATTCCTCTGCTCATTCTTCAGTTTTCTCCTGTTACCCTGCCTAAACACACTTTGTGACCAGTCCTGTTCACTTCTTGTAGAATCAGCAAACCCTCCGTTTTGTACCTCCTTTACACTTTTTAATCTACAAAAGCATAAAAACCTATAGATATTCACAATTGTCCAAAGAAAAATATATAGAAAATAGCTTCTTTTTGATGAGATGAACAAAAGATGTGCAGAGAGAGGGTGTGTAGAGAGAGAATATAAGGGGCAAGTATAAACTGATCCTGCTTCTCAAGTATTTCTCAGTTTCTGGCAACCAACATTTAAGTTTAAGTTGGAAGCATCATACAGACCACTGTGATTAATAGCCCCTCTGCCATTAATCTGTTGAGTCTTTTGTGAATCCAGCGATAATTTTAGCTTCCATATCATTCTGTGGCAATGAATTCCACAAAGTAATTATGCACTGTAAAGAAAAGTACTTCTTTTGTTTGTTCTAAATGTCCTGGTCACCCTTAATTCTTCTCTTAAAAACCATAGTGGACAGTCATCCCCTAGAAAACTTTTCGATATCTTTTCTGGTTTGATAGATCCCGATCAAATAGACAGACGCCAATCTATAGGCAGTAGATAGACCCCAATCTATAGACAGATGACAGAGGGATAGACCCCATTTTCAAGCATTTATTTTCAAAGCTGATTGGTTCTAGTTTTCCCTTACACTGATTCCAAAGCAAGTTCAACCCACTTTGTGATCTCACAGATGATATCTCTATAACTACACATTGGACTCAAAACAGATTACTATAGCCCCCATCACCCTGAAATGGATATTTACCCAGCTTCTGTCTTGTTCTTAGTCTTCTCTTAAAAATCCTAACTTTTTTGCAGTGTCACAAGCTATGGAGCTGAAGTTTTCAGGGAACCATCTGCATACAGTGTTATTAAAATCTCTTTCCTGCATAGCAATGCCTACCTTAGATTTCAATATTCTGTATATATAACTAACTCTCAGGGGAGATGGGCTGTGTGCCTCACTTTATCAACAATTAATTTCATATGCTTTTTTACTGTTCAGTCACTCAGCATCATGAGATTCTTCTGCAACTCTACACAGTCAGGTTTAGCTTTGAGTACTCTGAAAAATTTTGTTTCATAAGGAAACTTTATCACTTCATTATTCAACATCATTTTCAGATAATTTCTGAATATGTTGAACAGTACACATTCTAGCAGAGATCCTGGGAGACTCACTTGATAGTCTGCCTCCATTTATTCCTACCTTTTGTTTCCTAATTATTAGTCAGTTAGTAATTCTGCAAGAAGACCTTTTCTCTGATCCCATGACAGCTTAAATTTCTTTGAGAGTCTTCAGTGATGGTCCTTGTCAAAATCTTTCAGGAATTTCAAGCATACTGTGTCAGCTTCTTCATATGTTCATTGACTTCCCTCTATAAAAATCTCTCTGAAGCTTTCCAGCTACACAGGAGTGAGATCCAGGCTCCTTAAATCTTAAGTTTATAACATAAGTCTCAAACAACAATTCCGTTTTTAACTTTCCCCCTAATGCTAAAGAATTATTCTGATTTATCATACCTTGGGTGCTTAACTTTGGTCACATTTGCATGGCCAGAAGGGCATGTCTCAGCTGGGTATACCTATGCCATACCTACAGACATGTCACAATCCAGTTTGATGGTACCTTTCACATAGACTAGTCGGCAAATTGCTCACCCAGGGTGCAGACAAGCAGAGTATGGGGCATCCTGCAGCCTTGAGAAGGGCAGAGCCTATGCTCCAGGTTCGTGCATCAACCACTAGATGATGCCATATCCTGGGCACAAACACGCACCAGCGCTCTCTCATCCTTCTTCCTAAACTCCCTTTGTCTAGAGATGTATGCAAGAATCTTGGGTTGAAGAGAGCAAGAAAGAAGGAAACTATCTAGTGCTAATGCTAAGTAAAGATAGAAGACCTGGGAGTCCCAGCGTCCCTTTGATGCTCTCAGTCTTCCCTTATTTTTGAAAATAAATTCAAGGTCTTCACTGTCTTCTTTAAAACAGGTTTTCTGTTTCCCCAGTCATCATCTTCTGCTCTTGCTCCCTACCAAATGTGAGATATTGTTGCTTTCTGGGTGAAATCATACCAGTGCCGTATGCAAGGGTATTATATCTTCCTTATCTGTACTGGGAGTATCCATTGTGCTACAAACAAGACAATCCATGTTGTTTGATCATCTGCATTTCCACACCTTTATATCAGTCAATCACCTTGGTCTAAAAACTGAGAAAAAACATTTCTGTATTTTTATTTGAACCTCGTTTATTTCCCAATTTCATGGAAAGTTTACTTTTTTCTATTCATATGGCTGAGAAGCTTTGGATTATCTGTTTTAACTTCCTTTGCAATGGCAAGCTGAATTAGACTTCTGGCAAGAGTTTTGGACTTTATTCTTAAATTTCCTGCTCTCCAAGATGAAGCTTTCATGATTTTTCCACTCCTTATAGAGTCTTATTATTCCTAAGTACTTCTTATGTGATTATTCATTCAATTATAAACAGATTCTTCCCTATTGATTTAATCTTATTTAAAATTCCTCCTCTCCTTAAAAATTCTTGATAGTTTAGACAAATCTGATTGAAAGAAATTTCTGTCAGCTTCACATTTAAGTTCCTAATTTCTGCACATCTGTTGACCTCAGTAGTTAGGTCTCTTAATTTCTTGTATTTGTTCTCTCAGATAGGAACCTTGATCTATTTTCTATATATTCCTCAAAGTAATTTAATTGGAATAATCTTGATGTCACTTAATTCAAGTAATTTTCTATGGCCAGATCTTCTACAACATCCTTGGTTTACCAAAGCAGATTCAAAAATAGACTTATTCCCTATACAGTCATGAAACCAGTAAGATATAAAACTATCTACTAATACATCCAGGAATAACTGAGTTCTACCAAGATTAGTTACTCAAGTTTTTGAGTTAGTTGAATTGTTGAGAAATTACTCATTTGTTACTCATTTTATAACTGGGAAGTTTTCCCACAATGACATCGTTCCCAGTAGGATTAACCACTGTAAAAGTTTCAAGACTTCTATATCCATATCCAGTTCTGATCCTGGAATCTATAGCAGGTTCTTAATACCACCTCTAGAGAACCTGTTTTAGAGAACCTTTAAAGGAATTTTGATCCAAATTGAATGTCTATGAGTCCTTTTTTAGCTATACTGCTTCGCTGAGACAGAATGCTAATCCACTGCATTTAACTTTGTTTCTGTCCTACCTGAAGAAATTACACTTTTCAGTGCCCTTAAGAATATTGAGTATATAATTATGGATGATATTTCACAATGTTATTGAAATCCCTGTAATAATTATTTTATTATCTAGACATCACCATCTCATTGCCCAGAATCCTTGCTTTAATAGGGGAATATTTCCATTTCTTTTAGATTTCACTCTCCTTAGTGAGTCTTTAAACTGACTGTTGACTATCAGACTGTAGCTTTTAGAAGTATCAAAACTTTCTTTTCTCTTCCAGTCAACATTCTGGTGATCTAGCATGCATTTCTCATCACGAAAATTTTTGGCATTGCTTGGTCCATGGGATGATGCCTGTTGCCCATCTTCAAGACTGTCCTTCTGTCCCCCAAACACAACGTTTATCAAGATCTACTATCTACATATGCAACCTCTGCATGCTGTTAAAGCTTTAAATCACATAATTGCATACCATGTTTCCAAGGACTGAAAAATTGCTGCTATTCTATGTAGATTCTGTGCAGTCCTATGGTGAGAGCTTTTTCTCTCATCTTGAGTTTCTCTTGCTTAAACTTACAGATCAAGGTGTATATACGTATTCATTTCCTGGTGTTAGGTATGATTCCAATTTATTTTTCTGATAAATAAAACAAGCTTTTTGACTTCAGAAGAAAAAATATACAACGCTTTATAGTAGTAACTATAATATTGATAATAATTAATTCATCTCTTTAATGCAGATGCAGCATACAGTTACACCAGAGTTTAGCAGAACCGATATGGATTTAAGTCACCATGTCCTTTGTGTTACATGTCTTACTTTCAAAATTACTGGTTGTAACTGAACAATGGTGATGGTAATTCTTATGACTAGTTACAGCAAGTGTATTCACAAGGATAAATAAAAAGTTCTCATCTCCTCTACAGGTCTGAGTAACTTTGTCATTTAAGAATACCAGAAATCCCATATTAAAAACACTGACATGGTCAGGTTCCCTAGGTAAAAAAAATCAGGAATGAACAAACTACCCAGAGGCGATTGAATGTCATTTTTTCTCAGAATCATTTGTTTCTGTATCACAGACCTGAGATAAGATTATGTGTAAAGTTAAAATGCCAGATTATTTTCTTTAAGACTTTCCTTTATATTTTAAATTTATTTTTCAGAAAGATCAAAAGTATCACTAAAATTAAATGTTAAAATTAATTTTTAAATCAATGGGGATAATATTCAACTTATCTGATGATAACTGTCTAAATGCAAGCTGCATAGTCTCAGCTAGTTATCTTGGCTCCTTGAGCTGTTGACACTTCTAGAAAGCATTCGTTTCTACTAAGAAAACATCAAGCATCGGGTTGAAGCATTCTGGAGATGTCAATTTCTGTCTGCTAAGTGTAGCGGGAACCTGAGTGATCAGGATTAGATCACATCCATAACTTTTAAAGGGAAAAATAGTTCAACAATTTCTCCCTTTGTCTTCTTCACAAAAAAAATGGTATTTTTGTATCATAAATTAAGTTTTAAGACTGTAATCCACAGTGACCAATCACAGGCTACTGATTGGAATCACATGTATATCAGTATTATCCCTCATTTTTCAGATAAAGTATAATTGCATCAGAATCAGAGTCAAAAGGACTAAAACTCCAAAATGAAATACATTTTTCTGGTGATAAATCCAAAAGTCTTTCTTTCATGCGGAAACACTTGTGAGACAGCCATTCTTTTCTCCATAAAGTACAATACACATGTCTACTTTTCATTTTGATTCATCAGAAACTTATGGTAGTGAGCAACTTAACCAAACAGTGATGACTGGTGGGGAGTGTGTATTACAGGAACTGTGTTTTATTACAGAGAGTTTGCAAAAAAAAATTTCCTTTTGTTCAGGTAGTTACAGCCTCTATGTTTTTAACAGTTTACAATTGCATTTCTTCAAACAAACAAGATTTTCTTACATAATTTTCTATTCTTTCATGTCCTTCTCCCTTTTTATGCCTTGCATCTTCATCTGCTGCTTTCTAATTGCTAGGGAAGGCAGACAAGATGCCCCATTGGGAACAGATGGCTTTCTGGAAATCTACCAACAAGGACTACTCCTGGAATAGATTTCATCTGCAGGCCCCACACAGAGGTAATATATGATACCTACAAATAGATAGTGCTCCAAAGGCTTAGGAAGGAAAAAAAAACATATCCTGCTGGAGTTCTTAAGCCTGTTATGACCACAACTTGCCAACAGAAAGGCAGGCATAAAAATGAATCCTATCTATAGCATTCAATTTTTTTAAATTAATTTTCTTTGCTTCCGTGTCAGTCCCTTTGACAAGGAGAGCTATGCTTAAAATGCATTGTTTCTAAAGGGATGTGTTTTACATCTCAATGGTGGATTTCATACAAAATTTGAAATCAGCTATAATGTTATCCGACTTTACAAAAATAGTGTGAGATGTAAGATAATATGCTAAAAGAATGTTAAAGTCTTCACAGGAGTAAGAATAAATAATATAGGAACAAATATGTTGGATTACAGTAAGTGTGAAGAATGGTCTTTGTCAATGTTATGTCTTTCTTTTCTGTGTTCTGCACCTTTACTTTACTTTCTTTCATCATAGACAGGAGAGATACTATTTGTAACATTTTATAAAATACATATTTGTCTTGTTTTGGTTTTCCTCAATCTAAAATAAAATAGATGATAACCATATTGTATACAGCTGTTCTGTGTGTCTGGAAAATATTATTCTGAGGTTATGGATGGGGCTATAAAACTGAGAGATCAGAGATATACTGTTTATGGTAAAAAAATACAAACTACAAATAGTAAAGTGACAACAGTACTCTGTATCGTCAGGATTCTAACCTCAGCCTTGAAATAAAGTGTGGTTTATTTATTGTTCCTGTTCACAAAGCAAAATGAATATTAGGGAACTTCTTTTTTCATTATTTATGAAACAAAAAAAAAAAACCACCCGTATTTTGTCTTTTTTGGCTATGGTTAAGAGTTAATGAAAAGGAATCCTAAATATTCAAATACTAGAATGCAAGTACAGGAATGAAAATATCAATGTTACTAATTTCATTATAGTTTTTTAACACTTTGGACATGTTGGTGTTTTGAGGAGGAAAAATGGCTTAACTGCTTTTTGCCCAGGTGGGTTCATGATAGGGTTACCAATGCTTGTGACCACTTTTGGAAATTTGAAGAAGTTCCTCTTTATTATAAAGAGAAACTGCATGGAATACTTGGAAACAAAATCACAAATTAGATGCATGTTAGCAGTACAAGAAAAAAAAAAAGACAGGAAAATACAACCTTTTGATAGAGGTAGAAAAAATGATACTTGCTTTCCTTAGAAGTATTCAGGAGAAATGGCAAACATGGAATAGCAAATAATAGTCAGAGTGTTTATATTATCTTTACAATATAAACTAGAAACAGCTATTTATGCTATAAAGGGGAGTAACTATAGAAATCTCATGTTGGAAAAGAAACATTCTTCAATTTTTGAGGCAATCTTTGGACATTTTTACCTACCCGCTCTTTGATTAAAGCTCATTTTGGTTTTGAGATAAAAATCTGTCAATTAAAGCAGAAGAGAAGGCTCCAGGGATACCTTATAGTGGCCTTCCGGTACCTAAAGGGGGCCTGCAGGAAAGATGGGGAGGGACTCTTTATCAAGGAGTGTAGTGGTAGGGCAAGAGGGAACGGGTTTAAAATGAAAGAGGGTAGATTAAGATTAGATATTAGGAAGAAGTTCTTTACTCTGAGGACAGTGAGACATTGGAACACATTTGCCCAGGGAAGTTGTGGAGGCCCCACCCCTGGAGGTGTTTAAGGCCAGGTTGGAGGGGATTTTTGGGCAACCTGGTCTAGTGGAAGGTGTCCTTGGCTTTGGCAAGGGGATTGGAACTAGATGACCTTTACAGTCTTTTCCAACTCTAAACATTCTATGATTCGAAGATGTCAAGCTCTGAATGGTAGCCATATGCACACATCGTGCCATGACTGGTGCTCCAGATACAGTACAGGGGTAAATCCTTAGGTGCAAAGAAGGAGCCCTTGGCACAGCTGAGATGGTTTGTTTTAGCTTGTCACAGTTGCTAACAGCCCCAAGGAGCTGTCAACCTGGCCAAGACAAGGACATGTTACTTGCTTGTCCACATCATCTTTTCCTTGGCTGGGCATCATGTCCATTGGTGAATTTTTCTGAGCGTCATGATGCAAAGTGCAGGGGAGCAGTGGACTCAAAGTGACTGAATCAATAAAGACTATTACAGATTAGCCAAGTCCCATGTACCGGGTATGAAATTTGCTTTCTTAACCTGGGTGAATGGTTTCGTCTAGCCTGAAACAGCTGTACAGTGCAGCAATAGTGCTTCTCTCCCGCTCTAGGACTTGACACGATCACCACAGCTTAGTCACATGAGCTTCTGGAGCAGGAGGAAGTAAGCAGCAAAGTATCCAGAAGGATGTGACAGTCAACGAGTGTATTTCCCATAAGCAGCCTTGCACCAAACACTTTCTCCCATCATGTAGCCAAAACACCCGGCCTTGGAGCACATGATATGGCATATCTGTGCATGCCTATCACATGAAGCAGTTCATCATAAGGCCAGAGGCCCATCATCTTTGTGAGACCTGGTGCATGAGTCTTGCATACCAGGGTTTCAGAAATTTGCAAGGACTTATAATATATTCTCTCTGTTAAAATTGCTTAAGTAAACAGAAAAGCATGTTAGCAAGGATTTAGCTGACCAAAGGTACTTGTCTGGAGTGCATCTCATCCTTGTGTAGATGGCTAGCAGAGATCAGATTAATTGCACTCTAAGAGTCTCAAATGACTAGAAATAATGTTAACTAACTTCAGTCTGACTCTGAACTGTGCCATGGTATTATCATTATTATTTACATTCTTGTTCCATGTCTATTGTGTCATCCCACTTATCCTACATGTATACAAGTAGAGTGTTTACAATCTTAGAATAAGTTAATGGACACTACAGTGCATAACTCAGAAGAAAATAAAAGAGTTCCCAGTTAGATCTGGTCACTACGAGTCATGTAGAGCCATTGCAGATCACCAGCAGTTTTTACACAGTCAAGACTGTTGCTGCAGACACGAGGGAAGGACTTGAAGGAAGATGTTGAAGTGTTTTTCAAACATGCTGGGGCAGGGGGCGCAGGGATGACTTTTCCATTGATGCCAGTGCACGAAAAACATTTCTGCAAGTGTGTTTCCTTTTCTATACACTTCAGAGGAATGTGCAGACTGCACCAATAATTTGACTAAAAAACCCTGAAATTGTCTAGTGAATGTTTTATTGACAAAATGCACTGGATTAGAACATAAGTATATCATAAACAGCAGAGGCAAAATTTCCTGTGGATCATTGTATTACTTTGTTTCATATAACCACCTTCAAAGACACTAGAGATCACCCATTAAGAGAAGGGCTGTCCATGTTCTCAGATGGTTCTTCCACTGCCTTTTCCAATGATGGTAAGGTCTGGGAGTGGAAAGTGAAAATAATTTTCTATGGATAGCTTTCTCCACAAAAGCTGTATCAGCTGAGGCTTTTGTCAGAGAAACACTCACTTGATCAGTCATGACTTTCAGCTGTGTTGACCTCAGCTGTGCTTGAGTCACCAGTCTAGAGGTAAAAAGCTCTTCCTAGCAATTCATTTTTCCAACAAGATTATAATCTTGAAACTGAAGCGAGATTATGTTGCTGCATTTCCCAGTCTCTTAACAATCTCTGTCAGGAAAAGTAGATGGATGTTGTTCCATTTCCTTTTATTATAGCTTTTGACATGGGAGGAAGTGGAATCTTTGCTCTTAACTCTTGGCGAGCAATCATAGCTTTGGGAGGAACACAGCCTTGAATACAGTAATTAGAATTCAATGCAACTATTACAATTAATGTGCATTAATTTCAGCATGTTAAACTGCTAAGTATATGAGGGATACATTCTTACAATTGGCAATAACAAGGACATCACCTTTAGCAGTGTCACAGATACTGTTAAGCAGAAACTGTGATCTAAATAACTTGTTAATAAACAGGACTGTGTAGTAATTTTATTGGTGGCAGGGTATTTGTCTGAATAATGCAGGGTGTCCCATCTTTTCCAAAGTTTTTACACTTCCAATCTAGGTTATGAATTATGATTTCTAACACCTTAGAGTTGTTATTTCTGAGTCCAAGCAGTTGGCTGTGAAGGAGGAGCCAGATACAAAAGTGATCAGGAGATCTTAAAGGTTTTCCTGGCCTTCAGCTTTTGTGGGTCATAACTTTTAAGTTCCAGCTCAATAATGAAACTTCCGTAGTTTTGACATCTCAGCTCAAATGTGCCTAAAATACTAGTCTGAGATCCATGTTGGTCAGATTTGAGCTGCATTTTTGTTTTCTAACAAAACATTGTTCAGGCTTTGAAATGCACGTATTTAACCTGCAGCATTTCTTTACATTCCTCTGTATTCACTATGTAAAATACCTGACATATTACAGTCACTGGAATAACATTCCAGCATAATCATATAGTCATTCAGAGCATTTGAAAGTTTTTAGTGGCCACTGTAAGGCACTGTGACAGAAAAACAAGTGCAATGTCTGACTAATCAATGATTATTGATGGAAGAATTAACAGGTAAGTCCATATAAAAATAAAAATCAAGCTTCCTGAAGTGTGGTTACCTTCATTTACATTGTAGATTTCACCTATTCTTCATCTATTATAGTAGATAATTATTGAAAGTTGCTACCTTCAACTTTAAATGGGTACTACTGTTTGAAACTACTTGTGAGTGCTACTGTGTAAAATTTAGGAATGAGCATGCATAAAGTTAATTGAACATGTGTTCTGTAGTCAAACTGGTAGAATAATTCAGTACCTTTTAGGAAAGATGCAAATTGCTTTTGTTTCCACAGAATAATTCAAATTAGGATAAACATGATCTATTAGGTTAACTTATCTGGTAAGATTATGCCAACAATTATTTTCAAGTATGGATTTAAATGAACCAAATGAAGTCATATTGTCCTCCACATACCTTACAGATGCACAACATGCTTCCAGCGATTCATACAGCCAGTGGCCCACTCCTTGATTCCCAGTGAACCATTCGATCATCCCCTGTCATGGAAGTATTTTTATTTCATGACAAAATACAGGTTTTCCATAACAGATTGCAGGAAATGTGGTACCACAAAGGTAGAGTACATTCATATTAGCATATCTGACCCAGATATTATCTGCACACCACAGCATATGACTGACCATGTGTCTCACATGACTCAAAATTTCTTCAGTTTATTAAATTTTGTTAAATAAAGTGATATTTCTATCACATGATGAGAGGCAGGTGGTATCATGTACTTGAATTACTCTGTAAGAATCTATCCTAAGATGTAGCACTGCATTGTTATCATTTTACAGCAAACTAATCTTTGCTATTAGAATAACCTTTTTCAACATTCATCCAAGATTTGCCTTTTTCCATTTCCATTGTAAGTGTTATTCTCTTTGGTTATTCTTAGTATTTAGCATTCTCTCCCGTATCTACTCATCAAATATGTATGGAGAGCTAGCAAATACCATTTTAGTTACTCTGTAACCAAGCAGCTATATTCCATTTGTAAGAGCTTTCCATCTGAAATAACACTTTCATCTGCACAGCTGGTTATACTTTTCCTCTTTGATCTTCCTTTGTTTGTTTACAGCTTTCTCTTATTTTAGAGCCTATATTATACACTCGTTACTGCTCTAGAGAAAAAAAATTATCTCTAATTTCTATTACCCATTATTTAAGTCATGCTGAGTTATTTTGCTGCGAGATGTATTAACATAAATATCCCAATTTAATTTACCAACTTACAGATCTACAGGTCTACAAAGTAACAATGTAAATAGCTAAGCTAACTTCAAATAGGCCACAGGACTCTTTGTCCTTAGGAGAAAGCTGAGTAAAAAGGAAAGCTCTCACCTGAAGATTTTATGCTAAATAATTCTTCCACATAGTCATTCCTGTATGTGCTCTAGTCTTTTGTCAAATTCAGAGCGTATTCAAGAAATTTAACCCTTGGATAAAATCCAATGCATAGGTCTTTTTGTTCTATCAGTAGTCTACAACAATTTAATATAAGTCACAACTGAAAAAATTAGGATGACTTCTCAAATTTCTAAATGTCCCGAAGCAAGATGATTTGGAGAATTTACAAAGAAATTAACGGTTGCTGCAAACGACAGTTGAAATAGGCATATATTGTGTTTCTAATACTATATCCACACAATCTTCCATCTCAATACAGCACGAAATATTTATTTATAGTAGATACAAAATGCAATATTTCCATATATCTTCTTTCTGACGTAATCTATAGACCACACTTCTTTTATTTTGGGTTTCAATTTTTTCCCTAAGATTTCAAATAAAAACACCTTTCATGAATTGTCAATTTTGAAAGAAGTTAACACTATTTATCAAATACGATTTTAAAATAACCCGAATGAGAAAAATTGTATTACAATAATTTTTAAAAGTAAAGAAGACCAAAATATCAAAAGATGGAGTTTTAATAGATATTAAATAGCTTTGCTCTCAGTCTTATGTAAGCAGGTACACTGTAACTTTATTTGGCACTTTATAGGCATTTTCAACAAGAATTCATTTCTAGTCTTTCATCTCCAGGAAGTTAAACAAGGTTGGATGAATGAAATAATATTTTTCATGAAAATGTATCATCTATTTATATATCTACAAACATGACTCATTGTTTTATAAACAACACGAATATTTCAAAAATTCAGTTAGGATACTGAATCTTTTCTGAAAAGGAAATGTGTCAAACAGAAAATGGGGCTGTGAGCTATTTGAACACAAACTAGAAAAAAGGTCACTTCTAAAAAAGAAAAGAAACAAATTTATTGCTGTTAAGTTGAAATTCTTTATTTTCCTTTTCTAGATCTAAATATCATCAGTTCTTATTGTCTGATAAATAATATTTTTTCTGCTTTTATATTTATGATTCGAGGCCTCGTCAAAAAAATATTAAAGAATATACAAAAAAGAACAACTTATAAAATGAAATTGGAATTAAATGTTGACGCCACCCAAAAAGGTGGGTGTTGTTCTGAAATTTTAATCAATTTAAAGCTTTTTGTTTTTTTAAGAACAAAATACAAACAAATTTGTACACAAAAAAAAAAAAGAAATCCCAACAAAACAACTAACCAAAAACCACAAAAAAACCCCAAAAACAAACCAACCAACCAACCAACCAACCAACCAACCAAAATCAATCAAAACCACCCCAAAGGGCAGTGCTACATTCTGGTCAATTCTTGTGCACCCTATATCAGGAATCCCTATTATGAAAGGGGGTGGGTGTGGTGGCGCATTTCCAGCTACAAAGTTCATAGCCAATACTGAAACAAAACCGTGTATCTAAAAAAAAAGATCTTTCTTTGGTCTAAAAAAAAAACCACCAACACCTTTTTCTTTTTTTTTTAACAGTGATTAGGGGACCTGAATATCATACTTTCTCAAGAAAAGCTTTCAGAGATTAACAGCTAGACAAGGGTAACTTTGAAGAGTCACTTAGAAGTATCTACAATGCCGACTGACTGCCTTCAAGGATCTTGAGGCTTTAAGCTGTGCAATGATGGATCAGCAATGCCTAAACACCTGGGACTGAGCTCAGCACAATTTGCAGTTTCTCATTCTCCGTGTCTCATTAGAACTGGAGAGAATTTCTCTCTGACTCACCTGGATCTGAAATCAGATTAGTTAGCATTTGTAAAGTATTCTGAGAACATCAGCTGATAAATTCCACAGAAAAAAACTCCAACAAACAACCCACATTAAAATTGTCAAACATTTCATATATCTGGAAGTCTCTTTAGAAGTTAGTTAAATAGGTTGAAAGAAAGAATCTATATGGTAAAAATCTGCAATCAAAATAAACAGACAGCCTTTGTTACACAGCATTACATAATTTTGGTTTACAGACATATTCTGTTGCAGCTGATAATAAGCCATGCAGTGTGAATGTGAATGTAAATGAAGTGCTAAATGATGAATTACACCACTCCGATTACACATCAGAAACAACATCCTTTATCTAAGCTGTTAGTGCCAAGAATATTACTTAATACAACAGGAAGGGTTGAAGGGAAATGGGGAAAAATGCAATGTAAGTACAGCATTAGTCAATAGCAAATGCAATGTGTAGACAGGGTATTCTTTTGTACCAGTGTGTTCAGAGTACATATTTGCATTATTCTCTAGGTTCTTTTAAGATATTTTTGGAGAAAATGTTTGATGAAAGATTGTGTTTGATTCATTCCATATTTTCCTTTGGATCATCAATAAAAACCTTTAAACCAGATGGAAAGAAGAGGTAACCAATACCATAGCCTCAAACTAAGTACTCAGATCCTGAGCTAGTTGAACACTTAAGCATATGTTTAGCTTTAAATATGTGTGTCCCATTCTGAGATTATTTGTGTGCTTAAAGTTAAGCATATATCCATATGTTTTGTTTATCAAAGCTGAACTGAGCTGCTTTCAGGCACAATACATATGTAATACTTACACTTCTAAAACACTTAACGTAGTCCTAACCATTTTTAGTCTAATTACCAGCAAAAAAGTATTCTCAATTCATTGACTTTCTATATCTTCTCCATTTCCAGCATGTTCTACATTATCAATCTACCTCTTAATCAACTCTTCATTCATTGTTAGCATATATAACATTGCATGAAATATAAACGAACTGTTCTGGTTTCCTCTCCTAAATCAGCAGAAGTGTTTGTCCAAAGCCAGATGTCCTACACAAATGATTGCTCTTAGTCTCTAGTATCTCTAAAGCAGAGGACCATACCAATCCACTACTTTTAACTGTGGATTCTCTTTCTCTAAGTATTGTCACATGCTGATCACCACTGATATCTACAGAAAGTTCTTAAAGGTCTGTTTCTATCTATCTTCTCTATTTCTTTGACTTCCACTGAAAGACAACACCATGTATGATGTCTGCAATAATTTCTGATGTTTCAAGGAAAATATTCTATGTTGTATAACGCATTTTGAATCTTCTTCAAATGAAGAGGACATTGTCACTGCCTATGCATTTCTGAGCGAGATAATCTGCCCTAAGTAAAAATAACACCATATGAGAGAGCCAATGGACCAAAGTATCACCCCTGCTTGCTCAAATTCTCATACTCCTTTCCACTGGGATAATAATACTGTGCAGAAGACTTGCATTTACTCCTTGGCTTGCTCTTTGTCACTGCCACAGGGGAGCAGCCTTAGCCATTGCAACAATGAGACACCAGGAGAAAAAAAGTGGAAGAGATCAGGTACACCAGCTAAACCACGAATATCTGTCCAGCTCTTTCAAAGGGCTTGCCTTGGTGCTACCGCTCACCACTTTGAAAATAAAGCTTCAAATGCAACACAAAGCAAAAGACAATCTAGCTCTACTGTAGGCACTGGCTCCACCAAGCTAACAGGAGGATCCTGGAGTAAAAATATGGCTTAGTCACCCAAGACACCAGGTCTTAAAGGGAACATGCCGGGAGCAGATCTGAAGGAATAAGTGCCTTTGTTACTTTGCCGCATTGAGAGTAGACCATTTTTTAAACCATCTTATTGCTTTTGCTTTCCTTTCATCTGCGGCCCATAGCCAAGGCTTTTGAGGAACTCAAACCGGGAACGTGGCCAACTGCTACAAAGGTTGTTACACGGTTTCCGAATTATGTTCTTGGGTAAGGCAGATGTTGTTTAAAATACGGCATGCAAAACACTAAAATAGGAATGACCAGTAAAGCAAGTAACTACAACAGCACATTCCCCAGAATAGATTTTATCCATCATGTATGTTTGGCAGCTGGTCTCTGAGTGTTGGACTAAGTGAGAAAAGAGAAAGGAAAAAAAAAAAAAGGAAAAAGAAAAAAGGAACAGTTTAAAAAGAATCCGAACCTCCTAAAGGCCAAGATGGAAAAGTGCATTTCCTCAAGAAAATGCCAGGAACTATTCTTCTTACTGTCCCATACTTTTCCAATTGCTCATTATTTAATTATAGTAATTTTACGGCATCTATTGTTACATTTCCTTACAGGCATAAAGAGAACAGAAAGTCTTTATCTAAAATTGCATTTATTTTAAACTGAAAAAATCACAAAACAAGGAAGAACAAAACTAAAGACTTGAAGTGTTTAATGTACCATGAGCTGGATGAAAGCAGAAAATAACTCATTTCTTACTAAACTAGCCTTTTACAAATGTGAAAAATACACACAGCCCCTCTGACTTCAACTGAAGCATTTGTACAGCGTCTTTCTTGTCTTAAGGAGGTTTCTCCAAAATCTTCCTTCTTGCAGCCAATGCTATTTCACCCAAGCTTTATAAAAGTTCTGGTGTCTGGAGGCAGCACTGTGAGGATTATGTCCTCTGAGTTTCAGTAGTTTGTACTGATACCTAGGCATCAAAAATTTCCCCAACCTTTTACAGACAGAAATTTAATTGTTGGACTTATTCTAGAGACATTATGTTAGACTGGCAGGGGCAATTAGACTCAAAGTACTTGTGTATAATATTTCTGATGTAAACATATGTATACATAATTCACGTGCAAACCTAGTGTCCTATAAAGATAAGGCAAAGCCTGAGAAATTAATTGCTCTATTTTCAGCAGAATTGTGCCTGGCTAAACATGGTCAGCACACTTGTTATGTATCTAAGAATTTAGCTGTCACCCAAACAACCTGCTTCCTTTTCAAATTGTGCCTTGGAAACGAGTGCCCCCATCCCCTCAGATAAAACATGCAAAATCAGGGGAAAAACGGGGACAGTAAGTACTGAGGTTGAGTGATTTTTCAACTTCTGATCTGCAGATTCACGGGTTACTAAGAAAAAAGAAACTCACTGCTCATAGCCTCCATCCAGATCTGAAGTTCCTGCAAAAAGCAAGTGAGCTACAGAAGGAGAAGGAACGTTGCAACAAGTTTCCCCTCATAATGCTCTCTCATGTAAATAACCTGCCCTGCTGATAACCTGCAGATCTTTTCGCTGATAACCTGCAGGTTATGAGCAGGGAAACACAGTACTACTGAGTCATACTCCCAACCCCCACCTATCCCTAAATCTCTAACAGCTAATAAAAAAAGGGAAATTGCTAAAATGAAAAACAAAAGCATTCTTTCTCAAGGAAAATCTTGTTCCCACAGAAAAGAAAAATACCAGAGACTCTCTAGTGACATCTAGGCTGTGCTACAGGTATATGGCATGATACCTCCTGGGGTTTGGTGGTTCAGGCCAAAGCAGTGCGTGTATCACCTTTAACAGAATTGCTTTGGATTTAACAGGGCTAGGAGGAAGACAAGATGTCTATCCAGACCTGGGTGTTAGGCATTATTCCCGTGTCCCACAATTCAGACATAGTATTGGAAATCTACTAAATATTCTTCTATTGCTTTAGGTTTTATCTGCTAAGTGTCCAGAGGTGACAGTTCTGGGTATATGCGCATCCATTGATACGAGAGACAGGTATGCCATACTGGGTTTATACACTCACAAAAGCATTTATTGGAATAGAAAGCAAAAAAAGCTTTTCTTCCCATCTGTACACTTGCTAACATTTGTCGTGCTGCTAACAATGAACAATGTCAGAAGATAACCTTGAAATCAACAATATTATCGACAGACCCTGAAGGTGATTAAGGATGAGTATTTGTCTCCCTTGAAGGCAGAGACATCTCAGTCTTTTTCCTTCATCTCCTCCTTCTTCAGAATGTTTTGGCAAATTGCACATTCCCTGCTGCAGCTTCTGCTGTCATCTCTTTTCCCTTGAACTTACATGTCAAAGAGGCTATTGCAGTTCTGATGTACTATACTCTGCTATAGGGCTGAGTTAATGTGCCTCATGAAGGGATAAAGAAATTCTTTCTTCCTGTTCACTCTTCTTCTGCAAAGAGTGTATCAGCTCAATAATTTTTTTTCTTTTTTCACTCCAATATTGTCTCTGCTCAACCTTGTCTTCCTTGTACACAGTCTACTCTTCAATGCTGATTTCTAAACTCAACCTGGAAAATTATAGTGCAAAAAGATGATGATCAGCCAGGGACAAAAAGGAGGAATTTTAGTCAGCCTCTACAGCTTAGACCGTATGGCTCCAGAATACTTTCAAGCTTGCAAGGGCAGGAGAAGGTCTTCACAGCACTTCAGCTGTATAGATAAAAAACAGAGAAAGGTTTATGTAAGTCCTGTGTTAAGCCCCAATGCTGCAAGAACATTTTGCACATTACTAAACTGTGCACGTGTAAAGAGGCCTTGCAGAGATTGCCTAACTGTGTTTGTAGAATCAGTCCTTAAAAAAACACATGGAAAAGTGAAACAGAAATAGGAGTCAGAATCACAGAACGGTTGCGGTCAGAATGGATCTCTGGATATTGACTAGTCCAATCCCCATGCTCAAAGCAGGGTCACCTACAACAGGTTACTGAAGACTTTGTATGGTTTGGTTTTTAGTATCTCCACAGATTGAGACTCTGAGCAATCTGTTCCAGTGTTTGATCACCCTCATAGGAAAAAGAAGTGGGTTTGTTGTGTTTAAACAGAATTTGGTGTATTTTGATTGCCTCAAAGTCTGTCTTCATCTTTTTTACACCTTTCCATCAGCTATTTATACACTTTGATAAGATCCCCCGAGTCTCCTCAAGGCTGAACAGTCCCAGGTCTCTCAGCCTTTCCTGATATGAAAGATGCTCCAGATGCTTCAGCATCTTTGTGGTCCTCCACTGAACTTGCTCCAGTAAGTTCACGCCTGTCCTGTCCTGGGGAGCCCAGAACTGCATCCAGCACTCCAGATGTGTCTGTGCAGAACAGAAGGGAAAGATTACCTGCCTTGACCTGCTTTTCTCAGGTAGCTCAGGGTGCTGTTGACAGTCCAAGGTGCTACAAGAGCACATTATCGGCTCACACTCATCTTGTCCACCATAACGTCAAGGTCCTTCTCTGCAAACTTGCTTTAAAGCTATGCAGCCTCCAGCCTATCCTGGTGCATGGAGTTACTCCTCTCCCAATAAAGGACTTTGTATTGCCCTTTGTTGAACTTTATGACATTCCTGTCTGCACGTTTCTCAAGCCTGTCAATGTTCTCTGAATGGCAGCACATCCATCTGGGTATATTAAGCACTCCTCCCAGTTTTATACCATCTGCAAACTTGCTGATTGTGCACTCTGTCCCATCATCCAGGTCACTAGTGAAGATGTTAAACAGTATTTGCCCCAGTATCAGCCCCCAGGGCACACCACTGATGACTGCCCCCAGGTGCATGTTGTACCACTGATCACAACCTTTGAGCTTGGCACATCAGGCCAGTAGGTTTCACTGTACCTCACTGTCCTCCTATCTAGTCCTGTTTCATCAGGTTCTTTATGAGGATCTTCTGGAACATGGTGTCAAAAGCCTTACTAAAGCAACATCCACTGCTGTCCTCTCATTCTCCAAGCCAGTTATCTCATTGTAGAAAGCTATTGGATTAGTTAGATATGAAAAGTTAGTTAAGAGATCATGCACTCATTTGTAGATGTGTGAGTATGTTCATGTATGTGCATATTTAAAATACATATTGAGACATAAAAAGGTGCAGAAAGTACTATAAAAACACAAGTTAACACTATGTATCTCATTTTAAAAATCACTTTATATGGTCTGTCCTGTTAGGAAGGATGAGCACAGCATACTCAAGAAATCTTCACCTCTGCCCAGGCTAGATGTGATAGGCAGGCAACATTCCACCCACAAGCTGCCAATGGGATGATTTCTGCAAAGTCACAGCTATGATGTAGTAAAAATATAATCATGATTTTGAGCACTGGCACAGAACATAATGTCTTTGAATCCAAGAAAAAGCATCTTTTCACATCTTCAAAGAAGCACAGCTGATGTTATAGCATGGGTTTTCCCCTGGAAGCAGAGACAACAGTCCTTGCGTGGTTTCTCCCCTGGAAGGGAACCTCACTTTCTCAGCAGCGCACAGACTTATTGCTCCAGCGCAGCTACTTCGGTCTTGTTATTTGTAGGTGGAACTAAACAACCAGATTCTAACTTAAAGCCCTCTGTCCTCAAGGTAATGGCATCGCAACATTAAGAAGATTTACAAAAGCAGAAGAGACTTTCTCAAAAATGGAATTTAATATCAAAATAATCAAGGTGAAAATAAATAAAGAAAAAAGGGCTTTAGAGAACTAAATCTTCTCTACTTAAAGCCCTTCTCAATTGACTCAGTCAGAACCTTAGAACATGAAATAAATATTCCTGTACATAGTTTCAAACACCACCATTTTTATTTCTACAGAGTAATTTCTGGAAGTCTCCCTGACATGTTCATAATTTGAAAGATATCTACTTATAGTATATATGTTTTATAAAAGTAGAAGATGAAAAGGAAAGGGTTAAGTAGACAGTATTGTGTGCCACAAGCAAATGCAGAATAAAGGGGGGAAGTGTGGAAGGAGGTGCAGAAATACAAGTCTGTGTCTGTCAAAACACGAGAATCAGAAATGATTAGAGTCCAAATTACAAGTCTGTCTGTCATGAAGCATGATAGATTTAAAATACAGGAGAAGGCAAATGACAGTTAAAAAACAAGCTGGAAAAACTTTTGCCAAAAAAGAAAAATCAGAGAAAAGTAGCCTGACACAGCCAATCAAATTAAGAGATCTCATCTTGATGGAAAATTGCTTATTGTAAATGAAGGTAAATAACTATCTAGATGAGAAACAGACAATGGAAATTAATGAATGCTCTGAACATCAGTGTTTACTGTATGAATCATTATCACTGAATCCATAGCCAACTAGATTAGAAAGAAGTTCAGAAATTACCTGAAATATTCTGTACAGCTGGACAGAAATTTGTTTGACGCAGCACAGTTCATTCACATCTGTGAAGGACACAGTCTTTGTGCTAATGTTCCTTAATATATCACAATAGGCTAACACTCTTTAAATAAAGTGACACATGGGATAGATATTTTAAAAGATGGGATATCCTAGAAGTTAATTTTCAGTGTGACTGGAAAGGACTCTCACTTCATATCCATCTTTTATGTGTGGTCTGCCTTATAAAACACTCCCCTTGCCTTTTATCCAGGTTTCAGGCTATGATGTAAAATAATATTGGCTTTGCAAATAAGTTTGTGGATAAAATAGTCACAGAAATATGAAGCTGAATGTGAAAATTCTATTTCCAATTTAGACTTGCCAAACTGTCAGAATATTTGTTATTTTTCTTAAAACCCTAGCTGCTAAAATCAAGAGAAAGTAGAATAATTTAAACTTTTGTTCAAAGAGATATTTTAGACACCTTAGAGGGTCAGTATCCTGAAATTGTGAAATAAGCAATGCAAATTACTCAGAAACCAGAAAGGAAAGAGAAAAAAATGCAACATTCATTAAATACAACATTCATTAAATGCAACATTCATTAAAAACACAAACAAAACAAACAAGCAAACAAAAAAAACCCACAAAACCCCCACCCAAACAAAACCAACCTTTAATGATTTTTAGGGCAAATTCATTACTTTCTGAACCTTGCTTATCAGTTTGGCAACGTTTCATATCTGGAGCACTTCAGTAATACGGGGGAGATCGGGTGAAAATTATTGTATTGAATTTTAAAGCATTATGAGTTAGCTCATAAATTTGAATTTGTGTCCCAGTTCAGATTCTAAATTTGGAGGTTTCCAGATCCAAGATTTTGCTCTGCACTCACCACTAATTTGTGTTGATGCATAAATAAGGCTGAGTGGGAGAGTGGGGGGAAAAGGAAGCAAACTCAACACCATCACCGTGTGCACTGACAAGTTTTCTATCAGCCATTTTGTTCAGCAGCCAACAACAATCTTTTGTACATAGAGGTTGCTGAGAAGAGGTGGCAAAGTTACTCCTCTGGGAACAGGATGATCTATCTTTTAGGCAATGTGTCTCAGTATACTTTTTTTCAAACCCCCTTTATTATGAATGGATATCTAACTTTAACCCCAAAGGGTATGTTTCCATTCTACCTGAACCACCTTAAGTACTAAATATCCTTTAGAGACACAGCTTCCAGCATTCATGTCACCTTGTTGAGTCTCATCTACCCTTGCAGTTGACGAATCAGTAGATAATGATATTTCCTGAGATTATATTATCCAGTAAGCACCGTTTCAAATTTGCCCTCGTCTGAAGAAAGCTGAACAAGCTAGGATGCTTTTGCACTTAATGAAAAATAAAGAAATTTAAGAGATGGTCTGTTTATGTTGATTAATAATGGCCTTCCATTGCCCCTGAAAACAGTCCTCCTCTAAAGCACTGGAAGAGCTAGTATCTGTAGCAGATGTCTTTTAAAGTTGCACCGATAGTTTTTGTATATTCACACACAGTATAAAATGAAACAATTGTGCCTAGAATGGCTTCATCTTGCCAATCTCTAACACCTTGCACATAAGGAAATCCTTTAACAATGGAATGAAGTCCAAACTAAACAGAGCAGAATTGTTTTGAAGGATGGCTCATTTCCTACTTCTGGCTCTTTACTGTTGATTATTTAAGCACTCATTTCACTTTATAAATGGAAACTGAATCACAGTTTACTGCTGGAAAATTATTGGAAATCAGAGTCCATTCGAGTCACAGACATGGCTATTTCCTCTCTGGACAGGAAGACTATGCTCAAATGGTCCTTTCGGGAGCTCTGAATGATAAAAAACCTGTTTCTAGCCTCTTTCAAAAAGATCTGTGTAGTGTTTTCATATTTCACTCAGAAAAAAAAGAAGTCAGGATGTCCCTCTCCAAACATGGATGTTAGAGCAGGAAAAAGGAAAGGTGAATATACATTTTTCTACTTGTCTAGACAGCATAAAGTCTCTTTGCAAACCTGGAATGAGACAGACCCTCTAGCTTCTCACTTCCCTCTTTATAACTTATTCGTCTTTATTTATTTTCATTTATATACAAAAGAAGACTGGAAAAGGCAGGTCCATGGTTGTAGGCACATGACTATTTCTGTAACCAATTGTTACAATGCATTGGAACTCGATGATCTTGAAGTTCTTTTCCAACCTAAACCATTCTAAGATTCTATAATTCCTTTCAGCTCATCTGAAAATGCTAACAATTTCCAGATAGAAGCTAAACAATGAACACCCCACCCCTCCCTTCCCTCTTGCTCTAGTCTCTGTCCTTCTCTAAGAGCCAGAGAAAGTAGGTGGATTTCACTGTTTGTCTTAAAAAGCAGGTGCAGGATATTTGTGTTAAGTTCTAAAGTCCAGAGACTGTAGAAGATTTTGAGTCATCCAAAGCTGGTATTCTCAGTGAGTCTGAAAGCAGAGGCAGCAGAGTTGGATTGGGGAAGCCTAGGGAAAACTGTGGCTGCTGATGGGGTGGGCAAGGCAGACACCAGCCCTTTCACAAGTACTGCAGGGCTGTAGTTCAGACTGTTTAAACCACAGCCATGCCAGTACCATAATCACAGAGAAGTTGTTTTCTGTGGCACAAGGCACTTGATGAAATACCAGTTTCTGTGGCACAGACGTCTACAGTTGTCTAGACTCCTTCATTATCAGTGGAGAAAGACAGGCACTTTTGAGAGCACAGTTTAGTTCCTCTTCAATTAGATGGCCCTAACAGGCCAGCTTAATTCCATTTTAAAAATACTTTTTTTTTTTTTTTTTTAATATATATATATATACAGGGGGCACAGGTTGACTGGCCTAGACATAAATATCCACACTAAAGACTTGAAGTTTTGGACTACTTTAATGGCAAACACTTGTCACAGTACTCCAGACACCCTTTCACGAGTACTGAACAGGGTAAAGTGCTCACTCAGGTCCTTTTCTTCAGTTACTTTCTAGTCAGCTGATTCCCAGCTTTTACTGTTGCATGGGGCTACTCTATCCCAGGTGCAGGACTTTGTAGTTATCTTGGCTGAACTTCACGAGGTTCATGTCATCTCATTTCTCCAGCTTCTGGAGTCCCTCTGAATTGCAGCCCTACTCTCCAGAATATTGACTGTTCCTCCCACATCACTGATCTTGTTGAGAGCGCACTCCATCCCATCACCTAGGTCACTGATGAAGACATTAAAAAGTACTGGTCTCAATACTGACCCCGTGAGGAAACTGGCTGCCACTTGGACTTCATAGCAGTGATCAAAATCTTTTGAGACTTGCCATCCAGGTAATTTTCTATGAACTCACAAGTCCAAATACCCTGACTGTATCTTACCCTCTTAGCCATGGAAAATACCTGTTGCTCTTCTCTCATCTACCAAGCCATCTGTCTCATTAGAGAAACCAATTAGACTGGTCATGCTTGATTTGTAAATTTGTGCTGGCTGTTCCCAGTTTTCGTGTCTTTTCCATGCCTGGGCATGGCTCCCAGGAGGGTATGTTTCATGATTTTTCATCTCCCCTGCCCACCTCCGGCCCTGGGCACTGGGCACCTCCCTGGGGATGGGGGTGGACTAGGATATGGGCCAGTGGATGAGCTTGGCTTGGTAGGGCCCATGGCTGGGCAGGGGTGGGCTGTGGAGAGCTGGAGAATAGTCCTGCTGCAGCATTGCTGGGGCAGGAGTTGATGGCCCTGGGGGCTGACGTGGTGTCCTGGGCTTTGGCAGGTGGGGGTAGCCCTGGGGAGGCTGGTGGTGCCTTCAGGACTGCAGCAAAAGGAAGGTTGAGAGGCATTTGCACAGACTCCAAGATTTGGAGCTAAAGTCATGACCAGGAGAGGAAACCCCAGCTATATAAGGTAACAGAAAGGGAGAGAATGAAAATCGTCTTCTTGAGTGCTGTTCACGAGAGAAGTTTGGGTATACTTTGCAGATCAAAGTAATTTCTGTACTGGGACTGAGGTTTAGGAAGCCATGGAGGGCATGATCTTCTTCTGCCTGTGATGCTTATTTGTATCTGCTAAGCCACCCTGACATGGGGGACTCAGCCACTCACTTAATCCTGCTGCAACTGATCCCTCCACAGCCTCTGTGGACAGAGAGAGTCACAGAGAGAGCTGCCTGCTTCCAGCCTGCCCCCAAGCAGCCATCCAGATCACCATCATGCTTTCCATATGTGCACACACCTCAGGAAGAAAAGCAAAGAAAATTGTCATTCAAGTTTCTACAACTTTTTTTTTTTTTTCTGTTTAATTGCCACTTGTGATGCATTTCTGCAGAGCAGCTATAAAGAAGCCTCTGTTAACAGTTTCCACAACGTTTTTCTGACAAGGACCTTGAACTAGGTACTCTAGGCAGTTGTTTACTTAATTTGTCCTTGAGATCCGTTCCCTGACCTTTCTGCTTTCAGAGAACAATTCTTCCAAGAAAGGCTGTATATTTTGTATGGCCAGTAAAATTCATTACTTGATATAGAAATAGTGTTTTTGATGTAGGAGGTTTCAGAAAAACGCAAGAAAAAATAAGCCTATGCCTTCCAAGTCCTCAGGATGAGGTAAGAAAAATAGTTAGGGAAAAAAATATCTTTAAATAAAATGATGAATTCTCTAAATGGAGCATAGTGCCCATCCATAAAACATAGAATCAGACAAGGAAATCTGCTATTGTCCACACACATTTGATTCTTGGCATTACTACACTGGGTTTTGGCTCAGATAGAGTTAAATTTTTACATTGTAGCTCCTATGGTGCTATGTTTTGGAGCTGTGACCAAAACAGTGTTGATAACTCACCAATGTTTTACTTATTGCTGAGCAGTGCTTACACAGAGTCAAGGCCTTTTCTGCTCCTCACACCATCTCACCAGCGAGCTGGCCGGGGGTGTACATGAAGTTGGGAGGAGACACATCCAGGACAGCTGACCACAAATGACCAAAGGGATATTCCATACCATACAACGTCATACTCAGCAATAGAAGATGGGGGAAGAAGAAGCAAGGGGGGACATTCAGAGTGATGGAGTTAGTCTTCCTAAGTAGCCATTACATGTGATGCAGCCCTGCTTTCCTGGAAATGGCTGAGCACCTGCATGCCCATAGGAAGATGTGAATGAATTCCTTGCTTTGCCTTGCTTGTGTGTGCAGCTTTTGCTTTGCCTGTTAAACTGCTTTTATCTCAACCCAGAAGTTTTCTCCCTTTTGCCCTTCCAATTCTCTTCCCCATCCCCACAGGTGGGGGACTGAGTGAGCGGCTGTGTGGGGCTGAGCTGCCTAACTGGGTTAAATCATGACAATTACTAATATCCTGTATTTCCACACCTTCAGCACAGTGCTCAGAGATCCCAAGTGACATGGGATACTTGTTATAACATGTGCAGAAGCACTTTTATCATCTCCTCCCTCCACACCTCCAGTTTAGGAATTTGTTGTCAGATATCACGGGGATTAGTTTCAAATGTCAAAAGCAGATGTGGGGTTATGAACAAAGCTTTTTTTTTTTTTTTTTTAAAAAAAGGAAATATATAAACCTGCATTTCAGACACCTTAAATAAAGAAATGTGAATCACTTCAAACAATCCCCGTTTTGCAAAGCTATTTAATATTCTAGACTGCTGGTCTGCAGGCGTCCAAATGGAATGCTAATTATCCACTTTCTTCCCCAGCTAAAAGCTTCACAGAAGCTGACAGAAGGAAAGGCACTAGACTGTTGAACAACAATACCATGCTTTCAGTGGGAAAGACAACTATAAAATGTTTCCTGCAGCCTAATTCTTCTAGTATCAGCTGATCCTTTACTAGTCCCTACTTGACACCAATTAATGTCTCCTCTACAGCTTACTATTCCCCAGGGCCTTAGCTGATATTCCTTTACATTATGCTGCGTTTAAAGTGGAGGTTGGGAAGAACACATTGAGCCTCAAACACAGCAGAGTGATACATTTAAATTCCCTTAATCTGATGAGGTATCTTTTATTAGTCTTTCATTGCCCAGCAAAGGTATTTCCAAGATTGCTAGTTCACTGGAATGTCTCCATCATCTTTTTCTTAAAACAAGTGATGTCCCAACTAAAAAGCAGAGGGAAGCTTCACCTCTTACTGTCCATCAAGCCAAACACAGAGGTAATTTACTGAACAATTTTTAATGTGCCTTCCCAACTCACTGCCTCTAAGTTTAATTATTTGTTGATGCACAGAGAGTAGTTCTGTTCTTCATAACATTGTTGAGGATTGCCTCAGAATGAGGAAGAATATTTAGGCAAGGTTTGTCAGGAAAGGTAATATCACCTGATGCATTTGGAAAACAGTCAAACTTTGGACTTTTCATATCAATAACATATATGCATGAAAGGTTTTCTTATTGTCTAGCAAAACATGTTAAATCTTTTGACAAGTTCACTTAATTTCACTTGAACCGTGGTATTCAAAACAGTTTTCTTGTTATTGAACAGCTATCAATATCAATACTCTGCAAGAACATTTTTATATACTAATGCCCTGGGTAACATAACCTAACCTATTTGTAATGCTTTTTTTCTATAAAATGCAGGGTTCTTACAGACATTATAGACTTTAAATTCACATTCCAACCATTTGTTACTAAACTTCCTATTTGATGCTTTTGGAGTAAGTAAAATAAGGAGAAGATAACAGCTCAAAGCTGTCTGTAACCTCTGGAAAGGCAAATTATCATAGCTCATCCTTTAGGCGATAAGTACACAACATAAGTACACAACTCCAAGCCAGTACACGAACCTACTGTCAATGTTTCCTCTGCCTGGAAATGTAAGGGTTTATTTGAACTGAACCCTGTTATAGCAATGTCACTGCCAAGTACTGAGGCTTCAAGAGATGCAGTGATCTGATCTAACAGCAATGAGGAGTTCAGGCTTCTGTCTCCCTTTCTCCTCTTCTGCCTGGTCCTGGCCACACACTCCCATTTGGTGCCAGTTCTGAGCCGAAATAACTCACCAACCTACAAAAAAAAAAACAAACCCAAACATCCTACCAAAAGAAGAAAAAGAAGGATAACTTTCTATTGGTCTATGAAATGGAACTGTTTATGGAAGAGTTCAGAAAGTGTCTTGACCAATACAAAGAAGGGCATAGGGTTTTGATTCCTGGAGCTGGGAAGAAGGGAGGGAAACGTCTGAGAGAGAGAACTGAATGACAGCCCTGCGCTTTTGGAAAGTACACTGCATTGGGGCCACATAAGTGTTCATGAAAACACAGGCTAAGTTTGCACACGGTACAGTGATTCTTCCCAGAGGTTCAATTATGCCATTCTCTAAAGTCCAGTGTCTGTCTTGTTGTTTTATTTATGATTTTTGTTCTAAATTTTCATCTCTTCTGAAAATGCTGAGCCCAGGAGACAGGGTTGGGAGTAACCGTGAGGAATCCGAGCACATCCTCTTCGTCTCCCCCATTCTCACAGCTGCACAATTCATTTCAATCTGGAGCATTGAGTGTCTTCACTCTTCTCTTCTGAATCTGTCTGATCTCTCTAGTTCCATCAACTGTGTTAGCTCCTAAGTACAAGAGAAACGTCCACTGCTCAAAGATTTTAAATAATCTTACCTATACCCAGTCTACAATGGAACACACGCTTCTGTAGGGCTCCTCCTAGTGACGTGCCCACTTTCTTCCAGGTCTTCACAATTTTGTTCTTAAGTGGTTTTTCCTCGTTTGCACTGATTCAGCTCTTCTGATTCTGAAAAATAAAAGTATTATTCACACTTCATTTGTATGTGCTCAGTATGAAGAATTGGAACAACAGCTGAGAAACTGTATTTTGTTTCCTGGCCAATATGGCACGTGTAAAGCTTGTGGAGCAGCAGCTGAAAGGCTGTGTTTTTAGTTTTGGGACCAATTTGACATCTTTTAGCAATTTTTTTGGGCAGCAATTCAGAAGACTCAGATTCTTCCCCCACCCCAGACACCAATCTGGTATCTTTCCATCTCAGATTTTTGACACCTTTTGTCAGTGGAAATCAATAAACAAAGTCTGAAAATAATTTTCTCTTCAAAAATAAACTATTATGGAGATTTCTGATATAATTTTTGGCCAGTGTATGACTTTAAAACACAGGGTTTTGGTCTTCCCTTGCCTATGTTATGATACATTTATTATACTTTATTTTAAAATTTAATTAGTTTTTCTTTTCATAGAATCATAGTACAGTTTGGGTTAGAAGAGACCTTTAAAGGTCATCTAGTCCAACCCCCCTGCAATAAGCAGGGGCATCTTCAACTAGATCAGGTTGCTCAGAGCCCTGTCCAACCTGACCTGGAGTGTTTCCAGGGACGGGGCATCTACCACCTCTCTGGGCAACCTGTGCCAGTGTTTCACTACCCTCATGGTAAAACTATCTTCTTTCGATCTAGTGTGAATCTTCCCTCTTTTAGTTTAAAGCCATTACCCCTTGTCCTATTGCAACACACCCTGCTAAAATATTTTTGAAATTAAATCTGAGAATGGGTATGTTTCAGCCATATTTTGAAGTGAATGATTAGCAAAATTTTATTACAGAATTTGAAGGGTGATTGCTGAGGTTATTGGGAATTTTTGTTATAAGGCCTCAGATATTTTTCATACACCTGATCCCTTTAATGTAGTTTTTTATAAACCTGTTCTTCATGAAAGGTGCCAAACAACATCCTTCTAACCGCAATTCACTGTTCATCTCATGACAATCGTCTGCATACTTTTTGTCTCTTAGTCACATTTAGGAGATAGAGAATATTGCAGTTTCCATATCTAAAAGACTTTGTCCAGCAAAGAATCTAATTCCAGGGTAATATATATAACACAGGCTTCCACTTATTAGGGACGAGGTTGAAAATAATTTTATGTGGCTATCAAGCAGTGCTTTATATCACAGTAATAACATCTTATTTTATTTGATGTGGTCTAGACTAAAACATAAATGGCAGCAAATGGCAACATGCAGGTATGATTTGAAATCTTTTGCTTCCTAATTTAAACCCATTGAGAACTATGAGACTCATATAAGGAGACATTATCTTACATTGAACTACTTAGTAGTTTCTTTGGTATGTTGAGGTTTTTTAGCAGTAGCTATTTGGGGGGCATATTGCTGAACTGGGTATATAACTTGCCTGGCAGTGGTATTTCCCATGTCCCAGTATAGTCATTCCTATGTGCTTGAAACATATGTAAAGCGAAAGACTGACATTAACAATTCTCTTTGACTGCATTGATTTTGTCTGCACTACCAATCTGCAGATAAAAAAGTTAAATTCTTTCCAATATTTTTTCAATTCACTTAGATTTTATGTCTCTGTAGAACGTTGGCATACTCAGCTAGCATAAATCCAAGTAAAGATCCAAATGTTCTTATCCCCTATTTTGGGGGACGAAGACGAAAGGTAAAAATTTTTCCTAGGCTTACATAGGGGGCAAACAACAGAATCAAAAGGCAATCCTGTACTTGACCAGAGACCACACTTTCCCTTGAATCTCATAACTTACAGTGAATAAAAAAAAACACCCTCTAGTCTCACCTGAGCTCAGGAACTGAACCTGTATATATTATTATTTTCATATCTTTACCTGGGTGAATATGCACAGAATACTGTTCTAGCGGGTCAGAACCATTATCATGGCCAAAAAGATCCCTGCGGATGCCAGGGAGCAGTAGAGCAGCAGTGGGATGAGCCTAGATTGGAACATGGTGCCACTGCACATTGAATGCTGGTTGCTAACAGCTCCTCCCATGGGGCAGGAGCACAGTTCATAAAACTGCGGTCTGAAGGAGCCCGGGCAGGGCGATTGAAGGCTGTGTAATCAGAGGTCCTCTACTTCACATTGGGACAATCTGCCTGAGGCTTGATATACTGCTGCTAGGACCACAGAATTCCAACGACATTAAACGTCCTCTTTGCATGGAAAGACTTCTTTCCAGTAATTCCTTTCTTGAGTATCATGAATTTTCAGTGGGATTTCTGTTTAGGGTCATTCTTGGATTAGGCAAAATTATTCATAGAGACTGCATGAGTGCCTTTTTACAGACTTCTATTCCTTTACAATTTGATTTAAAAATCCTTTCCTCAGTTTATAACTACAATATTTTTCCAATGCAAGCTCCATTCAGTCCTCAAAGCTGTACATCAGGGCACTAGTTTATAATTATGAACTTTGTTTCCTCCTTAGTTACTATTTTCCTTCTTTGCACTGCTTCACTTGAGCAATTTCACACAAAAAGATCACCCCATTAGCCTGTGCCATCATTCAGTTAATAAAACAAAATGAAAAAGTCAATGTAAAAGGGATCCATAAGCAAAATCACATCGATCTATGAATAAAGTAATTTAACCTGAAAAAGCCTTTTCAGTTGCCCAGACAACTTCCATATGCCTTGGCTCACACTATATGCATGTTTGTGTGTGTAAAATGAGAGGGAGAGAAAGAACAAATAAGTAAAAGGAGATGCAATCAAAAGTATGTGCATGGTAATGAAGGACTCTCCTCAGAAACAGAGCTAATCCCACGAAGCTTACAAATTGTTTTATTTTGGTCTTCAGCTCTTTGCATCCTATCGTTTATCAGACAGGCTGGTGCAGGCAGATGGTTCTAACCTGTAGTACTTGTTACACTAAGTCCCTTAGCTGAATCGTGCATACAATTAAATACTGATTATAGTTTTACCACTTGTGAGATTTGTCATTTGTTGCATGTGGTTATTTTCTTTCCATCTTATTGTTTATGCACATGGGCAATCTGCATGTTTGGTCCTGGCTTTCTAGGAGAACCTGATAAAAAGAGACTTAGAGATCCCTTATTGTCAAATCTCAGTAACCAAAATTGAAACCCGCAAATTTAACCCAAAATCATTGACTGATTTTCAGATATACTATTTCCTACCCTAGATACGTTACAGCCAATAAGATTGTTTTTCTTCCACTGAGGCAAAAATGAAAAATATTTCATGTCATCAAAAATTTCTTCTGGATGTTGCCAAAAGATCTGTGTGTAGTTATTTTTCTGTGCATGCAAGACAATGATTTATTCTTTTTATTATTAAAAAAAAACACAACCAAAACCAAAACAAAAACCCAAACAAAATAACAAGACATAAATGGAGTTCTTTCTATGAACATTTTGTAGCAATGATGTCTCATCCCAATTATGTAAGAAAATTTCATCTTTTTCTCTTTATTACCAATTCAATGGGGCAAGGAAGAACTGTGGCATAAAAAAAAGTCAAAAGTCAGTGTAGTATTTCCAGGAGAAAGACAGATTAAACACAAGTATTTTTAATATTGCTATGGGAGATATAATTTCAAGACTGCCATTTCTTTCTAAGTGGGTCTTTTATTTACATTTAGGTATCCAATGCTGGAAAATTTAGGAAACAATTTAAATGAAATCATGGATGGTAAAGCCTGCTACTGAAGTTCCATGTTTGTTCCTTTGCCAAATCAGGAATATTTACTATGATATTTTTCTTCAGTCTTATACAGTACTTTCTGTATCAAAAATAATAAATTCAATCACTTGTTGGATGCTGTTATTCCATATTCCTCTCCTGTAAGTCTCACACTAGTAGTAAGACCTCCTTTGTTGCACACGTCAGAACAGGACTATTCCCAGCAGTAAATATTTAATTCTCTGACAGTCAATGAAGAAAAACACGTCGGCCTGAATCATTTTATGTAGTTAGAATAAAAGTGGTAGCACTCATTTTAAGCAAAAGTGGAGGTAGGCATAAATGTAGAAAGAGGTGACGTGGTGAAGAGAGAAGAGGGAGAGACTGCCCATCTGCAATGGCTGCACCATGGTGCTTGAACCTGAGGACAAACAACAAACCAGGCTGGCCTAGGAGGGGTGCTGCAAGCACCTGAGTTCCCCATCACCTCACTCTTTATTCAGCTCAAGCTGACTAGACCCCTTTTTCCACATCTGACAGGTTTTAAGAGTTAGATGTGTTCTAGCGGTTGGTAGCTGTTGACTTTGCCCCTGCAGGTGACCAGTTTCAGTCATAGTCAGTCAACTCTACTCTTTTGGACTCTTATCAAAAGAAATGAGGGATCATTGCTTTACATACAGGAAATTCTGTTGCCTTTTTTTTTTTTTTTTTTTTTTTTTTAATGCAAGTAACTTTGTGCAGAAGGCTGGAATAAAGCCTATATAGCATTTACATCATAGTTATATCTTGTTTGGAGGATATAAATTAGATGACCCACTGAAAAGGAACAGTTTCATCCTAACAAGAAAATACTTAAGATCTGACTCCTCAAATAAATCTTTGTGTTTGCTCCACTACTTGGAATGGCATGCAGCAATTCTTAGGGGCACCTGTAATGTACGCTGGCATATCAGCTACAATTTTGAAAATCTTTACACAATAGTAGATACTATTTTGCTCCTGACTTGCTAAAATTACTTATAGAGAGTCGCAGTTCTCACCACAGGGAGAGCCCCTTTCTCATCCCTGTTGAAAGTCTGAAAATCTCTAAATGAAATCTCTGTTAGATTTGAAAGTTATTCGCACAAATATCTTTCCTTTTGGCTACATTTCCCCACTAAGCAGTGTCAGAGCACAGACACTGGGACTCACTCATCTGTAGTTTCTTTATTGGTTAGAATAGTTCCTCACATAGTTTTGGTCAGCTGGAACTCTTCCAAATGATTCCCAGGCATTCCCAGGCACAGTTTGGGGTTACCACATGACAAGGATCACTCCTGATAAGCAATTTGGATGAAGCTACCCCGCTCTAAAAGCAAAGAGAGTTCAACTGTATGGAGATGACCAGACTATGCCAGCTGGCCTCAGTCCAGAGAATGGGCCCTAGCGCTGTTTAGTTGACTACTTCTATTAGATGCATTTTCTGGGTCTCTTATATATGGCTGTGTACATGTATCAAATATATGGCCATTCTTGTAAAATGGCTGGAAGACCAGTTGAATAGACTGTAACTTTTCTATTAGGAAAGTGCTAAAGTATTAAATACTTAATGCAGGACACCAAAAGTATATTTTGGACTAGCTTTCTGTTATCAACGTGTCCTATTCTGCATTGCTGCTCTTTCTTTGGTTTAATTGAATATCCCAAGTAAAAAGTGACAAAAAGAAAAAAGAAAATTTAATCCAGAATGACCACTTTGCTGGTAAACTGCATTTGCTTCAATATAACATTTTTGTTAGAGTTGCTTTCATTTTTGAAAGAAAGGTCAAATACATCTTCTTGGAGAAAAAGATCATTTTAAGACCAGTTTCTAATGAATGACAGTAGCATACTGCAGGAATAGGTTAGGCTATTGTGTTCATTTAGTTCCTATATTCATTGTGACCCCACTGTGATTATACAAAATGCTTTATCACATGTAAAGGCATAACTTCCTCAGTCCAATAAGGCTGAACAGAAGTGTCATTAGCAAGTACGGCCAGAAAGTAAGAGGCTCTTATCGCGGCATCCTTTATAGATTTAGATACTTCATTATGTGAAATGAAATATAAGGCATACCCACATACAGTGTGGGTGTGAATTAGACCTTATGAAACATGAATACCCTTTGATAAATGCATAAGATACAGGAAAAAAAAAGACAAAACCTCTCAATATAGTTTAGTTCTACTCCATAGAAAAAGAAACAGGGCATAAGTTAAACAGAGCCTGAATTTTTTACCAGTGTTGAACAAATTTTAGTGTTTCTGGTGTGTTTCCTGAGAAAATTCTTGTGAAGCAGTAAACACTATGGAAGCCCAAGTTCATTGTATCTCTGACGATGTCTAAGTTTTCCATGCTCAGTCTGAGGTAGCTATCAAGATCTATTTTCAAGATATATTATTTAATTTCCTTCTCGAAATCTGTTTTCCAGGCACGATACACTAGCTGCTTTGAAAAGGGAGTTGTTTTTTTCTTTTTTTCCCAGAGAGCTTTCACTTCAACAGATCAGCCACTGACATCTCAGGTTAAGCTATCTCAGCATAATCACTGATACTACAGGGTTTGCAGGAAGTGAAATGAGCTCTGTGAAGGTTTCAGGTCAAATATTAATCTACCTGACAGTAGCATGTCTGGAAAGTTTCATCTTCAGCATTCCAATGATGCCTAAATCCTTCCCACCTGCTGGGACGGCACCGATTCTCAAATTATAAGATAATTTAGAATAAAAAATTTGCATTTAAAAGTCTATTTGAAGAAGGGATTTTATCTGCTTCCTGTAACTTCGTATACTCTAGTAGTGAGCAAAGGCTGGAAACTGAGTGTTATATATTCTTTTTAACTGTTTCTTAGTTTGTTTATCCTGCTTCAAAGAAAAGCCAGGTCTCAGACACAAGCTTTTGAAGTCAGTGAAAGATATCATCTGTCTATTCTGTGGCTGGGAATGGATAATGCTCATTTAATCTATGTACATGGCATTTTTATACACCAGCGTAAAAGAATACAGCAGTAGTTGTATTGTTCCCCAAAGAAGTTCCTCTTTAGCAAAAATACAGGCATAATTAAGAATATTAATACCGTGTTGCATAACAAATGCACTGTGTCAAAGAAGTAAAATATTTCTGCCATAAAAATCTTCCTGTGCAAAGAACACTTCAATAACTTTACCCACTTTACTTCTGGAAAATTCAAGGTAAGATCAATAAAAATAATAATAAAAAATTTACCCATTGCTTCAGCACAAAAAAGATAGGGTATGATTAGCTCACAGAGCTGAAACGATATGGGAAGTGGAACACAGAAATCCAGAACAGGTGGAGCGCTAGTGAATACAATGTCAGCCATTTCAATAACAGTTGAAAAATGGATCAGCTACCAACTGGTTCCTACAAGCGCAATGGAGCATGCCTTATAAGGTTCCTATGCTCCATAATCATAGGTGTATGTGCAGTCCTGTGTATATCTCTTTTGGTCCGTTTTCTATATTGTCTTGTCATCCTATGAAAACATGCAAAAATATATCTCCAGAACGTCAGCAAGATTAAGTTCTAATAACTGTGAAATCTATATCTAAGAAGGTCTTAGCTTAATTTGATACATTTGCAAAATTCAGTGTGTAATTCTTTATTAATTCATTCTACAACCTTTGAAAAACCACAGCTGTTTTGGATAAAAATCCTTAATTGTTCTTCATTATTCCCAAACTTCCTCTCATTTACATAGTACAACCTGATGATAAATTATTTCATAAACATCAGATAACTTGCTATTATTGACAGAACAGCTAATCTGGTCTGCTACACCCATTTTATGTTAATGTAAATCTGTCCATTTCAGGACAGTTACAAAATTCATGTATAAGTGAAGCTCTATCTTCGTCTCTTTCATCTTCATTGATTTGGAGATTTCAGCTAATATTCTTTTGTTTTAAGTACTTACACATATAAACCTATAAATTATTAATATGCTAGTTGAGTATATACATCAGTTAAGTTGTGTGCCAGGGGAGTCTATTCTATACTTAAACCAAGGATAGAATTAAATGTGGAAATAATTTTGTAGTCCCTGGTCACCTTGAATTTGTCCAAGATTTTTTTCTTAATCATTGTCTCCAACAGCACTGTTACCTAGTATTACAAAACTATCCTTAAGATGTTTTTTTGAAGGAATTTAGGAGATTATACAGAAGAGCAGCTTACGAAAACTCTGCCTGTTTAGATGACTGAGAGATCCTAAATGTGTACAGTAAAAGTTATCTTCACTACCTTTAAACATAAAACAGAGACATCTACACCTGATCTAGTTATTATCTTTGAGCTTGTCATTGGAGGGATGTAATGGTATGACTCATCTGGTCTATTTTAAAGTCTAGTTTACACTGAGATTAAACACAATAAGTGTGCCAATATCTTCCCAGTGAGCACAAAGAGGATAAAGATGACTAGCTGAGATATAAACATCTACATCCTAGGTAACTAAAACTATCTGCTATGTCTCCCACACCAGAGATCTCAAGCAATTACCCTGGTACTTAAGCAACAAAAAGAACCCAGTTTTCAGGATATATCTAACATGAGGAAACAAACCTTCTGTACTGTAATACTTGAAAATGTAATGGTAGAACACAACACAGATGTTGTTAGAAGAACTGAAGGTGGACAAAGCTGGATTGGCTGAAAGAGAAAGAAATACTCGTTAAAACATTTGGCATGAAATGAGACGTGAAATATGATTTCTCAAGGTCTCATTCTGTGCCTAATTTTTTTAATTCTATATAAAAATAGTTTGTGAACATGACAAATAATAAACTAACTGGACCTATTGATGAAAACTGCAGGGTTTTGTACTAAATGGTTCTTCATGACACAGCAGAGGAAATCTGTGTCATATGGGGCAGCTCAGTTACCTAAGGCACCTCCATCACTGACAGCACACTGGTTACCTGGATTACCTCCGGCATATGAGTAAGGGACATCCCTTAATGTCCATCCATCCCCTCTGTCATTTCTGTCAGTCACCTCAGAAGGCCCAGAGAAGAACAAGAGGTGGGATGTAATTTTATCATCAGAAGTTACATTCTAAAAAGAATTCTTCTGTAAAATAAATTTTCATCAACTTGAAATAGCAGAAGGCAAAAAAGACCTGAATATCCTTTTTCAATCAAATAGCGTCACGTGACTATAAGCAGGCAAAAATAATCCTAGCGCGCTTCAGGCAAAGTGATAGAAATAGAGACGTGTTGATGCTATTATATAAACGCTAGAAAATTCTCCTCTGAAGTACTGGATCCAGTCCATGTGCAAGAACTGCAAATTTAAACTAGAACTAACTTGGAGAATAACCTTTATCCAGATCTGTGAAATAGAAGTGGAGATAATATATATGAAAAATCATAAATAAAAAAAGCACATATGGTGAAAACCATCAGGGAGAAAAAAAGAGCTATTAAGCTAAAAGATACTGTTGGCACACTAGTAAAATAATGTAAATGGTCATGAATACTTTTAAACTGGAAGTTAGGAGACTTCCACTGTCATGAATGGCTCTCAAGCAGAAACAGAGGGGTGAGAAATCTTAGCGCATTTTATAATGAGTCTTACAGCATTTATAAACGGGTTTCAGTTGCCTATAACAACAGGGAACAGGGTTTTATGACCCACTAAGTTTTTCCAGCCTTATGCCCAAAGACACAGAAGACATCGGCAAAAGAAATTCTGCTTCTTCATGTAAGTGGGAAGTTTTCAGACAATTTTTGTAAGTATAAACACTGGTAATATGTTTACTGCCATGATAATAAATGCAGGCATTCATTGATCACTGTTATTCTGAAAATCTGTTCATATACTTTAGCATTATTTTTCATTGTAACAGTAAAAGTATTGTTTTTCATTTAGAGTTGGGTTATAGTAGACTTGGATGTCGGATCCATCTTCTTCATATTTATGTTTCACCATAATACAAAAGAGAAGGGAGAGATGCTTACGCTGGTTTTGTTTGCTTGCTTTTTGGCTTGCCCCATATTCCTATTTGTTGAAACACAGTTTTATTCACTGTATGATAATGTTCCATCTTTGTTTCTGAGAAAAGTAGTACTCAACTTCTTTAAAGTTGAATAGACTATGTGCTAAGTTTTAAACATCTGCAGTATGTCATGTAATTCATTCTATGTGTTTTGTTTAAGATAATTTTTGTCAACATTGTTTTGCTTATTTATGTTTAATGAGGATTGAAGTTACTTTTTATAAAAATGAATAAACTCAGGAAATTCAGGTCATTTATTACTACAGAAACCATTTTAAGACTATCTTTTAAGAAACAAACCCTTCAATAAAACATAAGTAAAGGTTCTTTCATTGCTACTGTCAGACAGTATGTTTTCCAGGTCTGGTTGCAGGTGTTAAGAGTAATAACCGTGAAGTGTTACTAATAATTTCAATAGCAACAAAGATAATATAACAATAAAAATAACAATTAGCCATATGTATTAACACAGTCTCGTTCATATCGATGCCTCCCACTCTGATTTTCCCTTTATTTTTCTTTCCCATCATATTCTAAATTCAGTCTATAGATAGAGGTAGCTTGAGGTCACAGAAACTACATGGCAAACGAGCTGAAATCAGTGGAAGGAATAGGAATTTAATTTATATTCACCTCATTGAGGACAAGGTCCTAAACAAATAACAAAATTGCTTTAGTAGTGTTCTGGAAGCCTGGGCTAGCAGTACAGCTGGAAATGATGGCTAGCATTAACCAAAATTAGGATTTCAGTAAGCGGTGGTGCTCACTGCTGTGTTTGAGCAGGAAAAAAAGGACAAGCGACATCTGCTTTCTCAGATAACTCCTTTTTTCCTTTCACTGAAAGAATAAAGTGTATTAAAGATTTAAAAGCTGTGGAAAAGGCAAGAAGATATTAGGTCACTTGGCCCAGATCCCAGATTTAGTCAACTACTGCCCCTAGAATAGAACCCTGAATTCCCAGCTCTCAAAGCACCATGCCAGCCACTGGGAAGCATTGTTTCCTCACACAAAGTTTATTTAAAGGAAAACAAGAAAGAAAAAGAACCTGAGAATCCAAAATCCAGAAAGAAAAGCTTTACTTTGCCTTGTAAACCTGAGGAAATGCACGACACATTCTTTTGCGTATTTCAGGTCTAATTCTAGTTCTTATGCACTGAATGTTATAATACTTTACTCATGTTCGATTTTTACTGAAGGAAAAAGTGCCCACTGTTGGAAAAGGATGAGTACTTTTTTCATTACAGGATACCAGATTACTTTGTCACAGTGTGCTGAAGCGTACATAAAAGCTGCAAGCAATCATTAAGAGTGTGTACAGATGTGCATGACCCAAACAGGTATGCCCATAAAAAATGTTGCCGTATACTAGCCCACATCCAGCTGGTCATTACTGCCCCTGTTGCAGAAGTTATTACTTTAATTTGCTTTAAGAGATGCTCACACGAGCACTTTGTACCTTCTAAAGTAAGGGGCTGCGAGTTGAAATATTTTGGGTAATGGATCTTGGCAAATCCAGCTCATTAGGAGCCAAGCAGAACAGCCACCATACCCATACGAGCAGCAACTATATCCAGACCAGAAAGAAATAACCTGGTTGTTGTCTCCAGGGGATACATCTAAACAACTCAGTGTCACAGAGTTTAATTCTTCACTAAATCTGAATAACAGATTTAGAAATCACAGATAGGATGAGGCCTGGAGGAAACTTTAACCAGCCAAGTCATACCTTCCTATGCCCAAAGAGATGATCAGATATTTCTATGTCATTCCTGACCAGTTCTTGTCTAACTTGTTTTTCAGTAACCTCCAGTGATGGAAACTTCGGAACCTGCCCAGGCAATGCATTCCAGTACTGCACTAACCTTTCTGTTAGGAGGTTTTTCCTGTCATCTGATCTAATCTCCCTTGAGCTAATTAGAAACCCTTGTAATCATAATACATTATTCAGTTGGTCCACATCCCTCTTGAACTGTACACAAAATCAGACATTAGTACTCCAGCTGACAACTTACTAGTGCCAAATACAGCAAATATTTCAGCTGAATTAGAGATAACACTCCTATTTACTTTTTTTCAGAAAAGCATAACATTCTTGACTCATGTCCAGCTTGTGAGCCACAGCGACTCTCAGATCTTTTTCTTTAGCCAGACCGTTTTCAGTTTGTACTTGCAGAGGAAAATTTTCTGTGTGTCCTTGAAGAACTGCATCCTTTTTCAGTATGTAGATTTTGAAAGGCCCTGATCAGCTTGGTCTAATGTTATCGCTAGCCCCACAATGAGCCAGACGCTGGACAGGTGACTTCCTTAAACCCCTTTCAACTCCAATAATTCTATGATTCACTTATTTTCTGCGATAACTATGAACTTGAATTCTCTTCTACAGTGTGCTGAAAGCTTTCTCATCTTGTGTCATTTGCAACTTTAATAAAATTACTTTACTGTTTCCTTCCGATTATCATAAAAACTTCGCATGGTTTCTAATCCAGACAGATCCTTCAGTTCAAAATGGAATATATTCTTCCAGGCAGACTATAAATCACTGCTAAAACACTCATCAAGTGTGGTACCTGCCATGTAATAATAGCTTCACCATTTTCCTCATTCATCACAAGTTAGACATAACTGTAAGAAGTCTGAAATCC
>NW_009648369.1:6865452-6887769 GCF_000708025.1 Charadrius vociferus
TCAGACATTTACCCTCTCCCAGAAGATCTAACTGAAATATCATCTGAGTCCAACCCTTTTACCTTCCTTCCCAGAGGTAGATGGTGACTTCTCATCTATTCAGTATTATTACTGTCACTATCATGAGTTCCTACATGGACGAGCAGCAGCATGATATAGTAGCCACTGGACCAGATGAGCCTCAGCAAGCTTTCCAGACCATCTTGGGTTTAGAGTGCTGGCAGGGTATATATCTCATGGGATGTCAAGTCCAGTAACCACATAGATCACTTCAACTCTCTCAGAACCCAACTACTAAATAATTCTGTCTTTCATTTCCTCTTTGGAGCTCTGCACTGCATCTCATGACCTCTTGCTCCTTCACTACTGGAATTATTCTTCACTCACTCTCAGGACAGCATGCCAGTACCAGATTGCAGCAGGACACTTCATGGAGGTAGACCCTCTGCCTTAAATAGAGACCATCAGACTCTAAAGAGCAACCAGCTGTAGTCAGCTTCAAAAATTCCTTTCCTCTTTTCTTTTCCACCCCGTATAGCTTCCTAGGAAACCATGTTTCTTCTAATTAGATCTGACAGTCAGCAATTGCATTATATCCATCCAGACTGGCGTACCGCACCTCATGGTCTCTAAATCTCACCGCAGACACAATGAATGGAGTCTTGCAGTTTTAAACAGAGGTCTGCTTTTTTCATGACATGATTGCTATGGATTCATGCAAGTTCACCAGTTCCTAGGTTTCACGCCAAAATGATGGCCTCAGGCCTCAAAGTGGATCAGTTCTTTGCTGCATGTACTCCAGCAGCAGAATTCTAGGAAGAAGAAAGCAATTTCTGTGAATGAAGACACCTCTGGTTTGTCTGGGAGATGAAGGTCTCAGAATATGTCACAAAACTTCGCTTCTTAATAGCTTTTACTTGGCACTCAGAAAAATTTCTTATTCGTGAATTTTCCCTCCCCCAAAAGTCCGTTTCTCCAGTTTTAACATCGTCTCTAAAAATTTCAGTAATTATTTCACTATTGATATTGGTATTCGTTTAAGTACCAAAGTAATAGAAAAAAACTCAGCTATATGGATGCATAGATACATAGTTCATTGTTGAGACCGGCAAAAAGACAGAAATAAAGAGTATCATGTGAGGAAAAAGAGTGGAGAGGAAAAAAAGTTAAAAGCTTTGTTGCTGTGAGTGAGTCTGAGTAAATCCAGTCCAAAGCTCTCACAGACAAAATGAGAGAAGAAACAATAGTTTTTAACTGTGCCAGTGCGTCTTTGCAGCCGCTGCTCAGGTGATGTCCTAGATATGTGTGATACTGGACTGAGAGAAGACATACCAAAGATGTCTTTCACAGAATCAAAGTGGGCACCTACTTGTACATGTGGGGTTTTTTGGAGGGACTGATGGCTCTTCAGGCAGCACGTAGCTTTCAGGGAATGTAGTTAATTTATGTTTCTGCCATCAAAAAAAGCCAGAACACCCCTTTGAAAGTTCTCTAAGATACTGAAAAGGAAAATCCACTTCCATCCTTGCAGCACTCTGATTAGCTCTGTTAATTTGGAAAAGATCACATGATGGTATCACTAGTGCTATCTTCTTTCGATCAGCTGAAATGACTTTACATATGACATGAGATTGTCTTCACTGAGGCTTGCTTAAGCAGTCAAACGCAGGAAGCAGAGTTCAGAGATCATGAACTTCAAAATCTGGAGATTTAAATCTTTTTGGAATTATGCAAGTACTTGTTATTTCCTCACAGTGTAATTTGGGACCATTTTGAGCCAAGTGCTCTCAAAAAGATTTGCAAAAGCTACTCTAAAACTTGATAATATTCAACTATGTGTGCATGGAGAAGAACAATGTGTTTATTTGCTGGGAAATTCTTGTTTTTCCTCCCTCCCTTCCTAAATCTTGGGATCAGCCAAACCTGTATGTGCTTTTATCTAAGCTGAGTGACCGCATTGTAAACCTAACCTCGTCAACATGCTGTAAATGGTTTGAATTAATTAATTTCCTCTGGAAATCTGTTGTATCCTGTATCCTGCTTTAACCCCCTATGAAGAAGGCCCAACGTGGAAGTATCAGTTAGCACCATAAGAACAGTTCAGTGACAACTTACTTTGTTGTTAATGAAAAATGGTTACTGTTCCATGCGGAAGCCTATTGATGTTAATATGTCCAATGCTCTTGTGGGCTAACATCTGGTCCGTGTTAGATGTTAATTCTAATTCTCAGTCAATATTTTTGGACACTGCTACTGTTGGCAATCTATTGATATTACCTGCGTGTTCTGCAAAGCTTTGTTTTGATGTATGTAAAGCACATTTATTTTGTAATAATTCATTAGTATTACTTCCACTTATTTCATCATGTTGGTAGGGTCTGTAAAGACCCACATCATTAATACCTACTTTCTTGTTTAAGCCTCATTTGATTCTCTTAAATGTTCCCATTTGAAGCACATCATCACTGCTTATATGTATGTTCGGTGCTCAACTCTGCCAAAATATGGTAACAGAAGTACGTAAAAAGACTTCCCCACCGCCCAAAAAACATTATGAAACTAAGCCTTAGTGGTCCACATCAGAGGAGTAAGGGGAATGGAGAGAGAAGAAATATGCACGCTATAGAAGTTTAAATACTTGCCTGTAATGCCTGTATTTGGAAGGTAGTTCTACTAACAGCTCATTATTGCTGATTCTCCTGTCTTCTTCCTGCCCTGGTAGATTTTGAATATAAAATAATTAAATACATTTTCTGTTGATTAGGTAGTAAGGAAGGACCTGCCATCTACCAAACATTTGTAAATAAAACTATATTGAAGTCCATGCTGGCGATATTATAAATGACAAAAAGTTAGTAAGAATGGTCCAGTATTTCAAGCAATAGTAAACTTAATTGATAAAACTAAAGAACTGGTGAAGTAAGAAGAGTTCAGACAGAAGAACTTGTTAGAGCAAATGGGACCATTTGATAGATAGAACAAAGAGGAAAGACAGAACTCAGGTTAGGAGCAATTAGGCTGGAATAATTTTCCATCTGGACAACTGAAATTGAGTGGACAAAGGAGAAGAGACAGGAAGGCAACAGGGCTTGTGAGCCCAGACAGGAGAAGGCAGAGAATGGGAGCAAGAGTCGAGAGGTGGTGGGACAGAGAAAATTAAGACTGAACAAGGAATTAAAAAAGGAGTTAGATGAGGGGCAAGGTAAGGGAGTGGAGGAAGGAATAGAACCTGCCTTGAATCCTAGGCAGCGCTGGGAAGCAGGGGAGAGAAGATTTGGGGATTGGGTTGAGGTTAAGTGGAGAGTTTGTGAATAGAAAATGAGAATAGTTGTGTGCTGAACCTGTGGAAATGGTTGGACTAAAGGGATTCAAAAGAGTGCACTAAGGAGAAGCAATTCACACTGCCAGCTCAGGTATGAAGATGGGAATGGTACTAGGAACCTGGTGCCACTGAACAGAGGGTAAAGGTGGGGAGAAAAAATAGAATGGCCTTAGTAAAAGCCTTAATTGTCTCTTTCTTAATTTTTGGGTGCATTACTTTGCATCTTTAGCATTTTAATGTAGGGGTGATGGGGGTGAGGTGTGCACTGTAAATGTAGTTCATTGGAATGGGGGCTGTGGTTTGCAACACATTGTTAAACAATGAGAAGATCTTAAACATCCTCTTTTAAAAAGAATCCTTGGTTGCTATGGAGGCAGTTTCAAAAGTCCTTTGTTAGAATACGTGTTTTCTGCTAATAAAAAAAGAGGTCACACATTTTTGGCTGAAAGATGATAACCCAGAAAGAAAAAAAATATTACAGAAGGGGTGGAGAATTAGAAAGTCAGGCAAAAGCATGCTGTCCATAGGGAAATGACAGTCTGTAATCAAGGAAAGAGGAGACAGGTAGGAAACAAAGAGTCAACGTTTTAAGAATATTTTCCATTTTTTACTGGTTATCTATTTGCAGAATTAGAACAAACTACACAGGGAGGGGAAGGGCATGCCTGCTCTTGCAGCTAGAAAGTCAGACCTATGCAAATCAAACACAAACCAAAAGCTTCAGAATAATCCATCTATCTGTTCCAGCAGGCATCCTTCTTACACTGCTCAGAAAGGTTTATGAGCAGTTTCCAAGGAAAGAGAAACAGGCAGTTCATCCCAAGGTCTTTCTCTTTTCTTATTTCCCAGTAGCAACGGACTGTGTTTAGCATTAGTCTACAGTTCGGGGCACTTGTGGCTTAAAGGAAAGGAGAGAGGAAGGTGTGGGATTGATTTTTTTAATCTTTTTTTAATGGGCTAGAAACCCCTAATCGTGGGATCATCAGTGAGAAATCTGCCTCAGCAGTTTTATGCTGGATAAGCTGCATTGCTTCTGGGGAGCACTGCTATCGCAGGAGTCCCTGCACAGTCAGGGTGATTTGGAGAGTATACCGCTGAAGACCATCTATGCTGGAACGGGGACGGTCTAGGCATGTTCTCCAAGCCAGCCAGGGTGGATTTGAACCCACCGTACTTCTGTTAGTGCTACAGCCCCGTTGTGTGTCTGTGTCTGAGGCTCGGGAGGAGGGGCACATACTGCTGCGAATGGGGCCCATGTGGGTGGACTGGGGCTGGAAAGCATATGTGAAAAGCAGATGTGGTGCGTGTTCCTGAGCAGAGCAGAGTGTGACAGCAGGGGCTTGGGAAAGAAGTCTCTGTAATGACTGTGTTAAGATATTTTAATAAAGAAGTTACCTAGTGTAAATAAATCCATATGTTTTGTAATCCTTAGTCCCATTCTGCTTCAGCATCTGGCAATGTGGGGATTTAGCAGGGATAGAATTAATGGTATAGCTTCCTATTATATTTAATGGGGGGTGGAAAACAATTAATGACTTATTTTAAATGACAGTTTCAAGAATAGTCTTCATTAAGGAAGGCTCACAATTAAAGGAGATTATGCTTGCTAAAAGCCAGAAAGAATTACACTAACCAACAAGAACAACTTGGAAGAGGGATCCATATGCAAAAGTAGTTTGTCATTGTGTATGTATTATAACTAGGAAGGCTCAAAACTTGTCGTACAAGTGATTTGGGAAGAAGGGAAATATTTCAACAAAAACTTGTTTTCTGTGTAAAAAGTACCCAATTTATCTCACTTGTATTTACCTTTTGTTAGTTTTTTCCTACCCTCTTAATTCCTTCTCCCACAACCAAGAAGTGACTTTGTCAAAAAAAAAGTAAAGGTTTTGTGGAAGGACGTGGAACAGGTATTGTATTTTTTACTAGAAAATGCTGACAAAAAGTGTCTCTAATTTGCTTCCTTTAGCAGTGAACTTTTTCAGAAGAAATAAATGACTAGCTATATCTTTGGTCTTTATGGACTTACTGGGCCGAGTAGCCTGTATACAGGCTTCCTGTTTGCCTCTAGTTCTTACCCTGTAAAATACTGACCTTTTATTTCAAGAAAACAAGGCACAGCTTCTAGGTGAGCACTGTCAAGCTATTGTTTAATTTTTTAAAGTAAATTGTTCTTTAAAACACAGACTGAAGAGACCACTGGAGAGAAAACTGAAAATTACCCCTTTTTAATCATTAGGAGTCTGACCATGAATATTCAAATATGCACTTTTCCCCTGACTTTTTTCTTGTTTTGGAGTTGCATTCACTACTATTTAGCATTTTCTTGAGGTTGACTATGTGTGAGATTATGTGGGATACACATTAAATGCCACTGAGAATGTTTTGAAAGTGTGCAAGTTCACAGCAGCAATGATAGTTGCAATAGTACTTCAGCACACTCAGGGAATCTCGTGACTCTTCTTCAAAAGGGATGGTACACTGCCAAGGGGATTTAAAGAATGTTGTCCAGAAAGCTGTTTATCATTTCTGTAGCTGTCTGAATGTCCTTGCCGATAAAAGTGTTCTGCAATTTTCAGTCAGTTTTTTCCCAATTTCACACATCTGTCGCATTGCTAAGGGAAAAAATATCCACAAATTTAATAAAAAATAAAAATGTGAAATGTGGCCATTTAATTGTACCTTACTTACCATCACTACAATAATAATTCCTGTGTGTATTCTGGGGAATTACTGTTGCCAACAGGGCACAAAGTTGCCCAGCTATTTCCCACTCCTGTTTTCGTCCCTTCAGGAAAAGGAGTGTCAGGACTTTCCTCTCCCCACTGGCTGGTGTGCAGGAGGGTGGGGTTAGGGAAATGATAAAAGGGAGTGAAAACTTACCTTGTTTTTATAGTTTTGCTGCCAGTAGCTAGCCCTAGGGGAGACAGCTGTATCAGTAGCTAGAGCTTTGGCCATGTAAAAGATTTCTGGATTTAAAGAAAAGTGCTTGTTCCTCACTCAGCCGGGTACCCCAGAGGCTTCAGTGGATACAAAACAAATGTACTACATGCTGCTACAAATCTTTACATTCATGCTAACTTGAATTTCCCCAGCAAAAAAAAAAAAATGCAGCCGTATGATATTTCTAAAAAAACCCAGTGATTTCTGTTGCGCCATACATGGCGAGGGATGGAGGGATGGGGTCCCCTCTTCTCCCTGCCCGAGTGCGGCATGGCGGAGGCAGTGGGACGGCGGTGCCAAAGGCTCAGCACAGCTCTCCCACGCTCTGTGTTGGCTGGTGTGGACTGGAGGGCCTGGGGGCACCCAGGAGCAGCTGCCAGATGGATCCCAGTGGTGTAGGCTCCTTAATGGCCACCATCCCGTTGGGAGATTAGTGTGGCAGAACGCTGCCATATGCCTCCCTGCCCCGACAAATCCCCTTCACTCCCCTTACACAGATATACAAACCCTTTTCCCAGGCAAGCCGTGGGGCAGGAAAGCATCTGCCTTTGAGTTGGCTCTCCTCATGAAACCGGGGCTATCTGGTGTTTTGCTGTACGCGCAGGAGCCTGAAAACAGATTGGCTTGCTGTTGCTTTATTTATACTCTCCTATTTCCACACTTCCAGGCTCTGCTGATCCCCTGATTTGTCTTTGGGGATAGTGATGAGGGGGTGAGGATGCCAAGATGCAGAAGATTGGCCAGAGGTAGGCAGGATGCTCTGCAAGATTGTATTAACTCCAGTGGTTAAAGGTTGTACAGGAAAATTTGTGTAGCTTGCTTACACACTCAGATCCCCAGATTTGGCTGGATATTTGATTCCCTGGGTTATATTAGCAAGGACGGTTTTGTGCTTGTTCTTTACCTCTCTGCAGCATGGGTCATAATTTCCTGTCTAGGATCATCCAGAGAGTTTAAGAAGTCCCAGCACCTTCTCAGGCAGTGGCAGTCTCCACTTAGTCTCCACTTTCTGTGCCACTTTGTCGTTGCAGCTTTTGGTCTCACACTGCAGATCTTCAGCATCTGCCACAGGGTGCTGGAGATGGGTTTGCAGAGACATACAGAATAAAATCTTCCTAACTAAGCTAGCTCATGCATGGCTTCCTACAGTTGTTAAGGTCTGGGCTTGCTGACATAGATGGTCCCTTCCAGACCCAATGTAATAAAAGTAGAAAAACAGTGCCAAAGTTTGAAATATTAGTGATACCATTCCAGTATTGTGGCACAGTAGCAGAATTATGATATATATATAGAAAGAACAAACCATGCATTTGTTAATAACTTTTAAGACACACACACCCCCAAACAGGATTCATCTCCCCTATAATTTCAGTTGCCCTGAAGTCATGATTGTCCTGTTCATCACTGATGACAGATGAAACAAGAAGTGGCCATGGTCACAATTTAGTTGTCTCAGTAAGGTGCTTGCATCCTTCCAAGAAGATAACAAATTCACCCATGTCATGTTTATCTCTGTGAGGCAGAACTAAGCCATGTTCCTCAAACACAGCTGTGGGAGTAACACTAAAATTTCTATTTCTTTTTATGTGAACAAATTTATCTAAAGAGAACCAAAAGACACTTTTAACTTCTTCTTTATCTCACTGCAGTGGGAAAAAGGAGACATGCCAAATTTGCTCCTTCTTTGCTTCTGGTGATTCTACACAAATGTATTTTCCTATAACATTTTTACTGTTATGCCCTAGGGAGGAGTGTTAGTAAAATCCAAATATTTAGATGTTTATTATCCCCTGCACATGTATTTTCCATTAGCATCAATGGAATTTAAACCTGTACATAGGGAAAGAAAAACAAACAGTTAATGATCTAAGTGAGAGAAAGGGAAACACAGGACCCCCAGAAAACAAGTTAGCTGTAGAGGGGAGGAAAATTATTTTCCTGAATTAATTATATATAACAGCAATGGAAACGACATGATGGACTTGGATCATCTCTCTCTGCCCTCTGCAGGAAAGGGATTGTATCTATGTTTGTCTCTCATTTTTGGTACATAATCTATTCTTGGAGACCTTTAGTGACAGTGAATCAAATGCCTTCAGAGCCTTATCATTGGTGACTAATTACCATGACTGTCAAGAAATGTTTTCCTGATGTGCAACTGACCAGAAAAAGAACTGCTTCCTCAGCTCAGAAGATACACAGAGAGTTTTTTATGCACTTAACTGTGACACAGAGAAAGCAAAGAGGTAATACTAAGTGATCATAGGATCATAGAATTGATTGGAAGGGACCCACAAGGATCATCGAGATGTTCCCAGAAGGGGAAGTACCTTCCTGCAAGTCAGTCTATTTCAGAGTGGCGACACTTAGGAACTTTGGAGCATTACAAAACCCACAGCTTTGCTTTCATTTACGACCCTGTGAAAACAAATAAGAAATAAAGAGGTCAGTCTCGTAATGAAAGAATGTATGTGGTAAAGTGTGTTGTCTCCAAAAATCCCAAATAAGCAAGGAAATGCCATGCATGAGTACTGAGTTACATTGAGTTTACTGCTCCACCGTTTTGATGAAAGCAGTGGAACAGTAAAGTGTGAGATACTGAAACTTCTGGCCATTTCCACAGCCAGAAAAGTGGATGATAGAAGAAGACAGCAGTATTTTTTCCTCCTATTCTGTCTGGTGACAGGCATTTCTATAAAAGTGGAGGTGGAGGAGGTGTGTATATCACTACATCCGCCTTTGGGAAAGGTTGTTTCTTCTAGACAGACTTCTTTCTTTTCTTCAAAAGCGGTTGGTTAGGAACATACTCTGAGCTGTGGCAAAAGCCAAGACAAGTTTTCCATACCGTAAATTTAGCTAAACTCATACTACCTTGGAATTTTACTGTAGTGTCCAACCAGTCTATTTCTCTCTTTTCATTAAACTAACAGTAAAATGTTAGGGGAAAGTAAATGAAATAGGTAACTGACTCATTTCTGGAATTGTCGCTGACCTATATACTCAGAGGAATAAAAGAGCTTTGATGTCAGGTTAGGAATTGAGCGGTGCATTTGACTGTCTAAGCTCAGAAGGACAGAGAAAGCAGAGGCAGAGCCTCGGTGGATTAATACCATTAGGGATATTCATGATGTGATAGCGACACTTTTATTAAAGGGTGAAAAGTAAAGCTTTACTTTGGAAATATAATTTTCCCTGATATTTTAACAGCTACATCTCTGGGATCATCATTATCCTTTATTCACTTCTTAATTTCATTATTATTTTTCCACAGTGGAACCTAGTGAATTTTCCGTATTGTATTTCTAAATTGTTATTGGAAGAATGAAGCAGAATACAGTCACTCAGAACAAATGAAAACTGATAATTAAAAATAAATACTTCAGTAATTACAAGGTGGTTCAATTAAGGTAACAAAGAGAACCAATTGTGATTGATCCATTCAAAGTCATGGTTTATTGTTACAAATGGGATTTGAATTCTGTCTAGTCGGGAACAGGCAAATGATCTCAAGGTTGCAAGCGCCAGATAAAGAATCTGAATGATTAATTACTTGTATTCGACCTTCGCTTATTTTCAAGGGAGAGCACCACTTTGTACTGGTGATTCCAGTAAGATGTCAACAGCTTTTTTCTGGGATATATGTTTTTTTTTTTCTTTTTATTTCCAGTGGGTAATTTTATTGCCTATCAATCAGACTCTATGCATAAATATGTGCAATGAAGCAAGTGAAAATCTTGCAAAGATGGAAGTATGAGAAGGCAAATTAAAAAAACAAAGTCCCTGCTAGTTCTATACTTAGAGAACAGTTACAAGGAAGAGAGATGGACAGAGACAGACTGCTGTCAGGATTACAAAGCCTGGAACATTGCAAAGCCCAGAGTACTGAACATCTCAACAATGATCCAACAACTTCATAGTTTTTTTGTTCACAGATGATATCACATACTTCTTTCCACAGCTAAAGAGCAATTCAAATCAAAGAAACTTAGAATCATAGAACGGTTTAGGTTGGAAAGGACCTTGAAGATCATTGAGTTCCAACCCCCCGGCCATAGACAGGGACACCTCCCACTAGACCAGGTTGCCCAAGGCCACATCCAGCCTGGCCTTGAACACCTCCAGGGATGGGGCCTCAACAACCTCTCTGGGCAACCTGTGCCAGTGCCTTACCACCCTCAAAGTGAAAAAATTCTTCCTAATGTTTAATCTAAACCTGCCCTCTTCCAGTTTATAGCCATTCCCTCTCGTCCTGTCACTACATGCCCTAGTAAAAAGTCCTTCCCCAGCTCTCCTGTAGGCCCCTTTTAGGTACTGGAAGGCCGCAATAAGATCTCCCTGGAGCCTTCTCTTCTCCAGGCTGAACAGCCCCAACTCTCTCAGCCTCTCCTCATAGGAGAGGTACTCCAGCGAGGTATCATCCTCGTGGCTCTCCTCTGGACATGCTCCAACAGGTCCATGTCCTTCTTATGTTGAGGACTCCAGAGCTGGACGCAGTACTCCAGGTGGGGTCTCACGAGAGTGGAGTAGAGGGGCAGGATCACCTCCCTTGACCTGCTGGCCACACTTCTTTTGATGCAGCCCAGGATATGGTTGGCAGATGATACCAAGATACCAGAATGATACCAAGATACCAGAATGATACCAAGTAGGCATTGCACCATCTAGTTTGTTGAATTAAGGACACAGGACTAGATTTCTTCTCTTCTTTATATGATGACTGAGAACAGTCATACACCTCAGAAAGGCAGTGAGAAACCTCACATACTGACCAAGAAGCCACTTAGAAACCCCAGTTTCTGAAATTACAGACTACTTTGAGCTCTTTAGGCCAACTCCAAGAGACTTCTCAATGTATCTGAAACCAAAGACAAAGATTGTCTCTGGAGAAATGCTAGGTACCATCTAAAGTAACTAATCACAGCTATAGTTTGCCCTTTAAAACATGACCAAAAAGAGGTGTTCCTACCCAGTTTCTCTGTAACAAAAAGGTGATTATAACATTCAGACAAGAGGAACTGCAAGATCCAGATTCTGTTCTTCTCAGACTGAGAAATTTTAAATTTATAGTTTCCATCTCAGTAGGCCTTTTCCTCCTGGAAAGGAACAGTTATTCTAACACTTTACTGGGCAGAAACAATATTCTGCAACTGTCTTGGTGAAGATAGGCCAATGTCTAGGAAAGGAGGTAAGTTTAGCAGGCTTTTTTCACTTGGCAAAGTAAAAAAAAAAAGGAAATTAATGTATTTAGTATTGATGCAACAACATTGCTGTGACATGATGTCAGAATAAAAGACAATATGTAAAAAGATCCCAGTTGTAAGGCATCACTTTCTCTACTGCAAAGAACTTTCATTGTCTTCTACTTATCAAGTAGTAAATAACATCCCCGTGTATTAGTGCAGAAGGATAAATTTCAATATGTTTTCCTGCTTCCTCATCTTTGTGAGATCATTACTACTAAGCCTTTCAAAAATAATTACTGAAAATCAATTGTCCGTAACTGAACTAAGAGACTGTACGTGTAAAGGTATTTTGGGAAATGTAATCATTTGTGAGTTGTAGCATTTATGCCTGTCAATAAAAGCTGTTTTTTTATACTACATCTTTTCCGGCTAGTCTTTCTTTTTTAAGACTGTTTCTTCTTTCATTGGAGAAGAAACATGAGGTAAAGTGATCAAACACAATCTTCAGGAACAGTTTTTGCGGGATGATTTGTCAGGCACAATGAATGGAATATTTCATTCCATTAAGTGAAAGGAATCTTAATTGATACTTGAGAGCAATTCCTTTGACAAGAAGAGGTTTTTACAAAGTTCTCCTACCCTATCCTGAATATTATGCGGTTTAGTGATGCTAAATACCAGAATATAAATTAAGCTGTATTTTCAGCTGAATCTGAGGAAGTAATAATTTCTGTAGGAGTTAAGTACCTTGTTATATGCATTTCAAAACAGAAATATAAAGGAAGCAATAGTTAATAGGGGAATGTGTAGCTAATGTTAGACTGTTTGTCCTCTTTGCCTCTACCCTCCCACCATGCTTCAGTGTCCATCTGAATGACTTCAAATCTAATATTGTCTTGTCTTTGCTGTATACAACATGAAAACTCACGCATTTCATATCACCTTTGTTTTTCAGATTTTTTCCTCCCAATGGCATTGTTTTCTAGGTCTGTATCTGTAGCAGGATGAAGGAAAATTCTCTGTATTTTAAAATTAATTTTCTTCTCACGGTACAGCTGACATCATTGCCAAATTATTTTAAATCCAAGAAATAAAAAATACAAGACTTCAGAACATGCCAAGAGACCACCTAGTCCATCCTGTTTTCCAGGAAGCGTAAGAATACGTACACAACAGTGATGAAAATGATTGAAAAACCTTGCTGATTATCCCAAAATCTTCCTCATAGCAGAAGTCAACTTCATGGGCATGTTGCTCTTTACTAATTTCTTAGTGTCAGGCATTGAGTTAGCCATCTGTCCCTTTCTCTGGGGTCACTGCTATCCTTGGCAAGATTTCAAGACTCTTGCCAAGGTTTTTCTTATTTCTTCCCTCACTGCTTCCTCTTCAGACTCAAGGACATAATATGTGTAGGCCCGGAGGAGCTCTGTCCGCTTAAAACAGCTATAATTGCCATTCAACATTTCGCTACCTCTGCCCTCAGGAAATTTCCTGTGGTCCTCTTTAGAATACAAAAGGTCTTGCAGCAAGTCGACCTGCTGATGACAGTTCTTATTTTCTGTCTTGCCCTCTGATCCTTCATTCTCACATCCTTCATCCTATTTTAAGAAGGGTTTCAGCAAAGCTCTCTTCCTAGCCTTCTTCCTTACCTGTCTTCTTCTTTAATCTGTCTTTATCTTCCATAAAAAAGTGTTTCGGGTGTTTAGTGGAAATACATCTCATTGTTGACATCTTCTTTTGTCCTTTTCCCTGTGTCATCACAGTGCCAAGACAGGCAGATGGAGAGTGGCAGTAGAATTGCTCAGCTTACTAAGCGCTGTTTTCCTTATGCTATTAATATTATCTGGACTAGTACTTTACTGACACAAAAACAGAGAAACAAATCTTTTCAAAAATAGAAATGTGTACTTGTAGACCTAAATCCTATCGCCTATGATTTTTTGCCCCCAGTGTCTTTAGTTTCTGCTTTTAACATTAGGTTGAACTAGACAGAACTGGTTTTAATCACCTTATTTTTTGAGTAAGAGGCAATTTGTAGCTTTTAAAAAAAATTAAAACAAGTAAACCTGTGACTAGAACAAGCTGCTCTATGAAATTAATGCTCCTGCTCTACATCTGGAGACATCTTAAAGATCATTAACATTAGATCCTCAAACCTATAGTGTTACTTCCATTTCTCATTCACAACTGCGGTGTAGAAATACCTGATGAATCAACTCAAAAAGCCAGTATAGTCTGCTCTTTGTTATCTGTTTCTTCTTCAAGCACTCCTCACATACAAGGATCCTGCCAAAATGCAGTGGGACTCAAAACTCCAGGACTCAAGTCATCAAATCTCTGTTTCACCTGAGAATCCAGTTCAGTAGGAAGAAGTTAATCTGCCACCGAAATACTGTTACCACCCATGTTACGCGGTGCTGCAGCTACTCAAAATTACACATTATTATAGGGCAGAGGGGGAAGAAGAACCAACTGCACTTAGAGGGATTTAAAAGAGCTAGGACATATTTACCCTATCTGAAACTTTACAAGTTTATTACCGACAAAGTGCTCAGGGCTAATTAATGACGAGAACTCAGAGTTTTTATCTTGTTGGTTGCACCAACAGCTGTCAATTAGCCCTATGGAAATTATTTTTTGCTCAGTAAATTATGTTATTGTTAGGTTGGGTGAAGATGCAAAGTATGTATCCACTTCTGGTGCTCTCTGCACACCTATATGATCCCGAACACCTTCAATGTTCAAATGCTTCATATACGATATATAATTATTCCTATTTTACTGAGGCAGAAGAGATATTCAGAGATATGCTCATGCCACGCAGAATGTCGATCAAAAACTAAAAGCTTAACTAAAGTTTCTTAGCTTTCGCACAGTACATAATCTTCCTTATCATAACTTCTGTTGTAGCTACGGATACAAAAGCACAAAGAAGTTACTATCAGCAGATACTTCTGTGCAGGTAGGAAGTGAGGTTTTGATTGGTAAGTTAAAACAATGAAGTCCTTCATGGAAGATTCACTCTATTCAAGCTCACTCACCCTGCCCCAGAAATATCAGGTTTTAATCAAGCAGCCCATATAGCTCAAATTTTTTGACTGTGTAGTCTGTGTGGTCCTACATTTATTAATACTGGATCCAAGCACTTCCAAATCACCTGCAGTACAAATTCAGCTTGAATCATCATCACAGAATCACACCCCTGCTGGGTTAGCCAGCGTATATTATATAATGTTTATATTGGTTTTATGTTGCGTCTGTGAAAACAGGTGATACCCATCGTGCCTGAAGTAAGGAGCGTGTGTAGATTGTACTTGACTTGGGATCAATTCTGCTGGAACAGTGTCCACACATGCACACAAAATAAATTGTTTATTTGGTTCAACACTTCTAGAGATTCTGTTTCAAGTATTTCACATAGTTACAGTAGTTGCATATCACATCCTTTTAAATTTTTTTTTATTCTCCCTTCTGTTCTGAATTATGTCACAAAATGGGGTCCATTGAAGTTTGGCTGCCTACAGAAACATTTAAGAGATGTTTGGATATATCCAATGCCTTTTTATGCTTTTGAACGTCTTTTACTTAAAAATCAGCAGAGTCCTTATCAGACTCTGCGGCATTGCCTGGCACTCTGCTTTTTGGAACAGATTCCACACTTGGGGTCGTTTGTGGCACCTCCTTCCTTGGTTTCAAGGCTTCCTGACAGTGTACACAAAAATGACATTTTGACTACAGAAATGAGGACAAGGCACTTTGGAGGGGAAGAAGCAGCACCATGCCAGAAAGCTGGGAAGAACCCAGGCAGTTTAAGCTTCCTACTCCCACTGCTTCTCTCTTGTTGCTGCAAAAAACACAATTCCTTGCTCAGGGACAGACCCAAAAGAGCAGAAGGCTGTGCAGGTAGGAGGCAGAGACTGGTTATTCAAGCAATGCACTGCATGGCCTCATCTGCCATCTCAGGCAGTCTGTCATTGAAAGTTACTGTTTACTTGGCCTGTGACTAAATAAGCACTGTCGGTTGGGCTCAAACTATTATTCTTTCCCAATGTTTGGCTTTGTGAAAATTACCGCCTCCTTCACAAAGTTGCAGGTTTCACCACTGAATGTTTCCTATAAGTACTTCTAAATCACTCATAAGCATTCTTATTTCTGGAGAAAAGGAGGCTCAGGGGAGACTTTATTGCTCTCTACAACTCCCTGAAATGAGGTTGTAGTGAGGTGGGGTCAGTATCTTCTCCCAAGTAACAGGCAATAGAACAAGAGGAAATGGCCTCAAGTTTCACCAGGGGAGGTTTAGTTTGGATATTAGGAATAATTTCTTCACAGAAGGGGTTGTCAAGCATTGGAACAGGCTGCCCAGGGAAGTGGTGGAGTCACCACCCCTAGAGGTATTTAAAAGACAGGTAGACATGGTGCTGAGGGACATGGTTTAGTGGTGGTTTTGGCAGTGTTAGGTAGATGGGTGGACCTGATGATCTTAAAGGTTCCTTCCAACCTAGATGATTCTACGATTCTAAAGATCTGTAGCATCATGTAAATATCTAAACGTGGAGGATTCAGATTACCAGCTCTGTGGTTGAGGATTGCTGATTCTAAAAGGGGGGAGAGCTTATTAATGCAAATAGTGGTAAAGTCCTACAAAGGGCTTACGCAGCCTGATTTTATTTGAGTTTTGTTGTCTTTTCCACACAAATACTCTGGTTTGGATGGTTAGTTAATCATTACTGCTTTAGTTCAGGAAAACTGCCACTTCAGGATAAAAAATGTGTTTGCAGCTCTCCTCTCTGAACACAGTGATGTTCCACAGCATGCTAATACATGTACAAGAATTACACTGATGCTGTAAGCCCTGTTGCCAGGATACTTTTGCAAGACGTTTTTCTTTGACTGTCAGTTGAAAATGGTGTGAAATAGCTGTTATTTGAAGTATTTCAATCTACTGTTCACCCATAATGCTTTAAGTAGCACAATAGCTAGAAAGCATGAAGTGGAACATCAAAATCTATATGAACAATGCTTACTATTAATATTATACCTACAGGATGATTTCAAATCCCTCAGTGAGCTGAGAGAAAGCTATGACCCCCTGAAGTACAATCCCTTTCAAAATTCCCACGTACTAATTCTGTCTCCCACCATCTGCTTTATAGGACTGTGCTTTCATATGTAATGGAGTTTCAGTCTTGTCGATTACAAAGAAGAAATGGAACTCAGCTATAAGACCCATTATGTACCCATTATGTAAGGCAGGAGTAGATCTCTCAAACCAGTTTTCCCGCAAAACTCAATTTTTTAACAGAATTTCAAAATTTTCTCTAGCATGCTTTGCTCTTCAGTGAGCTACTGTGAGTCACAGTGTTCAAGACTTATCGTCAGGAATCTCAAAAGCTGTGCTGCTATCTGATATTATAAGCTAAAGCACTAAGAAAGAAATTATATCTCTATGACATAGAGCACAAAGTGATCTGTGCAAGGGAGAGCTGTGGGGAAAGGCAGGAGATGGGCTGAATGCCTCACACTGAGCATCGCTCTCCAGTGAATTGCAAAGTGATACACAAATCCCAAGGTTACTTGGCTGACAACAGTTGCAAAGTCTGAGACTTAGACAACAAAACCCAAGAGGATAGAATTTCTCTGGCTAATTTATCTTCAGCATGTAAGAGAGCAATCCCTCTGCACCAGTCCCTCCCTAGTCACAATTTTTTTACCCTGCAACTGCAAGAACCTGAAAAGCTTAGATTATGACAGGAGAAACTGTGGGTTAAGGAGAGCATTTGGCATTGTATAACAGCTCAAAATTCTTTACGTAGCTCTTAAACATGTATACAAATGTGCTGTGTGAGCTATTACTGTCATTATCTGTAAAATCACATTTGAGCAGACAGTCTGTCTAACTGAAAAGGTGTGTGAAATCTTTTTCATCCTCCTTGGTGGCCTCAAAAGTAAAGAGATTGAAAATCACCGCACCTTTACCTTTTGTCTGATAATTAAAGTCCCAGTCTGCTGGCATGAGCCAAGAGATCACAACTCCATCTGCTGACATGGTGTAAAAGTGAATTGGAAAACTCTGTGTAAACAAGTTAACCTTGTGTATAATAGAAAATCTGGGGAGCTTGTGCACACAAGACAACTGTGTGAGCATTAATCTACAGAATGATGACAAAAGGAAAACGCTAAAGCAAAAGGTAAACACAGGATTAAATAGATTTTTTTTTAAATATTTATAACATGATACAGAGTGTAAGGACATGAATTATTGAAGTAATCCCCACATCACAGACACTGCAGTGATACAGTTTGTACCGTGGATTCTCATCTCCAAGGGCTGTAAGGATTGGTGGATGTTCAGTAGCTCTCAGTAGTTTTTCCTTAGTCACAAAACACACTGTGAAAGAGAGATCCTGCCTGCCTTTCTGCTCTGTTCCAGTTTTGAGCACATAGACTGAATCTCATTTTCCTCTGAGACCTGGTGACTTTCTGCCAGCAGTGAATGGTCCTTACTTGTGCCAAAACCTGAAGATTGCCAAGACAGGAAGAGGCAAAATCCTTGAGTTTATACACAGTATATCTGTATGACTGAAAAGATGATGCCATGCCTCTGTTCTGGCCAGGGGTGGCCCTTGACAGTACAAGCAACTGGCAAAATTGCCAAAGACACTGAGTAAAATTCCAGTTCACGACCCCTTTTCTACACAGTATTCACTCCACCTCTACTGGGTTTCTCTGTAAGGTAATATACAGAGATGAGTGAAGATAGGTTTTAGAAGACACCAGGCATTCATTGCTGCACTGATTTTCCAGTATTTCTTTCCAGATGAACCACTACTAGAGATATAACTGCAACCAACTGGTGAGACCAAGGACCTTCCTGGTAAAAGGGAGTGTGCATGTTTATGTTTCATTTAGCAAGGACTGCATTCTGTCAGTCTGAACAATGCAGTGACAGTGAATAATCCACTGCAAGTAAGAATACACTTGCTATTTCTGTCTAAGACCGGATCATAATATCAGTGGCAAACTTATTTACAGAAAAATAGACCATTCCCGAATCCCTGAATAAAACAGAAGCAATGAGCACTGTACAATTTCCTCATTCAAAACTCCACGCTTGCTTTCCTGATAGTCATGCTCCTTTTTACCTGCTTTTCCCCAAGGAAAAAAATATCTTTCATTCTTGGATTCCTCGTAATTCCAGGTACACTGTCCTCTTCTGCTCTGACTGTTCACCTTCTGTGACCCATGACTCTGGTCACATCCTTCTGTTACATGTTGTTATGTGCCACTCCACCAGCATGTGTCCAGGCCAGTGAAGCAACCAAGGACAGCCCTTCTGTCCTCCTAGTTTTTTCCAGTCACAACTTCCCTTACAGTCCAATGCATATTTAATTGTTCTATGATTTATTCCCACCTAATGTGATAAGCACACCCATTAATTCCAAAGATTTCTGTGATTGCCTATAGATCATGAACATACTTTCAGGATGCTGTCAAATATTTCAGCATCAGACTGTCATTGCAGATAGGATGGCTGGCATTTTAAAGTCATCTTTCTCCCTTTTTTAATCTATGCCCATTGTACAAAGATTCTTTCTTTCAAATTTGGTATTTATAGCACATATTTCCAACGCCGTTTAAGGTTGTGGGCAGTGGCACAATGTTGAGCAGGGGGCGAGTCACCAGTAGTGTGCCCTAGCGGACAATACTGGGGCCAATTTTGCTTAATATCCCCCTAAATGACTTGGAGGGTGGGACAGATTTTGCAAATGATACAGAACTGGGATGAGTGGCTGATACACCATGTCTATCTTGGCAGGCTAGAGAAATGGGCAAACAGGAATATCATGAAGTTCAACAAAGGAGAGTGCCAAGTCCCCCGTGTGTGGAAGAATAACTATGTTCACTAAGGTGGGGGCTGACTAGATGGAAGGCAGATTTGCAGCGAAGGACCTGGGGATCCTGGTGGACATCAAGTTGAACAGGAGTCAGCAATGTGCCCTTGCAGCAAAGAAGGCCAACAGCATCCTGGGTGGCATGAGGAAAAGCATTGCCAGCAGGTTGAGGAAGGTGATCCTTCCCCTCTGCTCCACACTGGTGAGACACACCTAAAGTGCTGGGTCGAGTTCAGAGCTCCTCAGCACAAGAGAGACATGGACATGGACGCACTTCTCCTATGAGGAGAGGCTGAGAGAGTTGGGGCTGTTCAGCCTGGAGAAGAGAAGGCTCCAGGGAGATCTTATTGCCGCCTTCCAGTACCTAAAAGGGGCCTACAGGAGAGCTGGGGAAGGACTGTTTACTAGGGCATGTAGTGACAGGACGAGGGGGAATGGCTATAAACTGGAAGAGGGCAGGTTTAGATTAAACATTAGGAAGAAGGTTTTCACTTTGAGGGTGGTAAGGCACTGGCACAGGTTGCCCAGAGAGGTTGTTGAGGCCCCATCCCTGGAGGTGCTCAAGGTCAGGCTGGATGTGGCCTTGGGCAACCTGGTCTAGTGGGAGGTGTCCCTGCCCATGGCAGGGGGGTTGGAACTCAATGATCTTCAAGGTCCTTTCCAACCTAAACTGTTCTATGATTCTATGACATACTGGAGAAAATCCAGTAGAGGACCACCAAAACGATTAATAGATGCGAACATCTCTCCTATGAGGCAATGCTAAGAGAGCTGGGACTGTTCAGCCTGGAGAAGAGAAGGCTCAGGGGCATCTCATTTACGTGTATGAATACCTGATGGGGGGAGTAAGAAGAAAGAGCCAGATTCTTCTCAGTGATGTACAGTAAAAGGACAACCAACAATAGGCACAAACTGTATTATTTGTTTAAACATGAGAAAAAACTTTTTTTACTATATGAGCAGTCAAACACTGGAACAGATTGCTGAGAGACATTGTGAAGTCTCGATTCTTGCAGATATTCAGTAGCCAACTGGACATGGTCCTCAGCAAACTGCTGTAGCTGACCCTGTTTTGAGCAGTGAGCTTGGACTCGATGACGATCTCCAGAAGTCCCTTCTAACCTCAATTCATTCCAGTTTCCTCCTACACTACCAATCATGATGTTTATACTGCATATCAGAGGCATCAGCTAATTTCTAGTTTTTCACTCTACCGTTTACAGTCACAGTTACCATTCAGTGTGCTACGAAGGTACTCTACAGTACAGTGCAAAAGTGAGACAGTCTGTTCAGGGTTATACTTACAAAGTAATGCACTACAGTGGTAGCAGGCCACCAGACACCAGTGCAGAACATAAAGTGGCGTCATTTTTAATGTCTTGTTTTAATAAAATTATGGAAGGAGGAGTTATAAGTAAGAAATTTACAGATAAAAGAAAATAATTTTATTGAAACAACCAACTAGCTTTGGAAGCTGAAATCCAGAAAAATATTTAATATCCAAGTCTCTTCTTGCTTTTCTCTGTCTTTTCAGCCTGACAGTCCTTATACAAGGACAGCGTCCTCTAAAAAAAAAGAAGAAATATTGCTATTAATTATCCACTACTCTCCACAGTTTCCATCCATTTAACAGCAACATGCTTTCCAGGCAAATTATTTACTACATCATAGTTCTTCACTGAAGCAATTTCAACAAGTTCAGAACAACATAGCTTCAAGGCCTTAATACTGAGCTGAGAGCTGCAGCAACCTGTGGAGTTACAGCCACTCCTACAAACACCGATAAGCCAAAACATTGGAAGAACTAGATTTTGTTAAAGTGCTCTTAACCCATGAATTCACAAGCCTGCTGGGCTGGAGGATAATATGTACATAAGATATTAGATAGTAACTAAATACATATTTTTTTTTTCTCACAGAAATAGTAATTGGCTGACAATGGTATAGGATTCTCCTCATGCATGTCCAGCTATTTATTTCTATGTGTCTGCTGCTTAAATGAACTGCCTGGTCATACTTCGGTGGAGGTTTCCGTTCCTTTAGGTGGAGGGAAGAACTGCAGTAATTTGTACATCTTTTTTTCTTGCAAAGTAAGACCATTAATTTCTGATTGCAAAGTTGGGCCTTGCAAAGCAAGATCAACAATCCTGTTATTTAAATGAAGGTCCTGAAAGTCACAGGATTCTGGGAAATCCCAGAATTCCTCAGCCAGTAAGAAAATATCTTTATTTTAAGTATATAATAAATTGAATGACATGAAATTCTGTCTCAAAAAGATAACTTGATTACATGGAAATGCCTGCACCCTTCTCCACTAAGATATTACAAACCATGTTTGACTAATCTCTAACACATGCCAGTGCTTGAAGAGTTAATTAGCAAACACGGTGCAAGGAAGAATGTTAGCAGGGATTTAATATCACTTGGGGGGACTAAGAGAGAAAATAAAACAATTCTGCCTGTGTAAGCAGACTGTGTGCAACACAGGCAGAGCTCATATGGATTTTTATTCAAACTCTGTCAAAAAACACATTTCATACACATACAGGTAATTTTCCAGGAAATGACAGTGCTGTGTTCTCTGACATATTTGTATATTTCTTTTAAAGGTTTCTGCTTCTAATAACATCAAGTTGCTTCGTTTCAACATAACTCTTCTCTGTAATTATCCAAACTGTCCTGATGTTTATAATAACTATAAAAAATCGATGCAGGGTGAAGACAAATTGGTTAGGGAAACTTGTTGACTTTACATTTTTTAAGTTCTGCCCCGTCTGAGTCTCAAGCTTCTAATTTTTTTTACCTTTACCCCTCCAGCTCTCCCTTCAACCTCTACATGCTTCTTTGATGCCTGTACCATCATCTTAACTTTCACCTTACATCTACTATTATTATACATTTGTGGTGGGTTGACCCTGGCTGGATACCAGGTGCCCACCAAGCCGCTCTGGCACTCCTCTCTTCAGCTGGACTTGGG